>NC_044059.1:12261800-12321800 GCF_902167405.1 Gadus morhua
ATCAGGAGGAGCAGCTAATCTGGAACATGACCCCCCCACTGCAGGAGGGGGGGGGGTTAACCAAACAGACAGAGAGCGAGAGCGAGAGAGAGAGAGAGAGATAGCGAGAGCGAGAGAGCGAGAGCGAGAGCGAGAGAGAGAGAGAGAGCGAGAGAGAGAGAGAGCGAGAGAGAGAGAGAGCGAGAGAGAGAGAGAGCGAGAGAGTGCTTTCTACCTTTTATTAATACTTTGAGCATTCTCGTCATTTTGATTTACAAACTGCTTTGGCATTTCTTTTCAATGCCAACGACGCTCTTTTGACTCTAAATGATTTGATGGACAGACAGGCAGACAGACACACAATCCGGTATGCAAATGAGCCGCGCAGTTACTCTCAGGAGCCTTGAGCCTTTATGCACTATCTTCACCAGGGACATCCGTGTCCATCGCTCTCCTCACTGGACCCAGGTTGCCATGGCACCCCGGACGTTCAACCGACCAATCAATATCCAGAGCCACTAAGTGTGTCTTGGGAGTGAAATGAGGAGCAGCAGGAAGTGGAACAGACTGGAGCGACATCACTAATTAATGAGCTCTAACATACGAAAGGATACAACTTTATTCGTCCGACTCATCCCACACAAACACGATGACCTGCTCCACCCACAGAGATACGATTCTTAGTCCGAGCAAGGACCTCCACCCTCTTCTCTCCTCCACCACCACCATCCCATCTCCCGGCACCCTCTCACCACTAACAACTCTCTCCCACCACCCCATTCCTCATCCCCTACCCTCTCTCCGTCACCACCCTCCAACTCCTCCCCCCTTTCTCTCCACCACCAGAGCTACAGCTGTCAGTCTGAGCCACCTCCTCCACCCTCTCTTCACCACGCCAGTCCTCCCCCACCACCTTCTTTCTCCTCTCTCCTCCACGTTCTCACTCCACCACCCTTGATTTCCACCACACCAATCCTCCTCCACCACCGCCCTACTCCTCCACCCTCTCTCTCTCCTCCACCCTCTCTCCCCCTCTCTCTCCCCCACCAGCCCTGCCAGGCTGAGGGGAGGACAGCTGGCCGGGAGATCAGTGCGACGGCTCTGATAAGAGGAGGAGGAGGAGGAGGAGGAGGAGGAGGAGGAGGACATCCATCAGCCAGGAGAGGAGATGGACGGCAGGGAGCTGGGTGACCCGGAAACCACCCCAGGCAGGTGGAGGGGAGACACCACCACCTCCACCCCCACCGCCACCCCCTCCACTCAGCCCTTCTGCTGGTGAACAGTCTGGGGGTGGGGAGGAGGGGTTGGTCGAGGAGAGGGGGTAACGGCAGTGGAGGTGGTGGTGGAAGGGGTGGTGTAGTGGGTGATGGAGATGATCGCGGAGGTAGAAGGGGTGATGGTGTTGTAGGAGGAGCTAGTGGTGGTGGTGGAGGTGTAGGTGTTGGGGGTGGTGGTTGTGGTGTTGGGTGGGGGTGGGGCTGGTAGAGGTGTAGGATTCCGAGCAGGTTGTGGTGGTGGTGGCGGAGGGTGGAGGTGGTGGATGTACTGGTGGTGGAGGTGGTGGTGTTGCTGGAGGCGGAGAGGGTGTTGGAAGTAGATGTGGTTTTGGAGATGGTGTAGGTAGGACATGGTGGATGTGCTGGTGGTGGAGGAGGTGGAGGAGGTGGAGGAGGTGAAGCCGTGGGTGTCAGACAGCCTGGACGGAGGCAGAGCCGTCCCTCCCCAACGCTGGCTCCTGCAGCCTGACTTTGTCTGTGGTGGTTCGCCTCCATTGTGCTCCACTTCCTGTGGGCGGAGCCAGCGCAGAGTGGACTCAGCCAACTGTCACATTCCTTTCTAAAATTACGGACGTTACTTTGGACCTTCTGAGGTCAATTCCTGTTGGCTTTCGTACACCAAAGTCTGGACGGCCTTTACTTCTGACGTGCCTTCCAGACTGTCGCTCTGAGACTCATTATTTAGAAAGAAAATCTAGATGGATTATAGCGTCTCCAAAATTAGTTAAATCAAATCATACTTTATGTATATAGCGCCTTTCGTGCAAAATTGCAATACAAGGTGCTTAACAATACAATGAAAATAAATTAAAATAAATTAATAAAATAGATTGACAGAACACTGAGCTACATCGGATGTTTTAAGGTTTCTTTTAAAGGTGGTCGCAGATTGTGAACAGCGATAGTTAAGAGTTTTTTAAGCCAAGACACCTATATCGGGAACAACAATATATGTGAGCAACCTTGCCTTTAAATCCTCCCATTATTAATGTACAGTACTTTACAGATCCTGCGTGTGTTCGAAGGGGATCTTAATAATGTTTGTGCCTGTAATAAGATCGTGTGGCAGTTAGGACTCTGTCTCGTAGTGATTTAAGGCCAGCTGGGGGAGGTGGTGGTAAACTGGGACGTGAAGAACGACCCAAGCATCAAACAGACCAGCGGCGAAGACATTTTCCAGGGAGCCTTCCGTCCTGCCATCGGGTAACCGTTTGAAGTGTTCGTAAAAGAGGAAGGGCTCTCCGTCGCCCGCTCCGAATGTCAAGTGGACTGAAGTCAAGTGTAGACGCTCAGCCTCAAAGGCTCCAGCCCCCAGGAGACCACATCCTGCACCCTAAACCCCCAGAGACCACATACTGCACCCTAAAACCCCCAGAGACCAAGAGAGACCACGTACTACACCCTAAACCCCCAGAGACCAAGAGAGACCACATCCTGCACCCTAAAACCCCCAGAGACCAAGAGAGACCACATACTGCACCCTAAAACCCCCAGAGACTAAGAGAGACCACGTACTGCACCCTAAACCCCCCAGAGACCTGGAGAGAGACTGTGGACCTGCAGAGAGACCGTAGACCCGGGGAGAGACTGTACACCTGGGGAGAGAGATCGTAGACCTGGGCAGAGAGACCCTGGACCTGGGGAGAGAGACCGTAGACCTGGAGAGAGAGACCAGAGACCTGGAGAGAGAGAGACCAGAGACCTGGAGAGAGAGACCGGAGATAGGTGCTAGAACTCAGAGATCCACAGACCACAAACCATCAGAACATTAAACAGAAGCCACAGAGCAGACGCTCGGAACATTAAACAGATGTCCACAGAACAGGTACAGGATGTTAACACACATTAAGAGGGGAAAGGCTGAGACGAAGAAAAGGCAAAAGGCTGCAACAGATATATTAGTAACTATTTATATGTATATCCATTTCGGTCTAACTCATGTCATCATATACTCTGTTTTAGCCATAAAACAGCAGTCAGTAAAACCATGTTTAAAGATCTAAAATAACCAAGAGAAAGAACAGTCAGTAAAACCATGTTTAAAGATCTAAAATAACCAAGAGAAAGAACAGTCAGTAAAACAATGTTTTAAGATCTAAAATAACCCAGAGAAAGAGCAGTCAGTAAAAACATGTTTAAGATATACCAATAACCAGACAAAGAGCAGTCAGTATAAACATGTTGTCTCTGAACCAGGGGGGGGCGCGTCCCGGATGAATCGGGGTGGAGGAAACACAACAATACGATGGGAACCAGAGGCTCCAGATGGAGGCTGGACCGGGCTTTAACAGAGCCCGGGAGACAGGGGGGCTGGGGGGCCTGGGGGGGCTGGGGGGCACCGTCAGGAATGAGGAAGTCCCCCACCCCCACCCCAACCCCCACCGCAACCCCGGCCCCTGGCCCCCGCTAAGGAAGCACTGCTGTCATTTGCATGATTCCCGGCCCCAACATATGGTGCTTAAAGGGGGGGGGGGGGGGGGGGTTAATGTGATGCTGGGAGAGGGAGGGGGGGGGGGTTGCAGACCACTGATAGCGCTGACGACCAGGTCCTGACTCACTAAAGACCCTCTAAGACCAGAGATAGGGGGTAACTGGGGGACACCAGCTATTAGTCCTGTCCAGAACACTTACCCTGTGGAGCCGGCAGGTCCCAGTCAGACACCTGACCACGCAGAACCAAGGAACCAAACTAAGAACCGCACAAAGAACCGCACAAAGAACCGCACAAAGAACCGCACAAAGGGGTCACACCGGTGTGGTCGTGTTCTTGCTCAAGGGGCACCCAGACCCCGGAGTCAAGGATGAAGAATTGAACCAGCAACCCCCTAAGGTGCAAGACCGCCCCAGGCCACTGCTGCTCCGATTTGGGAGAAAATTAAATCATCTTCAATAACCAATCCTGGCATCAATTGAATGAAACATTGTTGATATTTGTAGGGAGTTTTAAACAGTGCTAGCATAGCTAGCCTCTCCTGAGGACTGTACCAGAATACGAATGAATGCAGCACCCATGTAAAATATCAAAGGGCCTTACCGAAACTAGGGAAAAGTACAACACTTCCCCAGGTATCTTTCAAATGACGATTTAACATGTGCACTTCACGTGTGTATTAGTCTGTGACTCGGTCCACCCTCCATGCCGTATCCTGTTGAACCCCGGCCCGTCCTGTGAGTGAGTGCTCCACTTTCTCATCAGGATGGGCACTCACACACCACTCATAAAGGCCTCTGATTGAGCGGAAAAGGCCTGTGATAGCAGAGGCCATACCTCGCTCCCGCCCGGCCCCTATAAATACCCTCCCACAGCCCCAGCCGCCGTGTTTGGGTAAAAAATACCAAACATTCTTGACGCCTCTCTTCAGTCTCTACAGCTCACTCTCCAGCACCGGATGCCTCCACCGGCAGGCTGAATGCGCATCGTTCTCCTCTCTCTTGTGAGTGTGTAAAAAAAAAAAAAGAACAGAGGCACGTTTTGAAAGAGACGACTTGTACTTTTTGCTAAAGGGCTGGTAAACAGTTAATGTTGAACCTGTCGGCTCCGTTTTCTCCAAAATAAACACTTTAAAGCATTCCTGCTGAGCGGGGAGATTTACGGCGGGTGACAACGAGTAATGACCACAGGTGACGACGATATCCTCTGTGATCCTCCATCACGCCGGGCGCTTTACGACCGGTGTAATTAAGTCATTAAGGCGGCGGGATGCAAAGGACCAAAGCCTGGCTGGACAGGAGATAACAGGAAGCGGGCCGAGAGCTAAACGCTGAGCGTCCAGTCACATGGCTGGAGCGGTCGTTGGGGTCTGTTGAAATTCCACAAAGAAAAAACTGAAATTTAAAAAGGCTTTAACAACCCTTTGTTCTCTTTGAAATATTAAAATTGGATATTTAACATTTACATTTAGGGTATTTAGCAGATGCTTTTATCCGAAGCGGTTTACAAATAGTCCTACATATGTCAGAAGAAAGAGAAACAACACTATATTGCAGTCGATGTAAGGATGTTCATACAAAGATAGCTAGGATAAGATAGAACACAATGCTAAGCACTGTATTTAAGTGCAAGGACGTACAACATACAAACAAACAAAACATTATTTGAAATGTGCACATTTGTAACTTGTACAACGCAAAGCATCCAATAGGGGTCCGAACTGAGTGTGTCATCCCAGATCTGGTCAGATAATTACTCATTCAAGGTCGGCAGTTTGTCAGCATATTTCCCAAACGTGGTTTGGGCTCTGAATGCTTAGAAAACGGACGCACATTGACAACTATATGTTCACCACTTCCTCTTTCACAACTTCCTCCAATGATGGATGTCACCACCAAGGCGCCTAGCCTGACACACACAGAAATACGTAGTTCAGTGTGTCCTAACAGGAAACACAAAATACTAGAATACACATCTATATTATTGTATGTTGTACATGCCGCTTAATTTACACACTTATTCTATGTTCCACGTCATAATACTTAAAAGTAGTACTTAGCATTGTGTAGCATCTTATCCTAGCTATCTTTGTGGTGTACGGGGAATGGGTTAACCTAGTGATTGTTAGTGCTTGGCACTAAATGTACTCGCATTGGAAAAAAGCGTCTCCTTTAGGAGTGTGAGCTCTCAGCAGAACAGCTTCGTTAAGCATATTGATCCAGAGCCGACTATGTATCTGGGTATCTCCAGGTCCTCCAGTGATGAGGAAATATGCGCGTCGGACGAGCTGACAGGACTTCTGCAGATAGCGGACGACGTCTGTTGACTGATGGGTTCATCTGCAGCACCTCAGGGGTGACCTTACCCCACTCAGACGAGTACACACGGTGCCCAGAGCAGCAACAGCCCCGTGATGACAACAGCCCAGAGAAGTACGTTTGTCAGAAGAAAGACAAACAGCAATATATCGCTGTCGGTCCAGTAAGGATGTTCATAGAACCAAGTGGCACGAACTTACAATCACTAGGTTAACCCATTCCCCGTACACAAGAAAGATAGCTCGGGTAAGATGCTACACGATGCTAAGTACTATTGTTAAGTGCAAGAACGTACAACATTCATTAAGTGCTTACATTAAGTGCCTGTTCAATACTTTTTTAAATCTATGATGTACCATTAAATATCTCTATCGAACACTTTGTGGGTTCAGAGGCTGCGTAGCGGTAGTGTTTGAGTCCCATCTGAATGGGTTCCCTCCCCAGGGTCTGCACTCTTTGGAGTCGCGGTCCGGTCCACTCCGACCTGGACTCAATGTGAACGGACTGCATTCATACAGCGCTGTTCTAACCAGTGGCGGCTCAAAGTGCTTCACGATATCGCCTCACATTCACCATTCCTGGACACATTCACACACCGACGACGGCGACAGCCACGCAGGGCGACAGCCAGCTCCACTGGAGCAGTCAGGGTGAGGTGCCTTGCTCAAGAAGACCTCGACACAACCTCGAGGAGCCGGGGATCGAACCAGCATCCTTCAGGCCCTATTCAGACTACGAGGGCCCAGAATCGGCCCCGATCTTGAGGGAGGGGAGGGGAGGCGGGGTCGGGGGGGGGAACAATGAGCGTGACGCAGGCTGGTGGACGTCAGGCCCGGAGCAGGAATGTAAACTCCACGTTCTCCCAGTCCTCCCAGTCCGTCCGTCAGCGGGACCCAGGAAGCTGCGGCCCTTCACTCTCCTTTCCTGTTAGCGTTCGGTCGACGCGCGAGACGAATCGCTCACCAGCTTCCGCAAAAGACTCCAGACTCACTTGTTGGGAGTTCACCTCGACTCTGAATAGCCTCCCCCCTCAACCCCCAACACCCCTCTCACACGTTGACTTTGTCCTGGCTAAAAATGCCCAACCAGGCCCGTTCAATCTGGCCCCCTAATCGTCCTCCTGTATATTTGGCTGACTCATTCATTCCCTCACACTCCACCTCAAGCTGGTATTCGGTGAGCTTTCTAGCGCCGATTGGCCGCCGTGCATCACCCAAGTGGGTGCTACACACTGGTGGTGGTGAGTGAGTGACCCCCCTTCACTGTAAAAGCGTCTTTGAGTGTCTAGAAAAGCGCTATATAAATTCTATCAATTATTACTGTATGTTGTACGTCCTTGCACTTAAAAATAGTACTTAGCATTGTGTAGCGTCTTATCCTAGCTATCTTTGTTGTATACGGGTAATGGGTTAACCTAGTGGTGGTTAGAGCTTTGCACTTGTTTCTATGATCATCCTTACTGTACCGACAGAGATATATTGTTGTTTCTCTTTCTTCTGACAAACGTACTTATTGTAAGTCGCGTTGGATAAAAGCGTCTGCTAAACGCCCTGAATGTAAACGTGAATGTATGAAGCACAACACAGAAGGAAACCCTGCAGCCCCCACACGCTTCATATCAACTAACTACGGGATTAGAGGAGACCGACTGAGGCGGCGATATCGCCGGGCAGAGTGGTTTAGCACAATGGCCTTATTCGGCCCGTTCCACCGGAGTTTGGATCTTAATTTGAGTTTTTCTGATAAAGAAAATCAGCAGCACGCGGGTTCTTGTATAGATCCCCTTTATATTGTTGCGTAACAGCTGATCAGGCCAAGACCTGTGGAGAGGAAGTGGGAAGGGGGCAGGGGGTGGAGGGGGGGTCAGGGGTCACTAGGGTGGGAGTGGGGGGGGGGGTGTTGGCCCAGGATGTTTGTGGTCACAGGGCAACTCCGAACTAATTACCAGAGGGCTTCAACATGGACGGCCATTAGCTGTGAATGAACAGGGATCTGTTCCAAAACACTTTTTACATAACACAGGGTTGACCCCCTCGCATCAAAGCATTCCTCGCGGAGCTGCAAATTAAACGCCCTAATTTCCCCGACTCTGGAATATCTTAGGAATGAGGGCGCCGGACAGTCGCTCTGTTTACCCTTAACTCGATCGGCGTTCCGGAATTCCAGGTTATGGCAGAGGCAGATAAATGTCAAGACACATCAGTCGTCGGCAGGACCTAAAGAAGGGTTGCTGGTTCTGTTCCATCCTTTAGCAAACACCCTGAGCAAACACAACAACAGATCTCTGACAGATCCTGAGCCAAGGTGGGTCTGTCAGGTTTGAAGCAGGCAGTCGGTGCATGTGACGCCTTAGCTGAACTCCGCTATGCAGACCAGGAACCTGCCGGGTTTAGCATTCCTGCTTGTTTTGGGAGGAGCAGCCTGGCCCCAAGTGGGCCCTACACTCTGCCGAGGGAGTACCGTGCGTTGTACGTCTGCGGTAGGACAGATAGTCCCCGCTTCCGTGTCAGTAAAGGTACAGACGGTACTTCCTCTCCACCGGCCTACCTCCCATCGCCTGTTGGCATCCGAGAACAACGAGCCAAAGAACGCATGACTCAGAAAGAGGTTCCTGAACCTTTCTTGAGATGGAAGACTTTTACTCTGCTCGTCCATACCTTGACCTTCACACCGTCTCACTCCCATCTCGGCCTTACAACCAACTGAACATAACCTGATCTTGTCCCCCTTGGTGTGTGGAGACCTCACTCTCTGATCCAATTCCTCAGTGAACGCTCATCTGCCACCTCACTGTCTCCCCTCCCAGCAGGAAGCCCCCCAGAGCTCCTGGTGATTCATGCGTCCTGTGCTCTGCCCGGCAGGACGGAGGACCTCGGAGGGGTTAACGGCGGAGCAGGGGGGGCGGGGCCTGAGCCCGCCAGGCGTGCCCAGTGAGGCCCTGCGCTGGAATGCCTGAGGAAGAATGCGGGCAGGCTGCAACAATCGTGGGAAAAAGACGCTCCGGCCTCTTATCTCGTTAAGGAAGTCGGCCGCTGGATTCGAACACGCGACTTATCGCTCCCCATCGAGGAGCTCCGGCCCGCTGTGTGGCGAGCAGCACATCGCCCTGGAGGGAACAGAAACACAGTGGAGGGATGCAGCCGGTCGACGGCAGGCTGCTGCACACCGAGAGGAAGCTGCAACACTTCTGACCTAATTATTGAATTGTTTCAACCCCAGAGAAAGCAGCTGATCACACGATAAGCCCTTGTTCCCCCCCACCCCACCCACCCCCCCCCCCTTTTCTTCAGGCAAGTGTACATACTTTCTGCTCCCTCCACCCACAACATTCCCTCCAGAATGCAAGTTTTATCATGGTTTTATCACGGTTTCTTATCGTGATTTTAGGTCATGGAATGTCAAGCAAAGCAATGAGCAACAACCCAACAAAGTCGACAATTGTTTGCGGGAGATTAAAGTCAATGTTCTGGGATGTTTTGAAACAACCATGGGGGTAAGGGTAGGCAACAGAGGCGATCCACTGACCAGAGCATCGAGAGGCCTTCCCAAGACCTACCATCTACAACTACAACTCCCACAATCCCCCTGAGCCTCACACAGGGTCCTCCTCCACAGTCTAGCCCGGAGACCCCAGAAGGTCATATGGTGCAGAAGATACCAGAGCTCAGCACACAAACACACAAAGGGGGAGGAGGAAACTACAACCGATCGGTCGGATGCAGCGGGACCGATATAGCCTCATGGACAGGAGAAGACGGCGGCCATCTTGCCAAGTGAGGAATGTGAGGAAAGATGGAGGATAAGTGGGACAATATGTGAGGAGGAGTCTCTCCCTCTCCACACTGGACCCGCAAGCAGATGTGGTTCCATGATGGAGACACTGGCTGAGAGACCGCCATTACATCATATCTGGCCACATAGCTCATGCCACATAACTCATGCACACACAGACGCACGCGCCAAGATGGAAGGATTTACTATCAGCAGCGTAATATTTACTATTCAGTCATTTATCACGCTTTGTCCAGGGAGAGAGACAGATCCAGGTCACTCAGGAGCAGGTAGGGGTGAGGGCCGGGCATCTGGCTTTAGGACGAACCACAGGTAGGGCATTGGGAATCAAACCCAGAACCCATCATCCTGGAGTCACCGAAACGAATACCGTTCGCCGACAGGGCGCTCAAAGAGGCCGGTGAGCTTAACCTCGTTAGCGCTCCCTTCATCTGGGGTGCGCATCTCATCCAGAGACGCCTCCAGGACCCCGTTCTGAGCCCGGGTCCAATCGTCCCCCAGACCCCCCCCCACACCACCCAGTCCAGTCCCTACCCAGCACATTCCCCCAGGACGCTGGACACTAGGTGAGGTATTTTCCACAGAGCTCTTGACGTCAGCGGAGTGACTCTGAGTGTCAGCTGCAGAGCTCAGGTCCAGAGGCTGGGCGCTGGAATTCCCAGAGTAAAGAAAAGTAGGATGACTGGAATACTGAGCATTTCTAGTGAAGGCAGACGAATGTTTCACTAAATACCAGACATGGTGAGGCACAATTATGCTTTAGTTGAGTGGCAAATAAACCTTTACGACCGGTTTCATACGGTTCTCATGTTCTGCACAGCCAATTTCACTGGGTCCAAGCTTTTGTAAGCATTTGCGGCATATTTCCAACGCTATTGGTAAGCGGAAATTATTTGTAAGGAAATCTATTTGAATAGAAGGAAATTTATTACCATAATTAAATACCGTAATAACAATTTGCGAAAGATTATTAGCTTAACAAACGCAAAGCGCACAAGGTCAAATGATCAATCGAAACAGTCAATTTAAGTAGGCCAATTCAACCGATCCAGCGTGCCACGGAAAACAATAGACGCGTTGTCTACTTTCGTCGCCCATCGGTGGAACAGCGCCCTCTGCTGGGAGGAAAGGGTTCGATTCTTACTACACAATGGTCCATTCTTGTCGCTGTTCCGGCAGCATATTGCCCGTTAAAAGTTAATTTGCCCCCTTAAAAATAATAATTGTAAAGACAACTTCACTCTGTGAAGGATGTTGTGCTTCTAAGAACAACCTTTGTCGTTTCTATTCATAAAGAGCGGAAATGTTGTAAAACCGCGGTGGGACTAATTAAACAGCAGAGGATCGTTAACGAGGAGCACGGCACCGCCTTACGACAGCGGTCCTTAAATAAGAAACGCCCCCGGGGACTCAGATCAACACCAGTACTGTTCCGTAGCCTGGCCCCCAAGGGACGGCCACCAGATGAGAGGAGGGAGGGAGAGGGGGAGAGGGGGAGGGAGGGAGAGGAATGTCTTGGAAGACATGTTTTTGAGGAAGATGATAAACAAACAACAAGGAGAGAGCGTAACTAAAAGAGAAAAATGAGAGAAACACATTTCAAAAGAGACAAAATGTCACTAGGGAACATCTTTATTGGACATCCTGACATTAAACGGTGTTCAAAAGTATAAAAACACAATGATGATATCCCCCCCCCTCCAGTATTCCTGGAGTTCATCCCGTGGTTGATACATCCTGGAGCGTTGTCCCGCTGGGAGACAGATAGGGGGGGTCTGATATTCCCTCCATTGGAGCGCTGTGGTCCGAGAGCAGGGGGTCTGCCGGGGGTCTGTCTGTCTGGGGGGGGCAGGACTCCCTCCAGGACCCCAGAGACCCCCACAGACCAGACCGTCTGGACCGCCAACGCATGGCCTCCAACGTTCCCTACGTCGGCACGTAACTCGACTCCGATCACCGAGGGTGACGGAGCAGATACCGCCATGTTGACGGAGCTCTCGTCACCATGGTTACGGAGCTCTCGTCACCAGAGCGGATATCACCACGATATCGCAGCTCTCATCGGCATGGTAACAGCAGTAACCAAGCTGTGGTTCATTACAGGTTCAGTTTGAGTCCGAGTTGGCGGCGTGAGATAATGAAGGACGGCCGTCACACCGGCCGGGCTGTGACATCACTATTCAGTCTGTAGCAACCAGGGAACTCGTCTTCCTCTGCCACCGCCACACTGATCAGTTCACCACCCCATCAGACTCTTCATGGGCCTTATTCACCTCTGAGGCCATCTTGGATCAACATTCAGTGATCGTCTGGCTCCCCAGAGTCTCTCTGGGATCACTGATGACCGAGTCTGCTTCACCCTCTGGGGTCTGACCGGGTGACCTCTGACCGCTGGGGGTCAGGGTGGAGGTCAGGCTGGAGGTCAGGGTGGAGGTCAGGGCGGGCTGGAGGTCAGGGTGGAGGTCAGGGTGGAGGTCAGTTTGGAGGTCAGGTTGGAGGTCAGGGTGGAGGTCAGTTTGGAGGTCAGGGTGGAGGTCAGGGTGGAGGTCAGGGCAGGCTGGAGGTCAGAGTGGAGGTCAGTGTGGAGGTGTGGGATGAGGTGGGGGCAGGCTGGTACCTGCGGGCGGTGCGGGCGTGGTCCTCCCTCAGCCCCTGGACGTGGGTCTCCAGCCGCAGTAGCAGCTCCTCCGACCGCAGCGTCTCGCCCTCCAGGAAGCGGGCGACCACGCCCTCCGCCGCCGCCGCCGCCAGCGCCTGGGGGCGGAGCCAGAGGATGAGGACACGACGGGCATGGAGGACAATAGCATGCTAACAGAGCAGCATGCTAGCAGATTAGCATGTTAGCAGAAATACAGGTTAGAAGAGTAGCATGTTAGGAGAGCAGCATGACAGCAGAGCTACGTGCTAGCAGGGCTACATGTTAGCAGAGCAGCTTGTTGAAAAATGTGCATGTTAGCAGGGCACCATGTTAGCAGGGCACCATGTTAGCAGAGCAAAATGTTAGCAGAGCAGCATGTTAACAGATTAGCATGTTAGCAGGGCTCCATGTTAGCAGAGCTACATGCTAGCAAAATAGCATGCTAGCAGAGCAACAGGTCAGCAGAATTACCCGCCTGCCATCAATGAAGTTCCATTTAACCGCAGCTGCTTTAAAAGGAGCTGGATGTTAGCATAGTCACGTGTTAGCGATGTCGTTAACATAGCGTATGCGTAAACTCACAGTCTCCTCGTCGTCACCCCCCAGGGGGTCCAGCAGCACCTCCTCGGAGCTGGAGGAGTACCTCCCCCCGGCGACACCCTCCTCCCGACCCGTCCTCACCCTCCTCCCCCGCCATGAGGAGGGGGAGGAGGAGGAGGAGGAGGGGGAGGAGGAGGGAGGAGCAGGGACACGGTGGGGCTGATGGGACCCGGGGGAGAGGAGGTCTGGAGGGACCGGGACTCTGTGGAGCCCCTCCCCGTAGGGCGGGGGGGTCGACTGCTGCTTGGCCTTCATCGCCTGCACCTCCTCCTCCTCCTCCTCCTCCCTCCCCGCTCCGCCTCCACTGCTGGGGGTCAAACCAACAACACGCTGGTCATATACACATCATAGACATCTCTCTTGTCAGTGTCGGTATATTACTATCGTTCATCGTTTGGTTGTTGGTCTCCGACGTACCCGAGCCACGTGGACTGTGATTGGCCGCCCTTAGCCGGGGGAGGCGGAGTTCCCTCCTGGAGGCGGGACCTCATCTGGTTCACTTCCTGTCTGAGCTGCTGGTTTTCCCGCTCCAGACTGCTCAGCGACGTCACCCCCCGCTCCCGGTCAGACCCCCGACATGCAGACCCTCTCTGGAGACAGCAGGGTCAACCAAGGGTCACAGAGATACACAGTCAATGATCTTGGAGGGCTCCGTTTAGCATCTAGCAGGCACGTCTATCTTAAGAGTTTTATCTAATGTTAGCTGCATGTCATTTAGGAGCAGGCAGGGGTTAGACAGTACAGAGACAGGTCATTAAGGAGCAGGTAGGGGTTAGACAGTACAGAGACAGGTCATTAAGGAGCAGGTAGGGGTTAGACAGTACAGAGACAGGTCGTTAAGGAGCAGGCAGGGGTTAGACAGTATAGAGACAGGTCGTTAAGGAGCAGGTAGGGGTTAGACAGTACAGAGACAGGTCGTTAAGGAGCAGGTAGGGGTTAGACAGTACAGAGACAGGTCGTTAAGGAGCAGGCAGGGGTTAGACAGTACAGAGACAGGTCGTTAAGGAGCAGGTAGGGGGTAGACGGTAAAGGGGAGTGAGGTCCAGACCTTGGGGGACGGTGAGGGGTCCAGTCTCTCCAGAACACCACTCAGGCGCTGGTTCTCCGTCTTCAGGGACTCCAGCTGCACCTGGAGAACCTGAACGCACGCACGCACGCACGCACGCACGCACGCACGCACGCACGCACGCACGCACGCACGCACGCACGCACGCACGCACGCACGCACGCACACACACACACACACACACACACACACACACACACACACACACACACACACACACACACACACACACACACACACACACACACACACACACACACACACACACACACACACACACACACACACACACCTTAGATTCAGGTCAGGTGGTAAAATCCATATCAATCAAATTCTCGAGTTAGGGTTACGGTATTAAGGAGTAACCGAACGCAAACTACCAAAGACAGGCTAGCGGGCCCAGGGTCAGGGGTCATGGGTCAAGGGTCAAGGGTCAGGGTTCATTGTGTAACGCTGGACTAAATAAAATAAAAATAACTAACTAACTATATACTGTTACTATACTACTAACACTATAACTATTAGGGCTTCGACTCCAAATTCCGTTATTATAATATAATTTGAATATCAAAAAATAAATCAAAATTCGAACGGATATTAGGCAGCCCTTAATATTGGAACCTGTTATGGGCAGGCCAAGAGGGAGAGACGTCGGAGAACCCTACGCAGTCTATTCATAATATTGTAATGACCACGGAAGAGGCAGTGAATGAAGTATTGATTAGACACCGGTTTATCAGAAACCTGATAAACCCCGGTGGAACACGCAAGGCCGGTAACCATAGCAACGCCGGTAAACAAACCTCGCGAAGCCCAAGTCAGGTCTTACTGAAGGCATTTAATGGTCAAAATATTATTAATAAATATTTGAATATATTGGAATATTAATATTAATAAACAAACAAACTTCAAATATGATTTTTGGGCAAAAGTCAAAGCCCTAATAACTATATATGACTGTTTCCTCCTCCATCAAACACCTGACCCCCGGGCGTCCAATCAGGCGTACCCCTTACCTTTAGCTCCGCCTCCCGGCGCTCCGCCCGCCCCGTCTCGGCGGCGTGCCGCCGCGCCGCCGCGGAGGCGGAGCCCTCCAGCGTTGCCACGGCGACGTCCCGGCGGTGCAGCTCCCCCGCCAGCCGGGACACCTCCTTCCTCACGCCCTCCAGCTCCCCGCCGTGGGTCAGACGGGACCGCTGGAGCTCCTCCCCCAGCTTGGACACACACACACACACACACACACACACACACACACACACACACACACACACACACACACACACACACACACACACACACACACACACACACACACACACACACACACACACACACGAATTGAGAAAAATGTCATTAAGGGGCACATAAGGTTTAGAATAGAAGACCATTTTGAATCACAACGCAAAACTCCTTGAATAGGTCATAACGTTAACATTGATGACCCAAATCCCTAAGATATATAACTATATATATTCTAAGATTATGATATTGATAACTTCAGCATCCTTCTCCCAGTGCTGACCTTCCTGGCGTCGCTAACGGCAACGGCCCTCTCCTCCTTGGCCTGACTCAGCAGCTTCTTCAGCTCCTCCTCCGCCTTACAGTGCTCCGCCCGCTGCCGGGTGGCCCCCTCCACCCTGGACACACACACACACACACACACACACACACACACACACACACACACACACACACACACACACACACACTCTTAAATCGCTTCATTCCATATCACTTTTTAATTCTATTACCGTTTTGTTCTTTCTGCTATGACCAGAAGTGTTCGTAGGCTCTCCTCACCGTGTCTCGTGCTCTTTGTCCTTCAGGGCCTGCTGCAGCCTGCTCACCTCCCTCTGGAGGCCCGGGACCTCTGCTCTGTCCTCCAGCCCCACCTGTGGACCAGACGCCAGGTTACAGAGGAGACCGGTCCGCCTCTCCTCCGGGAACAGGTGGTTATACTCGTAGTGACCGGCAGAGGGCGCTAGAACACCACCTCGCCACTGGTGGTCATACCCTCGGTGACCAGCAGAGGGCGCTAGAACACCACCTCGCCACTGCTGGTTATACCCTCGGTGACCAGCAGAGGGCGCTAGAACACCAGCACAGCCCACACACAGGCACTGCACCTCGGCCTTGTCTTTCAGAGGCAGCTCCTCTCGGCCCTTAGCGCCTTCGTTCGCCTCCTTCAGATGTTTCCTCTGGAGCTTCTGATAGCTTCTCTTCAACCTGGATAACTGTGTTTGGAAAAAACAGAGGAGAACGGTCAAGGAAGGAGATGGGGAGCGTTTTATGTGAAAATAATTCTAAAACAAATCCGGCGTCTTTTGAGGCTCAATTTCGTTGGCAGTGTGTGCGTGTGTGCGTGTGCGTGTGTGTCACCTCCTCGTGGACCTTCTGTAGCTGCTCCTCGTAGCGTGACGCTAGGCTCAGTCTCCCAGCCTGCGCCTCCTCCAGCTGCTGCCGCAGATACCCCATCTGTGAGCGGACGGACAACGAGGAGGCGCCGGTTAGAGGAGCAGAGCTCGGTGTCATCCACGGCCTGACCCCACCTGGCTCACCGTAGCGTGAGGACATCTAGTGCGGAAGGACTCGGGCTCTTCGGTTGATCGACAACATCAGCTCTACTCTACTTAAAAGGGGACCTATTATACTTTTTCGACTTTTATGACCTATAAACGTTGTTATAATGATTGATAGTCATGTTTAACCTAAAGTGTCAAATAATGACGTACATGAATTTCGACGTATTCCCTGCTGACAGTCTATGGAGGTAGATTTGCGTCTTTATTATGCAATCAAAAATAATAGGTTTGAGAGCAAAACTTTCCACACTGCAATCAAAAAATAGGTTTGAGAGCAAAACTTTCCACACTGCAATCAAAAAATAGATTTGAGAGCAAAACTATCGACACTGCAATCAAAAAATGTTTTATTGCAAGATAAATTAATGTGATAAAAAAAATATTAATGGGAATCCAAAAGTTTTGTTTGCAAACCCAAAAGTTTTGTTTGCGAATCCAAAAGTTTTGCTTGCGAATCAAAAAGCTTTGCTTGCGAATCCTAAAGTTTTGCTTGCGAATCCAAAAGCTTTGCTTGCTGTTGAGCTGAATCTCGTGGGCGGGACCTACGCCAAAAGATGTAAGACACGTCTCTATTGGCCAGTCTCGATCGGAGTGACAGCTTGGCAACATCCACAGTTAGTAACGAGAGAGGGAGTTCTATTTCATGTAGGCTACGCCGTCTAGGCTTCGCCTTATGGGCTTGTCCCGTGCGCGCGCTTGCGTGCCCTGAAAATCCCGTAGGCCTCCCCGTCAGCCGACAAGGAGACCATGGCAGAGGAGAGCATGTTGTTGACCGCCGCCGCGGATTGAGAGGCACAAACGAACAGGCCGACAATCTGCTTCTGGAGGCGGTCGGGGGGCAGCGGCTTGTCGGATGTTGCCAAGCTGTCACTCCGATCGAGACTGGCCAATAGAGACGTGTCTTACATCTTTCGGCGTAGGTCCCGCCCACGAGATTCAGCTCAACAGCAAGCAAAGCTTTTGGATTCGCAAGCAAAACTTCAGGATTCGCAAACAAAGCTTTTTGATTCGCAAACAAAACTTTTGGATTCGCAAACAAAACTTTTGGGTTTGCAAACAAAACTTTTGGATTCCCATTCATATTTTTTTTATCACATTAATTTATCTTGCAATAAAACATTTTTTGATTGCAGTGTCGATAGTTTTGCTCTCAAATCTATTTTTTGATGCAGTATGGAAAGTTTTGCTCTCAAACCTATTATTTTTGATTGCATAATAAAGACACAAATCTACCTCCATAACAGTCTGGGGTGGCTGTGCAGAGCGCTAAACACTCGGGACAACGTTTGCGATTCACGTTTATTATGCCTGGTCAAATCTGCCCGCGCGCGCGCTTCAAGGAAGGTAACCAATCAAAACGGAGTTGGGTTGGCAGGAGGGGGGCGAGGGGGCGGAGAAGGACGAAACCGAGCATTGACAGAGAATGCTGAAAGTGCCCAGATGAGAGGAAGAGTTTCCCGAAAATCTACATAGTTTTTTGTGTATGGTTAAACATGACTATCAATCATTATAACAACGTTTATAGGTCATAAAAAGGTCTAAAAAGCATAATAGGTCCCCTTGAAATTAGAATTCTCTAACTTTTGTGAATTGAGGTTAATATGGCAGGATATCTGGGTTTCATTCAATATCAACACAAGGAGGCCAGCTTTAAATCACTCAAAAATGTATATGATGAACTAAGTCATCATATGACCATATGTGACGTTCACCATCAGCGATGTTTTGTTATTCCAAAACCCCGCAGATGTCTCCATTCAGTTTGCATTGATCCGAACAGAAGGCGCTGGTACCTCCACGACCCTCTGCTCCCCCAGCCGCCTGGCCGACCACAGCTCGTGCTCCCCGGCCTGGAGGCGCTGCTCCAGGCCCCGCACCTCCGCCTCCCACTCCCTCTTCCTCTGGTCCATCATGATGTCGATCTGCCGCATGAGCTCCTGCAGCTCCGGCTCGCACGACGACAGCACCGAGCTGACGGAGAGGTCGGGTGACGGAGTAACGTCAGGGGACGGAGAAAAGGAGTGACGTCAGGTAACAGAGTAAAGGAGTAACGTCAGGTGATGGAGTAACGTCAGGTGACGGAGTAACGTCAGGTGACGGAGTAAAGGAGTAACGTCAGGTGACAGAGTAAAGGATTAACGTCAGGTGACGGAGTAAAGGAGTAACGTCAGGTGACGGAGTAAAGGAGTAACGTCAGGTGACGGAGTAACGTCAGGTGACGGAGTAAAGGAGTAACGTCAGGTGACGGAGTAAAGGAGTAACGTCAGGTGACGGAGTAAAGGAGTAACGTCAGGTGACGGAGTAAAGGAGTAACGTCAGGTGACGGAGTAAAGGAGTAACGTCAGGTGACGGAGTAACGTCAGGTGACGGAGTAAAGGAGTAACGTCAGGTGACGGAGTAAAGGAGTAACGTCAGGTGACGGAGTAAAGGAGTAACGTCAGGTGACGGAGTAATGTAAGGTAACAGAGTAACGGAGTAACGTCAGCTGACGGAGTAACGTCAGGTGAGGGAGTTACACCAGGTAACAGAGGAACGTCAGGTAACAGAGTAATACGTCAGGTAACAGAGGAACGTCAGGTAACAGAGTAATACGTCAGGTAAGAGGTCGGGTAACGGAGTAACGTCAGATGACAGAGTATACTGATTTAGTGTCCAAGACTGGGAATTTGGTTATAGCGGCAGCACAAAAGTATATAAAAGACAGAAAATGCTACAAAAATAAGAGTAACGTTTCAATACAATACAATTACAAAATTGAAAAATAACAAAGTTAAGTAAAAGTCGTGAAATAATTCACTAACGGTATATAATTAAGTACAGTAGAGCAGTGTTCTCGGATTAGTTCTGATGTTATTACATCAGCGATGGCTTTAAATAAACACGATATGAATACAATCATGAATTGTGGTTAAAGATGTTATAATAAGCTTCGTGATGGATGCAATGAATACAGTTTGAGAACTAGTCCACACCGGAGTACAATGATTATTTTATGCATTATAAACTGCTATTTCTTACCTCAAGTCGCTGTTCTTCAGGGTTTCCAACAACGGATCCATGACTCAGTGTTCTGCTGGCGGGTTCAGACGGGAACACGGAGGTTTACTTTGTGTTTCGGAATTATAACATGACGTAAAAAGAATGTAACGCTTGTAAGTTTGTTGTCGCTGGCTGCGCGGCTTCCTGTTTAAGTTTTGTTGTTCAAATAAACGCTGGTCAATAAAGTTTTCTGAGAGTTGAACTGCGAAACGGTCTGAACATAGAGCTAGAAGTCACAGACGCAATATTCCCTTCTTTATAATTAATTTTATCCAACATATTACTGTGAGCTGTTGAGGAATGTAAATAATTTAGGTACTAGTCATAAATGTATTTACTAGTTACTAATACAATTGTATAGTCAGTGACACGCTTTCTACGTTTAAGTAAAACCTATACACGTTATTGTCTTATCTACGTGCAGTACATCTGTATCTTCTTAACAGCCCTGCGGACGGTGGCGCGTCGTACTGTAAAGGATACCTAATTTTAGTTGAAAAATGCTTATGTGTACGATTATATTAAATCTCCGTTATGAAGAATGAGCGGTCAAATGTGGAAGCATTCACGTAACGAGCCATAATTCTACAGCAACTGTTTCGATACCAAGATTATATAGTTGTCGTAAGCGACAAACATGGACACGTGGCTCGTTGGTCTAGGGGTATGATTCTCGCTTCGGGTGCGAGAGGTCCCGGGTTCAAATCCCGGACGAGCCCGCATCTTTTTAAATGAATTGATCTATTTTTTTAACACTGATTAGTCTGGGATACTGATATCATTTCGGGGTTTGAATGGAAATACACAAATAATCACACATTTTGCTTTCTTCTTATTTTTATGTACAATAAATACTATTTATACTTCTACTTTATCTTCTGACTGAACATGTGTATCATAGCTGAACTAGACGTTTAAGATGACTGAAGTGTTGTGATTGATTTTAATAATACATGTGGACAGGTGAAGCAAGCGGCTCGTTGGTCTAGGGGTATGATTCTCGCTTTGGGTGCGAGAGGTCCCGGGTTCAAATCCCGGACGAGCCCTTACTTTTAAGTCGCATTAGTCCTTCTTCACCAAATTGCTCTCACATAAAACATCGACGTTAAAGGCACCCAGTGCAACTTTCGAGGCTTAAAAATAAACATTCAATTTCTAGTCTTTTTTACACATAGTAAGTTTCAATAACTCCATACCATTACATACCGACATTTAAGCAGCAAAGATGAGACGTCGGTTGTGTGGTGAGAACTGATACAAAATCGATAACAACAACAATGCCGCCATTTTCTTTATTTTTTGTAACCTACAATAAAAAAGCAGGCTTCCAGTCAATGGAAAAATGGCTTCTCCCCACCGGCGATTGTTGTTGTTTACGATTTTCTATCAGTTCTCACCACACAACAACGTCTCATCTTTGCTCCTTGAATGTCGATATGTAATGGTATGGAGTTATTGAAACTTACTACGTGTAAAAAAGACTAGAAATGTAATGTTTATTTTTCATTGAATGTTTACATAAAGTTGCACTGGGTGCCTTTAAGGTCCCTTTTCTATGCTTAATGTGTTAACGGTAGCAAAAAAATAGTGCAATATGAAAGCTCTATTCAATAATTTCAAATAAGCTATTACCAGAGAAATGTCATTTAACTGCAATACAAACTTAAATAAAAATAAACTTAAATAAACTGGAACAAAGTCTGACGTAATAACACATCTTTGACAATGATTATCCGGATAACATCGATTTACGGGGAATCTAGATGATCCTCATATCTAATTAGGCTTATCAAGAAACTAACATGATTGTCTTGACAAATCCCTAAACCACATAACAGCCTTTCTTTTAACCTTCCAGGGAAAGAGTATTACTCATCACACAAGTTCGTTATCATGTCGCTTTCTGCATTTCCCCCAGCCCTGGCCCCCGCCCCCGCCCCCGACCCCCACGCGTCCACCTGTCCGCTGTCACACACACAACAAAGGCGACAGCACGCTGCCAGTGGGCCAGTCCCAACCAGGGGAGGGCCTTGAGGGAGGGGCGGGACGGGTTCTTTGTGCTCCGGGCTGCCTCGCACCGTCTGGGGCGGAGGAACACAGCTGCTATTCCGGTTCAGCTCGGCCCAGGACACCGCCCCCCTCCCCCCAGCTTCCACACAAACGGTTTTAAACGGCCGCAGCAGGGCCGGTCGGTTAGTATCTCTCTGTCTGTCCTGGACCGGTCTCCCTGTGTCTCTACGTTTAAGGAGACTTGATTAATAATTGTATTTGATTTAGTTCATTTCGTTTTAGGTCTTTTTTAATTGAGGAGCAGTTTGTGATACGGATTGGATCTGGTCTTCTGGTCTTTTTTGTTGTTGTTGGATTATTTAGTATCTTGTGTAAGTATTCATACACGTTCATATTGTGATTGATGCAGTGTTTAGATTTAAATCTTGATGTTTCTTTTAGCAGAATGCTAAACATAGATATCAATTAATAATAGGTATATTATATTTTCAGTCTAATTTTATACATTTCCTACACGCATTTGATATTATATACATATTATATATTATGAAATTATATAATTGCATATTCATGTAATTTTTCAATAACACAATAACAATGATCACGGCTAGCTAGATTTATCCACATTTAAACAAATTACTGTGGAAAAGTAGCTTTGGGGAAAAGCTATAAATATGAATACCTGATATGAAAGTTATGAGTTATTATATTTATCTCAAACATGTTTCTAACCAACCTTTTTACTTTAACAGGCAACTTGGAGCCAAACTCGCATCCCCTTCTGCTGCTAAAGGCTAAGCGCTAACCCATAGCTGCTAACTGCTAGCCTAGCCAGCCAACTGCCAGCATCCAGCCTCGGCCGTCCTCTTCCCCCTTACCGCCGCCCTCTGCCCGTCAGAGCCCGCCCCCATGGTGCTGTGTCAGGACACAGAGTGCAGCGTGTGCCTCCAGGCCTTCACCCGTCTGGAGCGGATCCCTAGGGTGCTGCACTGCCTGCACACCTTCTGCACCCCCTGCCTGGAGAGCCTGTCTCAGGGGGCCGGCGACCTGGTCACCGTGCCCTGCCCGCTGTGCCGCCGGGTCACCTGCGTGCGGCGCTGCGTGGGCCTGAAGGGGGCGCTGTGGGTGGACAGCAACGTGTGGGAATACATACCGGACAGGGAGGAGGAGGAGGAGGTGGTGCAGGAGCAGCGGCGACCAGCGGGGGAGGTGATCGGAGGGAAAGGAGGCCGCACGTCGACGCACGCCGAGTGGTGAGTTTCATCTGAGGCGCGCACACGCACGCACACACGGGCACTCTCTCACACACACACACACACACACACGTTCTCACGCACACACACAAACGCTCTCACGCACAGTCACACAATCTCAGGCACTAACCTGCTCTCCAAACACACTACACTAACACACATTCTCAGGCACCTACACGCCCTGACGCAGTCACACACATGCGATCACAGACACGCACACTCTCTCACACACGCTTGCACTCACACGCACACACAGGCCGTCACATGCCCTCGCACACACTCATACACTCACACACTCTCACACCATAGAGGGGTCTGAACTAAAGCCGTCTCCCTGTCTCCCGTTTCAGTCGTGCCTCGTGGCCCCCCAGGACCAAACTCAAGCTCCCCGCCTTCTTCAAGAAGTTCAGCCTCCTGAAGACGCAGATGGAGAGAGCCATGCCCGGGGACCCTGTGTAAGTTCAGGACCAGCGCCACCCACTATAGACCATCAGTTCTGGACCAGTGCAACCCACCATAGAGCATCAGTTCTGCATCTGAGGTCTCCCACATGGACTATAAGTTATAGGTCTCTATGAGTTATGAACCAGGCTCTTTCATAAGAGAGAGACTAGAAACTAGGTCACTCACCTGGACAGTAGAAACTAGGTCACTCACCTGGACAGTAGAAACTAGGTCACTCACCTGGACAGTAGAAACTAGGTCACTCACCTGGACAGTAGAAACTAGGTCGTTCACCATTATGGCACCTCCAATACACTCTGTATTTACTAAACATCCACTATCTCACACACACACACACACACACACACACACACACACACACACACACACACACACACACACACACACACACACACAGGTCTAGACACAGAGACAATATAGCCCACAATGTTTACAAAAGGAAGAGATGTATCCACTCCACATGTCACTCCGTAATTGTGTATACTTAGTTTAATTAAGTTTTTGATTGGTTTACTACAGTTCTGAGAGCAGATTCTGACTGTTGCGTTCTGTTTCCCTCACAGGGAGATGAGGTCCTGGCGGCGCCTGGCAACGGACGACCACGTCTAGTCCAAACAGAGCATCTGGATCAAGGAATCCATGTGAACTTGCCGAACTACGAACGCTGACAGGGAAGGAAGCCCCGACTGTACGTGGATGGCATCTCTCTCCCCGCGGCCCCAGTCGCTCTCTTCCAGTACTCCCAGTCACCCCCCCCCCCCCCCCCCCCCCCCCCCCCCCCAGCCCCTCAGATCTGAGGTCATTAGCATAGCAGAGCTGCATTAGCATAGCGGGCCGGGTATTAATATCTGCGTGCTAACAGAGGCTGGGATGAGGATCAGCGGTGGTGGAGGAGGAGGAGGAGGGAGGGGGGGACCCCTCTGTTATTAAGTCGGGGGTGTACCCCGTCATCTGCTGTAGCGCTGGGATTTAGCTCATCTGGCCCTCAGTGAGCACGCCAGGAAGAGTTTAACCCCCGGACGCCGGACCCCCGGGACCAGATGGTGTCCTCACAGCGTCTCTGGCACATTGTATATTTAAGAGATTATCATCTTTGTGGTTGTTGTATTTAAACGTATTCTTTGTTTTTATTTAAATAAAAGTTATTTTTGGAGAGTGGTTGTAAGCGGGTTTTTTCTTGTGTTTGTCGTGTCAAAGAAAGTACCAGGAAGTCATGTTATTCGTTACTTATTATGGAGTTGATAATATAATTTCCATACACTGGTCTGAAAAGGGTTTGTTCCTCTTAAATATTAAATTGTCACTTTCTGTCCTTTTCGCATATTGTATGAAACGTTTTCACATTTACATTAAGGGCATTAAATAGACGCTTCTATCCAAAGTGACTTACAATATCTTCATTTTTTCAAAGAAAGAGAAACAACAATATATCGCTGTCAGTACAGTAAGGATGTTCGTAAGTGCCAAGCACTAACAATCCCTAGGTTAACCCATTCCCTGTATACAACAAAGATAACTGGGATAAGATGCTACACAACGCTAAGTACTATTTTTAAATGCGAGGACGCACCACAGACAATAAGTGCGTACATTAAGTGCAAGGATGTACAACATACAATATGTGTGAAGGAGGGGTGCGTAGAGGGGGATAAGGGAGGAGGGGTGAACTCTGAACAAGAGGGTCTTCAGTCTTTCACGTTCTCGCCCTGTACTCGTGCTGCGTCCAACATTTCCCACATGAGATCAATAGTTATAATTAGTTAATCTCATCTTTATTATTCTATTCAAACACCAGAAAACCAAAACAGTCGTTTAAATATTCCGTAAAAAACACCTCTTCCCTTCACCATCTTAAACCACCAGAGTGCCAGTGAACGAACCCCGGGCCGCGGAACAGAGGTTCGTAGATCGTTGCGTTCCTCCTGCCCGGAGACCCCCAGGTCCATGCAGACGGCGGCCTCTGGGTCCCTAGTGAAGGGAACAAGGTGGTGGAGATTACCCCCGCAGACTCACGGGGGCATGGCTAACAGGATTATCCCCTCCATTCACCTCACATCTGTCGAGCAGCCCCAAGTTCGGAAAGATCAGGACACAGAGAAGAGTTAGGGTCATTAAAGTATGACGGCGCTGTGTGTGCACACACGCGCTCCTGAATAGAGCGCCGTCTGAGGGATACAGCGCGGATAATCTGCCCTCGTTGTTAGGGTCGGCTGAGCTCTCTAGGAGCGCTGCATGTAGGCTAAGCTTCTGCTGGGGGAAACTAAGGCCGCTGGTCAGGGGGGGGGCCTAATAATGAATTACCAAGTAACAGGAAGAACAGTATTATGATCAGGCCTGCAGTATTACCTCATCCACTGAGGTTAAGGTTACGATACTGCCGATACAAATCATAGTTATTGATCATGTAGGAACTTTACCATACAAGTAAGTGCTTCGTATCAAAACTGGCACATAACAGAAACAGTATAAGATCAAATAATAATAATTAATAATAATATTCCATAGGCCTATATGTGACAGATCAAATACTTAGTATTATGATTATTATTATTATTATTATACAAGCTTCATTTAAAAAACACGAACATGATATCAAAGGTAGAACCGAAGCTGATGTCATGTGTTTTTCGTTCCAGTCCGTTCCTCAGAGATGACAAATCAAAGTTGTTTTGCATGTAGGAGACTTATGAGGAAATCCGTTTGTTGTCATACCTGTTTAGTTGTGGAACAGGACATGAGACGTGAGATGGGACAGGTAACTGCAGGCAGGCCCACGCAGGCTTAGAGATATACTTAAAATAAAATGCATGGAAAATATTCAAGGGAAGTGAAAAACACGTCACTCTATTACTGGAATAATACAGGAAGGCAAACACTAAATGCACCATCATGGGGAAACACACACCCCTAAACCTGACCAAAAACAAACATGACACACACACACACACACACACATACCACAAACATGAGACACACACACACACACTAACACACTTCCGATCACCTTCAGGAAGTTGTCAAAATATTTTTCCTGTATTATCATCAGATTAGATCTGTCATGCCATGGCTGAGTAATGAATCTCACCAACTTGATCCATTTCGGATAAAAAAGCAGCAGTTCCTGTAATTTGAGCACCTGAAAAACGAATCAAAACATCTTTAGCCTGCGTCACACACCAGGTGAAAAGGGACTTTTAAAGCTTCCTGCCAGGCAATTTTTTTATTCGGCTTTCATCTGAAACCTCAGCGAGCTTCGGTTCTGAAAACCGCGGGCCACCCCGCTGTGTGGCCGCCATGTTGGGGAGCAGGAGCTCAGAAGGAAGAGACGGGGACATGAAGAGACGAGGACCACAGGCGATCTGGTATTAAGTCGTCTTTATTGATGGTGTGAGACATGCCAGATCTCTGTACAGTGGATGGAGCGCTCTACGGACACAGTAACCACGACCTCTGACCTCTGACCTTCCACGGGGTCGTGCGCTACACACATACATCCCCCCCCCCCCCTCCCCAGTGCATCGCCATAACAACGTCCTATTTCTAGCCATGTCGTCCCTCGGCATTCAGTCACAAATAAACAGGTGTTTGTGCTGAAGGACACAGAAAACGTGTGTGTGTGTGTGTGTGTGTGTGTGTGTGTGTGTGTGTGTGTGTGTGTGTGTGTGTGTGTGTGTGTGTGTGTGTGTGTGTGTGTGTGTGTGTGTGTGTTTACACAAACTCATATTCAACAAATAAATAAATAAATAAATACCCTTTCACTAACAAAGTGCTCTCCCCAGTCCCCCCTATGGGCGACAGCCAGGGTAGTACATTCCATTTTTCAGAGTAACAAATACGTCACGGAAACGTTAGTAAGTAGAGGCAGCCAATAAGGGCCCGGGGGCGGTCACAGATCGAACGTGGTGTTTTTGGTATCGCGAAAACACGATGAACACGTTCAAGGCGTCATTCGTCAACAATATCCGAAAATAACCGCAGATCTCCCGCGATGAGGCAACGTTTCACAGTTACAGAGAGAGACACCGTAGGCATTTCTGTTCATCTATTGACATAACAACTGACTCAGAATCCGATTGAGGCGATTAAATGTTGCAGACGTCCGGTTTACACAATAGCAGGAGAGGTTGGGAGGCCCAAACTGTTTATCTACAATTTAGAGACTGCAATCCGTCCTGTTTTCCACCAAGTCTATTATTATCGATTATTAGGCTAGTGTCGACAACGGCCTCCATCTTGGATGCGTAATTAGTCTTTTTTATTTATTATTCATTCAAAATCCGAAACACAGCACCCCCAAGTGTGATAAAAATGGTTATTTAACTTTTTTTTGTTTTTTTTTACTTTTTCTCTTTTCTCACTAACTAGGACAGGTCTTAAAAAGTGCAGTAAGAGGTAACTCCAAAGTCAAAGTAAAGTAACTAACTAGTACATTACAATTCCGGCGCCTGAGCTAAGAGCAGGGCAGGCATAATGTCAAAGACTGGAAGCGAACACCAACACCAACCGAAGAAACAGCGCCCTCTGTGGTCTAACGTGGTAGTGCGACGGGCTGAAATTGGGGCCAATTGATTCATTAATTGTCACGTTTGTTACCACTAGCAAATGCCCTCACTGGATCGTTTTTAAGTGTAAATAGTCATTCTGATATCCTGTATTGTATTTGCTGGGGCTTCAGTGCGCTTATCTTTTTAGTGTTTTTAAACGTTAACAATGGCTATTCAAACACAGGCGTCATCTGGAACCTGTTGTTGGTGAAGACGTCGGTACCACACTTGAACAGGTTTGTCTACTCTTGTGGTTTCTTATTTACAAATAAGTGTTTCCCTCACTTCACAATCACCTGAAAGGTCTACATGTGCAAATTTTGTCTTCTCTTTGTTCGACAGGAATGTCTCCGTTGACTCGCTAAACAGCTGTTTAAACACCAAAGTCACAAGGTTTACGTATAGTGCGCTTGAAACCATAAGGTATCTCTCGAAGAAACATAAAATACACTATTTACATATTGTCCACCAGGGGGCAGTGTTCCCCCTCCTGGTGTCTCCGGGTGTTTAATTATGTGGCCGATCCGAACACAACTATTGAGACGCATTCAAACACTGCAACGATATCAGATATCAGGGCAAGTGCGGTCGGGGTGACTCTGTGAGGCGCCACAGAGTAACGGGGCCCTATTGGACGACGGGTGGAGAGAGAATAGAAGTCACTTATAGTGCCAATACTAACTAAAGTTGCCTGTACAAAATAAGCACATTTACACAAACTCACAGGACCAAAAAGGTTTTTTGAAGTCAAGTATAGAAATCCAGGCCAACAGTGTTAAGAAGCAGAAGGACATTTAACGTTTTTTTCCTCTTTTAGAGAGTGCATTAAGTCAACGGTGTTGTAATATCGGCAATGACATATTTAAACACGATTGGACACAGGTATGCTCAAAACACAATGTTTCATGCATGCCGTCCTCAGACCCCTGTTGTCGTGGATCTGTGTCTCTGTACACTCTGTCTGCATTGGTGGAGATCCCAAAAATAAATTAAACCTTCCAGAGAGTTCCCTGAATTTATAAAAAATACAAAAAGAAAGATGAGTGGTATCTAACTTGTCACTTAACAAAAGGGTGTACGTATAATAGTAGGACATCCTGCCCCGTTAACATTTTGTTGATATTTTCTGAACTTTTTGGCAATTTCATCAACAAACTAGATTTGACACATTTTCAAGTACCCAGTAGTTCAAACTATTGATCCGATATTCCGATAAGGCGTCCATTCTCCGATGTGCAAATTAATAACATTCAAATTAAAACATAAAAAAATCGTAAAACAGAAATCTAAAGAAAATGACATGGTGTAAAAGATGTTCTCTGATTGGCTGTGGAGCATTAGCAGGAGCACCCGCCCTCGGTAGTAGCCTGCTCCGGTGGTCTGTCTAACTTGATGTCAATCACTGAGGGAAAACGTTAAGGAATGACTTTGAAACGAGCAGGGAAGATATTTTAGAAAGCAAACATTGAATATGCATCATGCTTTTTTACAAATCTGCTTTAACACCAATATTAAACCCTAGCCAATTACACTTTATACAACATTATGTATTGTAATGTGACAGTTACACCACTAGAGGACGCCACAGCACATAACAAACTACCATGTCTAACGTCCCATCTCCACCGCCGCCAGGAAGACAGTCAAGTCAGTTCACGTGTGTGCGGTCGTGCAACAGAGAAAGAGCCAAGACGTCTACTATGGTTCTCTGCAGGGTGAAGCCACACATGAGAACTCAATATTATTAATGAGCAGACCGTAGCCTTCTACCCAGCTGGTGGTTCTACAGCCTCTACTCCGCGAGGCCGTTCTGAGAGACAAAGATAAGAGAGATTTCCTGCCCGGATGGCGTCACAGCCCTTCAAAAGATTAGCACTACTGCTGAACCGACTGAAATTTGGGGACTCAACGCGCGTGCGTGCGTGCGTCTTCCACCTGAAGAAGTCAGGTGAGATCCACTCCGACGGGAAAGACAGGAAGTCGTCATCGTTCTGCCGGGATCCACCGCGTCACCACCCATGGCCGCATTCCAAAAGTCGTTCAACGGCAATTTGCGCTAACCTTTCGCGCTCAGCATTCATTCCGCAAACGCAGTAAACCAGAGCGGTAGAGTAGCCTCGAGTGCTGTGGAAACTTAGCGTCGACGTCGTCAGACACACGTCTGAGGGCTGTGATCGGCCCCTATCGTTCACATCGCCTCGACAGTCTCCGGAGCGGCAAAGCCGTCTCAATCCCTCCGCTAGAGCCAGACCTTGACACCAGCCGTCAATCACGCGGACCCTACCGCCCTACCCCCCCCTCCCCCTCGTCAATACAGTGCAATCACCATCCCTTCTCTCACAAAATATTACCCAGGGGCCTTTGGGGCCGGTGGACCGGCAGAGTAAACACTATCAACCCCAAACGTCCCGGTGCCAAAGCCCGTGGCCTCAGGCTACCCGGCTCCTAGCTAACCTTCTGTGTGTGCTCGGGAATGGAGAAGCAGTTAACATCCTCGGCGTTGAAAACACATCGGACACCGTCTCGGTTTGACCTTTACCCTTTACGGAGCCTGCGCCGTATCTGTTGTTTGGGGGGAGGGGGGGACGGGGGGCAGCTGCCGTTACAGAGAGGTCGATACCCCGGGGCAGGAACCAATAGGAACACTGCAGCGTCGGCAGAGACAGAACCACCCCAAGGTGCTGTCGCCTGTCACATCCATCACCTGGGTTACGGCGTCATAAACGCTCCCTGCCTGCTCTCTCGGACAGCGGCCTCCGTTGCTACGAGGAGCAGGAAACGGCTTTGAAACATCACAAGACAAGACAGCCTTCTGGTTAAAGTAAGACCGCTGAAGGGCGCCCGGAGCCTCGCCCTGATCTGACGCTCTGTAGAAATAGAGGTTTCATCCGTGTGGGGAATCGATCCTGCTGTCATGGCGGCGCGCCATTCCTATCAACATCTAAGCAGGATTCAGACGCGAGGCGTGGAGCTAATTAGCCGTAATGGGGGCTCAGAGGAATTATACCGCCGTAGTTTAAACCCGAAAGCTATCACGTCCGGGCTATCGAGCTCCGAGACGCACCTACGCTAATGCCCTGACAAGGTCCAGCGATCGTAGATTAGAGAAACCAATCAATAGTTGTTAGCGGTGTCAAACCAGCCGTCCCAGGTCAGCGATAGCTGGCTGCGCTACAGGTTCACACGTATCTGAGGGGAGGTGCCGCCCAGTGGGGCAATTGAACCATTAACAACATTTAGGCCAAGAAAGCCAGTCAAAATGATTGGATCCTTACCCGAGTATCACCAAATGGACGCGTTGCTGGGTTAAGGCAGTGGTTCCGTCCTCTTCCCTGTGAGCCCAGTGTTAGTTCTCACCCCAGCTCGCCCCTCGTGAATGTTCTTCCCCTGCCCATCGTCTCGACCCCGTCGCCCAGAGTGAACGCACACGCAGAAGAAGCAGCATGCGTCTTTCAATCATCAGGCAGTTGGTTTGCATAAACCTTGCAGTACTTTTGCAATCCCACTCAATATATTTTCTCTGCCAAAAAAAATGCACCGTCACATATCTCGGGCGTGTAAACCGGCTGTTGCCCCGTCGTGCCCCAGGATGGCCACCAGAGGGCAGGAGCGCCAGAGGCCTGCTGGAGAAGGGCCCTCACGCAGAGAGGGTCTGAAGAAGGCAGACGTGTTCAGAGAGCATCTTCAACCAAACAGTGAAGAGGATGATGGGGCCGGCATCAGGACCGACTGTCAGAAGTCATCGTGACATGGGGGCACTAATGAGGGATGTTTATGCGCACACAGTGACGGGAAAGACAGTTTCATCAACCAGCCTCGTTTCCATGGAGACGGTGGTCGTGGCTGACAGGAGTATAAAAGACCTGTCGGGTTTTTTCCAGAGGTGCAGTCAGAAACTTAATTAAAGAGGGATTTATGAATGGTATAAATCCTTATTGTATGTACAAACAGTTCACACATAAAGGAACATGGCAACAGTCCTCATATGCCTCAAAAGGTTTGTTATATAAATGGATCAGAAGACAGATCCGGAGTTTTAAACTAGTTTAACATAAATGAATCAGAACATGTCGAGTGATTGTGAAGTTAATATTCTATTTTTGCATTAAACTTTTTGTAACATTAATCCCAAATATAATATAATTTGAATCCAAGTAAAACTTCCAGACATAAGAAAGTCTTTCAGTGGTTCTACATGCAAGAACACAAGGAAATGATAAAAGGCTATTCTCTAGCTAGTCTATAAGCTAAGCCACGGGATCCAGTGTTTACATTGTACTGTTCTTTAGAACGCTCCACTGCTTGCCCACATTAACAGCACCCTGAGGTTCTGTGTGTTCCATCGACAGCAGACGATGGTAGGGATGTATCTCTTCAACAGGAGGAGTGCGGGCTAACGGGGTATGGATGGGGTATATGAACGGGGCATTAGTCAAAGGATACTTCCCTCTTTGCTGGTCTCCTGCATACTCTCCATCCCAGGGAGAGCAGCGGCCACACGTCGGAACAGCTGCAGGACAGACAGACAGAGAACAAGGTTGTTTTCACACGTGGAACATCGCAGCCCTCCCAGACTCCCACCTGTAGACGTCAGTACATGGATTGTGTTCGGTGCGTCATCAGTTTCTATCAAAACTATATAACAAGGCAAAGCTGAAATGAGTCAGAGTATTTGATAATGGAGCAGGAAGCTCACGATAGGCACGTTAAAGAGGTAAAAACTAGGCTATTAGCGTTCATTAACGACGGTGACGAGGTGAAAACGATGAGCTCTGAAAGTGATGACTCATTGCTCAACACATACGCTCAGTGTGGCAGAGCGCAGAGCTTTCCCGAGCAACACCGTCTCTTTGTTCTTCATCCTGTTGTTTTGCCTCCCTCTTCCTCCTCCTCCTCCTCCTCCTCTGCCTGTCCATTCGGAGCGTCTGCAGCGTGTGTTTTGACCGCTTTAAAGCTCGGTGAAGAAAAGAGCCATCTGTGTTTGTCTGGGCACCGCCGCCGCCGGCTGGCAGAATCACCGCGGCCGCATCGACAGACACGCCTTCCTCCGAGCGGCTCGCGGCCTCGTTCATTGTCAGATTAACACAAAGATCCCGAATTAAGCGCGCCAACGCCCTGCTTTCATCGAGATCCTCGGATAAAAGCCTCGGCTGAACGCTCAGCCCCCTCCCTCTGGTTGTTCCAGCTATTATTGTGAAAGAATAATCATTTACCGGGGATTTAACTTTCGTCGTTACACAACTTTGTAAACACACACACTGAAAGCGTAGAACGGTCCAACGGGCATCGGTGTGCTCTTTTAAGGGCCTTAAACCATTCTCCTTCCCCTCCTCGTAGCCAGAAGCCCACACAGAATACAAATCACTTGTTGGAGGGCGTTTGTGTTTGTGGATCACGGTAATAACAGCGGCTCTGACGCTCGCTCTGACTCACTGAGCCACAGGCTGCCCCCGGCACACGCCAAGACATCTGCCATCTGACTGTGGGCTAGCTACGTCAAGTAGCCGTGTAGCTGAGCCACCCCGTCCCCAGTGTAGCCTTAGCCGTCGCCTGAGGTTCAGTGCACCTCCCCTCCCAACGTATAAAACTAGACGTCAGGGAGAGGGAAGGCCCTCTTCGTCTTCCCCGCTACGTTGTCTGGTTCCTCCATGACGGAAGAGGTTAACGTACTTTGTTTGTTTGTAAGACACATCGTCCTCACTCATCAATCACCGATGTTTTTGGCAGACGTAGGACCGATAAATAAACACTGCCGTGTTAATGCTCCACTGGATTTGCGCTAGCCTGCTAATGCTAGGCTAACAGTGGTCTCATTGATGCTAGGCTACGCCAGTGCTAGTCTGCTAGCGCTGGGCAACCATAATGCTAGGCTAACGCTAGACTGCCAATGCTATGCTGGGCTCACACTAGCCTGCTGACGATACGCTAGTCTAACGCTAGCCTGCTGAGGTTATGCTAGCATAAGGCCGGCCGCCCGACCTGCTTGACGTTGTAGCCCGTCTTGGCGCTGGTCTCGATGAACATGACGCTCAGCTCCTTGGCTCGCTGCTCCCCCTCCTCGATCGTGATTTGCCTGCAGAGGAAACAATTATCAAATTACCGAACACACACACACACACACACACACACACACACACACACACACACACCAGGAGAGGAAACTAATCAACACACCACCAGAAGAAAACAAGTCATAACACAGGAACAACACTGCAGTAGCTAGCTAGGGCGTTTGACTCCTAGACCAAAAAAGGGTTTTGGTAAGATCCTTGATTGTGCTCGATCACTGTCCCCTACCTGCTCTCTGGTGATATGTATCTGAAGTCACTGTCTAAACCCTACCTGCTCTCTGGTGATATGTATCTGAAGTCACTGTCTAACCCCTACCTGCTCTCTGTCGACATGTATCTGAAGTCACTGTCTAACCCCTACCTGCTCTCTGGTGACATGTATCTGAAGTCACTGTCTAACCCCTACCTGCTCTCTGGTGACATGTATCTGAAGTCACTGTCTAACCCCTACCTGCTCTCTGGTGACATGTATCTGAAGTCACTGTCTAACCCCTACCTGCTCTCTGTCGACATGTATCTGAAATCACTGTCTGTCACTTGACAAAGGCGTCGAAATGACTCCAAAGTATTAAATAGTAAGTCACGTTGATTTACTTCCAAAGAAACCTCTCTAAATTGTAATTGTACGACACGATTATGAGTGTCACGATGATCCTCTGGGGACTTCACAGCCGAGTGTCCTTTATTAAAACTTTACTCATTCAGATGTACCCACCAACACCAAAGCTAATTAGCGTTAGAGTGTTTAAACAAATTGAATCGTTTTTGTGCTGCGAGCAAATTCATTCCATTCCATTAGCGCAACGTTTTAATGAAGTCGGCTTGGTTTGTGCTTCATTGAGACAAACGACGGAACGCAGCAACAAGGTGCAGGTGAGCCGTCGGCGCTGGGGGGCTGAGCTCAGTGTTTACAGGGGGAGGGGGCCGTGGACGGTTGTGTCGGAGTGGTAGAACCTTCCTCGGTGGGCCTTTCTGGTCGAGGGAAACGACCAGAGAAAAAGGACCTGGAGCCGAACCGCCATATCAAATACATATCTACGTGTAGGAGCGTTGTAATACAGGCATGTTCAGCCAACTTAATTAGTCGGACTCAATAAAGTCTCAGGTTTTGAATGACATCACCGGTTTCAGAGCCGGGATGACATCAGGGGTTTCAGAGCCGTGATGTCACCAGGCCGCGGGGCTTAGAGCGGAGGTGCGCCTCGTCCATCATCCACTCACTCATCATCACCCTCTCATTTCATGAAGAGCATCAGAGATCTTCCATCAGGGCTGATCAGAGATTCCGTGCGTCTGCCTAGTGAAGCCCGACATTGCAGAAAGGAACAGCGATGATCCAAAACAATGGAATCCAGAAGGAACAGCAGGTCTTTGTTTCAGGGAGAGAGAGAGAGAGAGAGAAGAACGAGAGCACTGCAGCATCTATACTCCAACGACACCTGATACTGCCTTGCTCCAGGGCTGAGGGACTCATTCCCCCGGCTTATTCATCACCCGCGAGGCCAGCAGTGGTTTAATAACGAACCCCCCCCCCACACACACACACACACACCTTACCTCCCTGCAGCTATATAATACACCGTGAGTCTAGACAGTGTCTAGGATTCAGGCCCAATATCACCACACAACATCTCCGGTCTGTGTCCGGTGTGCCAGAGACATCCAGAATCCGTATTGTACGCCACAAAGAATTGTTAGTCCCACTCTCTCCGTCGTCGAGAAGGCTCCTTTCTGGCGGTGAGCAGTTACCGGTTGCCATGGCTACCAACGGATTCTAAACTCGCCGCAGCCTGTGGGAGAACACGGGTGGACTTTGATTCCTGCCAACACAGGAGTTGCTTGTCGTCCATGTGTGTTGGGGTTCGATACGCAGTGTCACCGAGCAGGATGGCCCCAACTCACCCCTACCTGCTCGTGAATCGAATGCATTCAATCTGTGTTCGCTGTGAGTTTGGATAAAAGCATTTGCTGAACAGTGTTTCGTGTTTCATTTAACTGTTGAATAGCATGTGTCAGGACCTATGTTTGCCAACAGGGGAAGCAAACTGTTGAATAGCATGCGTCATGTACACGTGTGCTAGCAGTAGAAGCTAACTGTTGAATAGCATGCATCGTGTACATTTCTGCTAGCAGTGAAGCTAAATGTTAGTAGCACATACATGTCTGTTGAATAGCATGCGTCATGTCTGCTAGCAGTGGAGCCAACTGTTGAATAGCATGTGTCATCTTCTAGCGGTGGAATCTGAATAGCATGCGTCTGTGAGCCGCGGGTAGCAACACCACATTATCTTTGGACGGTTTTTCGACAGTTCTGTCAGCGCCGTCGGGGCGCACAAAACCAAACAATAAAGGAACAACAAAACGCTGTGCTCTGCTCGTCCCCTACACTAAACACACAGCCTCTGTTCCTCGTAGAGACAGAGAGCCGCTTCTCAAAGAGTTCATAAATTAATCATCCATTATTTACGCTCTAACCCGGTCCCCAGAATGCCCGAGCCGTTACGAGACATCATCAGTTAAATCTCTAGGAAGTGATTAAAATGAAAAACACTGAAGAAGGATCCAATATGTATACATAAAATATGTAGGCTTATGAGTATTGGTGGGCCGCCATGAAACCGTTCCCCCCCCTCTGCCTCATCAATGTTAAAGGCCTCAAGGGAGGGAGAGTGCTACCAGTTTAATGGCACACATTAGACTCAGCTGGTGGCCAAGGAAACTGTAACCAGGAAGAAACCGGATTGAACAAAGTAAAACCAAGCAATATCTATAAATGGACACGAGCCAAGCCGGGAATCGAACCCTGGTCTCTTGGGCCGGAGGATCTAGAGCAGCCGTTCTCAATCTGTGGTACGCGTACCACTGGTGGTACGCGAGCGCCCTCTAGTGGTACGCGGAGTATGAACGATTTTTTGAAGCAATTTTTTGAAGTTGAAGCAACCGTTAAAAAAAAAATCTGGGATGGGCGTGGGGAATCGATAACTCGAGTACTACTCGTTACAAATGAACTCGGTTGGTGGACAGGCAAACTCGAGTTTGCATACACACAAACAAACAAAGTTTTCTGAAGCAAATGTATCAATTTTCTGTGCGGCGCCACTAACGCATGCCGTGGGCACAAAGCAAATTAAATGTATCCATTTCTGTGTGGCGCGTTCCGTGCCGTGTGCAGGCACGCCAGAATTCAAAAAGTTAAGAGATGGCGGTTAAAGCAAAGCGCAGCGAAGAATTGAAATAGGCCTACTTTAAAGAAATAGGAGATCATAAGGTGAAATGTAAAATATGCCAAGCGAAATCGAGCTACCAGAGTAGCTACTAGGCCTACAAGTACTAGGCGGCAACATATGCTCCGTCCTGAAACACAACGGTGAGTTCGGGAAAGCAGACCCGCAGCAACCAAGTGTGTCGGCTATTTTAACCGCCGCAAGACGCAGCCGTAATCCCGGCCGTGTAGAGAAGATCACAACGCGTAATCCATAGTCCATTTGCTGCCGTTTTATTTGCAGCTTTAAATTATTTGCAATGGTTAGGCTACTTGTTTCGTTTTAGTTTTTTTTAAACTGTTACAGGCCTTGGTTCGACGTGATTTAAATTGTGAGACGCATAGGCCTATTTATTTTTGTAAGGAAAATGTGTTTTGAACGTTTGCAAAAATGAATAATGAATACTCTGATAACGCTGACTGTTTTGATGGAGAATAAGCATTGCATGTTTGGTTGGTAATATTGCCGTTCATCATCAGGCCTATTCCTGCTGCAGATGCGTTGCATTCTAAAAATAGATTTGATTAAACGAGTACTCGATCTCGATTGATCCTCGAGGATTTCCTTCGATCACTCGAGTTTACTCGTGCCCATCCCTAGGCCATATACCCATCATATGCAATCATCTTAAACCTGCATTGACTAACTGCTGTGACGACGAGTAGGGGAAGCAACATTTTTGCAAAATCGTCCTGTGACGAGACGTTGAAAGTCTGCTTTCAGAGGCCAGACATTTCTGGACTTTTGGATGCAGCGACGCAGCGAATATCCTGCGCTTTCAGACAAGGCTGTGCGCTTTCTCATTCCATTTGCGACCAGGCTTCTCTTGGTCGCAAATGGTCGCAAATAAGAGCGATGACTACTGTCATGTCATCGCTCTTAATTTATCCCCAAAAACGCAGCTGATCGGACACATCACACGATTCGGAGGCATGCATCACATTTAAGGATTTTAAAAACTGATTCTTATTATTTTTTTAAAAAAATGCATTCGGAAGAGAAGGGAGACTAGCGTTGCTCACGGGTTGGAATGAAAGGGAGAAAAGGGGACAGAGTTGCCTGCGGAAGCGATGTCTGAGATGCAGAGTCTGCTTCTCGCTACCAGTGTCAGTTTCGTACGGTGTGGAATGAGAGCTCGGGAAGGCACTATTGCGCAAGTACGACTGCGTGCTTGCGCAATAGCATACTGCCCGAGAATGCAGTATCGCTGTCAAATCTGTCCCTGGGAAAAGTAACGTTGCTTGCGCCGAATTGAAAAAGGAAACCGCTATAATGAAATGGCGGTAATATTTCCACATTAATTGATAAAATAACAGGGGATGGGAAGGGGGGATGGCTGTTTCAGAAGGGGTATGATTTTGATCATTTTAATTCCAAAGGGGGATGCCATCCCCCCTCAACTTGTGTGCTGGAAGCAGGTTGGATACTGAACCCAAGTCTGAGGCTAAAGCTAACCTCAATCGACCCAGACATCACACCCCTCCCACTAAGCATGATAGGCCTAATTTTCAATGTGTGCCTGAGTACATTCTCCTTCAAACCTAAACATAGTTTATATTCTGACCTTATGGCACTTACTGCAGTATTTTTTAATACTGAATACGTTGTTTTTCTATGATACACTTGTTCTTACTCATGATAGTTTGATTACAGTGTTATCGCAGTACACATGATTTCTCTCTTTGCTGCGCATGATTACTTATAACAGGATTGTTTGACTCCAGTATTTAAATATTCATGTTCAATTCTTTGAATGTTTTGATGCAGTACAATTTACCTCACATGATTGGTTGACTGCAGTTGTTAAAATTAATATTCAGTGCTCTGAATGCTTTAATACAGTATACTTGTTAATAACCTCACTAGATTGACTGGTATGTTATATGCCAGATGATATCCCCATTTGCTGGGTAGCCCTATTGAGGCAGTTGTTCAATTGTTAGTATTATCCCGTTGCAAGTGTTTAAATACAATACATGAGTTATAGACAGTTGGTTGCTTCAGTCAAGTCAAGTTATGTGAATAATAAATCGTGTTATTAATATTAATGCCTTCTGTGTAAACTCTATGTAGTTATAGGCCTACGCACTTTATTTTAATTCCGGTGGTACTTGGAGAGCCAAATCATTTCTAAGGTGGTACTCATGGTAAAAAGTTTGAGAACCACTGATCTAGAGTATTACGGTTTCAAATTATCTGCAGCGGTTACTACGGCGATAATGGGGATCTGAGCATGAGCACAGCTCTTTGTGTATACATCCTGCTCCTCGCCCATCTTTGTTCATTCATTCATTCATTCATTCATTCATTCATTCATTCATTCGGATAGTCCCAACTGAACGGAGCACATAGCCAACTGTATCTGAGCAAGTCATCTGTTTACATAATGACAGACGGACCGGGAAATAATACAACTCATAAAAGACCATGAGACTAGCGTCCAACATACATAGCGTCCAACATATTAAATACAGTCAGGATGCCAAACCGCGTGCACAGCTTGCCATTAAAGCAGCCCTATAACCGCGCCTTCTCAAGCGACGATATTAACTATGCCTTATCTGCTGTTCTGGCCATCTGGGAGAAACGTTGTTAGAACTCTTCCTGCCTCTCAACCAATCAAACAGTCATTGGTCAGAACACAACCAATGAGGGCTTGGACAGCAGTGAAGCCCAAAGCACCTGGTTGGTTGAGAAGCAGTAGAAGGCAGGGCATGTGCGATGGGCTTCTACCTGGAGGTTAACCGTGGAGTCATGTCCTGAGGAGGAAGTCCTTGCGGAACCAGGTTGTGATTGGTTGTATTGTGAATAGAAAGAATGAAGGACCCGGATGTAGGGAACAGCTGTGTCCAACAATCGCTCCGGGCTTATAGTCATGGTTCATGAAGGAAGAAATGCTCTAGAATGTTCTCCTGGGAAACCCTGACACACTGTGTTCCTGCACCAGGCGCGCGTTTCAGGAACGTTGGTTTCAGGAACATTTGTTTCAGGAACGTTTCGGTTTGAACCAGTAGCACCGTCACCTCTGTGTTCAATAGCCACGACAAGCCGTTTCAAAATCGACCCTGTAGTGACATCAAGCGGGCGTGTCCCACCAAGATGTATGTAGGCCTTCCACCACACTGCCCGCCCAAAACGACCTTACCACTCTTAAGACTTATTTCTTATAAATAATAAAGGACATTTTTAGGGGCAGAGTTTAAACCCCGAGTTCCACATCAGAGATGCTCTGTCCAGACGGTCAATCTGGAATCACATCCCTGACAAATCCCCTGGATGTGGGGGGCTTACCCATGGCTGGCTGATCTTAATAGACTCGGGGTTGAACACTTCGGTTCGATAAAAAGCGGCTGGGCGCGCGACTTCCTCTTCCTGTGTGACCAGGAAGTGTAGTAAACCGTAGCAAAGCAGCGAGGATCACAGCAGCGAGGATCACAGCAGCGAGGCTCAACGCTTAAAGAAGTGACATCACTTTAGGTTTGGACCAAAGTAGGTGCCATTACAAGTTCGAGCCATCAGAAGTGACTTCATGATAGTTTGGCTCAAACTAACTAGCAACATATCTCACCAGAGATGGCGATGTTGCTTCCAGCTCTTATTTGTTTTTGGTTACCCTTTAACCTTCGGTGATAGGTACTTAAAATGATGAAAAGTGACCCAGGTCCCTTAAAGCATGAACTCACATTCAAATTGCTAAATTTTTCAAATGATTTTTTCAAATGTGAGTAACAACTTGTTTCCCATTCATGATTATTCTTTGCTCAAGTAAAACTATTTAACCATATTTGAACAGACAAATTAATCTCCCAATTAGGACCATGTAGACTTTAACACTAGAACTTCAAGATCATGTGTAGAACAGAAGAAGTTTTATATTTGAACAAGGAAACCGTCGCAGCCGCCAGCCATAAATAGGCTGAGCCACAAAGACACTCATAACTCGTAGCGTTGACCGGTACAAACCTCTTATCCGCCAGATCCGTCTTGTTGCCCACCAGCATGATGATGACATCACTCCCTCTCTCTGTTCTGACGTCATCGATCCATTTGGACGTCTGCTGGAACGAGTTAACGTCTGTCGAGGGGGAACAGCGACAAACCACAATCAAATAACCCGGCCCACTCCAGCAATTAAGCTGCGCCATTAACCGGCATCAAGGCTCCCTGCTGCCGTATACTTGATATAAAACGGGAGCACTTTGGAGGCGCAGAGTTACCCAGAGCCGCTTGCCTCCGTGCATACCCCTGTAAGCCGTTATTGTGCCAATCTGATCAAATGGAGAGGGGCGAAATGGGATTACAAGTATTAATCTTGTTTAACTCAAGGATCCGACATCCTAAATACTTCAAATATTCCACAGCGGATGGAACACGAGTGTGTATGTACAGGATCCAGGGTATGGTGATCACGTAGTATTGTGTTTCTCTTTGTGGAGCCCAGGGCCGTCTGAAACCTGATTAAGTATGCGGGCTAATCACCAGTTAAAGGGCAGATTACACCCTGGACAGGATCTGTCTAATAATAACGAGATTGTTGTATAAAGAGTATTAGTAGTATGTCCACGAGGTGAATCTAATTATAAAAGTGTAGAGAGATCTAGGAAGCAGGGTAAACTGTGAAACTGTGTTTACATCATTGCTGATCTGTGTATCTGTGGAGGACATTGTTGAGGGGTTCTGTGAAATATGAGTGGAAGTGTGTGATCTCATCAAACAAACAGGAAACAGGGTCGATGGAGTCTTAACCAGCTTCCTGTTCTCAAAGGACCACCACAATGCCTCATGTTACACAGTACTTTATACACTGTAATGTATACGCTGTAATGAAAACACTGTACTGTATATACTGGGCACATTAGGGTAAACATTAATGCATACATTGTACTTTATAAACTAGACTACTGTACACACTATGGTATACACTTTACTTTATAGACTGTAGTATTATAGTGTCGTAAGTATTAGCAGTTCTTGTGATGTCGTAAACCACCACAGCCACAGTAGAGTCTCTGATGTAGAGGTCAGTGTATTGTTATAGTATTAGTAGTATTGTATTAGTAGTAGTATAGTATAGTAGAAGTACTTGTGATGTCATAGAGACCACCACAGCGACAGTAGAGTCCCTGATTTAGTACTAGTATTAGTAGTATTGTAGTAGTAGTATCAGTAGTACTTGTGAAGTCGCAGACCACCACAGCAACGTTAGAGTCTCTGATGTAGTATTAGTAGTAGTATTGGTATCGTAGTGCTTGTGATGTCGTAGACCACCACAGCGACGGTAGAGTCTCTGATGTAGAGGTCTGTATTGTTTTAGTAGTGTAGTATTGTATCAGTAGTAGTATAGTAGTAGTACTTGTGATGTCGTAGACCACCACAGCCACGGTAGAGTCTCTGATGTAGCTCGGGATCAAGCTCCTGAAGCGCTCCTGGCCGGCAGTGTCCCACAGCTGGAGCCGCACCTGCAAACACACAACACACAGTACTATCAGTACACACACAGTACTATCAGTACACACACAGTACTATCAGTACACACACAGTACTATCAGTAGTACTCACAGTACTATCAGTACACACACAGTACTATCAGTACACACACAGTACTATCAGTACACACACAGTACTATCAGTACACACACAGTACTATCAGTAGTACTCACAGTACTATCAGTACACACACAGTACTATCAGTACACACACAGTACTATCAGTACACACACAGTACTATCAGTACACACACAGTACTATCAGTAGTACTCACAGTACTATGAGTACCATCAGTACACACACAGTACTATCAGTACACACACAGTACTATCAGTACACACACAGTACTATCAGTAGTACTCACAGTACTATGAGTACCATCAGGACTCACACAGTACTATCAGTACCATAGTAGAACTCCCAGCACCATCAATACTCATACAATACTATCACTACTCTGAAGTACTGATAGTATTATCACAGTACTATCATTACTTTTGAGGCAGTCTCACAATACCATCCATCGGCAGTCTGGGAGTAAGTACTCAACAGTACTGAGGGAAAACAAATATGTTGAGAGTACAGACGTATCCAATCCACCGCAAGCTCTTGCACTACTCAGATAACGTTCACCAAGCCTTATAGGTGTCTGACCACACACACACACACACACACACACACACACACACACACACACACACACACACACACACACACACACACACACACACACACACACACACACACACACACACACACACACACACACGGGAGTCGACCCGCTGTCAGGCCAAGGTCATGCTGTCGAACGTGAACGTTCTCCCAGGAAACAAACAGCCGAGCGCTCGTCTGTGATGGTATAAATCTCCATAATCCCAGACGGGCTCTGGCCTGCTGAGTGACTGCACTCCCAGCACTCCTCCGTCCGCACTGCGCTCCAAGGAGCACAGCGGAGGGGAACCATGGCCCGGGAACCCGCTGAGCCTCCCTAGCTTAGACCGGGAGCACCTCCCTCCCCATCGCAGGTAGAGAGAGACAGGGAGACAGGGAGACAGAGAGACAGGGAGAGACAGTGAGAGACAGAGAGACACAGAGAGACACAGAGAGAGACAGTGAGAGACAGTGAGAGACAGTGAGACAGAGACAGAGACAGAGACAGAGACAGAGAGAGAGACAGAGAGACAGAGAGACAGAGAGAGAGATACAGTGAGAAAGAGAGAGACAATGAGAAAGAGAGAGACAGACATACATTGATAAAGAGATAAAGTGAGAAAGAGATACAGTGGGAAAGAGAGATCGATACAGTAAGAAAGCGAGAGAAAGAAAGAGACTGCTTTGTTTATCTTCCATGTCAATAAAGCTCTTTCCGATTGAACAGAGAATCAGAAAGAGGGAGAATAAAAGAAGGACGGTGAGGAAGAGCGAGAGACAGACAGGAAGAGAGGTGGTTTGTCAGGTCGTTTCCTGCCTCACCGTGCGGTCCTCCAGGTACATCGTTTTTGACAGGAAGTCGATACCGATCGTGGCCTGAGACAAGACGAGAATGGAGAACATGGTCAATATAAACAATCACACATTAACATTGAACACAATCTTAGGTCAAAACAGCAACAGCATCTTTTACACATAGCACATCAAATGAATACAATAATAAAACAAAAATATATGATAAATAACGGCGAAGATAAATGTGGATGTACATGTAAACAAGTTCTCCTTCTTCCATCCATGGAAAACACAGAACGTCTGGTACTACTACAGGCTCAGTAATACTGAGTGTACTACAGTAGAATTGCAGTTCTTGTTTTTTCTGACCTGCCAGTACTGAAGTGCCTGAGGCCGGCGTGTTTAAATATAGAACGCCACACAGACCTACACACGGAGAGATTAGGTGCGGAGTGAATAATTCATGCCGTGTTAAAATATTAAGCACCTCCCATCGTTAGAGAAACAGACCCAGGCTCCGAGGGCGTTGTGTTTGTTTAACAGTGCTGGAGAACGTTGCGGAGATCTGAGGTGTATAGAAATCCTTTTTAAATTACTTTGGGTTCTTAATGTTTTGAGGAATCAAACTCAGAGTGCAGCTGAAGACATAATGCTGAATAGTATAGCCTGGTGGCTAGCCTGTTTGTGTGGTGTTGAGGATGTTTCCGTGGTGGCTAGTCTAGTGCGTTCCTTTCCACTCTGAATTCACTGCAACTTGTTTTGAAGAAAAGCGACTGCTCCATGAGGAAAACGTTATTATTGTAATATAATCCATTGGGGGAATCACTTTAACGTAAAACAGCAAGGTTTAAACATCACGTCGGAATCTAGATTCACCGACAGGATGCACAGTCAACAAACAGCAGTCGGCTGCTATCTGCTCCTTGACGGTTGGCATGATCACAGCTCCGGCCTCGGAGGGATACCCAGGCCGGCATCAGAAGACTTGCCCTAGCCCGAGCACTCAGAGACGAGGACAAAACATCCACAACCACAAGGAAGAAACCTGAAGAGGGAAACTCATCTCACCAGATCTCAACTGGCATAAAAGGGGGAAACTGAGAACCACCATTTTGAGTTGATAGAAAGGGAAAATATGAAACAAACCTTCATGAATTATTGAGAAATACTGCTGGGTTGAATATCATAGCATATCATCCCATCTGCACCATCCTTTCATAATGTAGAATATCGTGTTAACCTCTACTATAACCGATGTTTACCTCAACATTAATTATAATACTACTCCTACATTGATTCATGTTGAGTATTTCAGTCGTTCTCTTATTTACATTCTTTATTTGAGCACCGTGTATGCGTTCTGCCGCTGTGACAGCATAGTGTCGAATAAACGTTATCTGATCCTTCTGCTCTGCCTCATCATCCCTCTGGGAGATGGCCGGCGTCCACCCCCACCCCCCCGCGGAGACACGGAGCAGGTACTCCACCACGGGGAGAGTTACACCGGGCCGACGTGTCGGCAGTCAGCCCAGCGGAGCGGGACCTGACGCGGTCACAGCTCCGTGACCACAGGTCTGACAGCTCCCCGTCGGCCGCACAGCCCGGCCCCTGCTGCCTCCAAGGCTTTCAGCACCACCCACCTCCCCCCCCTAGCACCACCCTCCACCTCCACCACCACCGGCCTCGTCCTCCCCTCTCCTTCAACCCCCTCCCCGTCTCTCTCTCTCTCTCTCTGGGCTGCTGGTTGGCATCATGGATGTGTTCGAAGAACCGGACACTAAAACACGTTACTGCTCTCCTTGTCTTTCACCAAATGAATTATTCACAGTCAAACATATTTAAAGCCTTTTTGTTGCTTCTAGAAGATCGGTAGCAGAAATGAGAACTATTTGGCACTATGTAGTCGTTTAGCAGACATGTTTAGCCAAAGTTAATTCAAATACACGTCGTCAAGTATCGTAGCTCTTAGTTCCCAAATGTCCAATCACTGGACATTGGGGATCTAATTGCTTCTGAATAGCAATTAAACTAAAAACTGTATCGGCGACATCCATGCACATGGACTTTGTTTAGACGTTCAAGTAAATAACCAGCATCGTTCCCCTTTTTAATTGCCTTCAAAACAAAGCATGAGAAAGTTGGAGCCTAATTATTAGCATAGCAGGGACATGTACTTCTGTTCTGCCAGGTTTTGCCATTTATTACTTAACAAGAATCCGGTGTCGGGGCAGAGAATATATATGCGTTAATCTGCGTGGGTGATTTGCATGACAAAAACCTGAACACAATATGGATTACATCCTCTGTTGTGCTAACGACAGGGAGAGACCGACTCTAGCTCTCCGCTAAATCCGGATCATTGTACCAATTTGTCCTCCATCTAGTGAAAGTCCTGGAGTCCTGGGTGCGGTAAGCAACGCTCGCTATGCTAACTAGCTCTCCACCACTGGGCCTTCACAGGGAACCTCAGGGGAGGGTCTGTACTAGAAGATGCTAGCGCTACATCACTAGCTTTACAACAACAACTCATCATGTGAACCGTCACAACAGGCAACAATTTAGATAGGTTGGATTGTATTTGGTAGTAGAAATATGTCTCCTTTGAATATGGATTCATATACGTCTTCCCATAATAACAATAAATTGATTCATCGTTTTTCCAAGGACCTCACCACACAGTATAAAAAGGTGAGGAGTGAAACTAGCCAATCAGTGACCAGAAGGTTACAGGGGTGTCCGCCGTGTCTGTGGACACCGGGGTTAGCACCCCTACACCCCTAAACTACCCTAGTACTTCTAGTTAGCTATTAGCTACTAGTTCCATGTTCTGAATGCCAGAGGGGGAACCGAGGGGCATATTGAGGCCCCTGTGTGACTGCAGAAGCTCCGAGCTACGACAGGAGAAAGAGTTTAAGTCCAGAGTTACAGCAGCAGAGTGGTGTAATCTGGTCGAGGATATAAGGGCTTTCCTTCGGTCAAATGCAGTCCAGACACTTTCCCACCACCATCAAACAGATGGTTCACAAACTTAATATCAAAAGCTGGGAATTTGTTTTAAAGATTACGTGTAGTTTGATTTAGATTTGATGACAGATTGAAGACGACCATTTAGGGGATGTGGAAGGAGGGCGTGGGAGGGAGTTGGCGATGTTTGGATTTCATAATAAGAGTTTGGGAAATAAAGTCTGTTGCCTTTTAAAAAAGGGCACACCCTAACTAGCTAGTGAATTCGGAATTCTCAGAACCAATCAGGAAAGAGTCGCCCGCCCAGATCTATGATTGATTGATAAATGGATAGATTAGACGGTCTACGAGGGAGGGGGGCAGCAGACCTGATCTATCCAAGACCTCAGAGTGGACATCGCTATTTGTGGGGTGGATCGTTCTCACCGTCTCAAGAGAGGCTAGCTGGCTCAGAGTTCAGCCACGTCCGTCTAATCTTATTGACCGAGTCCAGGGCTCTGCTGTTCCTTTACCCAACGGCGGAGGGTGGTCTGGATTCCCTTCGTATCCCGACAGGAAGGAGAAACGCTGTCGCAATGCCGGTAATTTAATAATCCAGGGACATGCCGTGATGTCATGGCAACGATGCATCAATATTAATGTGACATTTGAGGACAAGAACAGGCCTAAAATAAAAACACCCACATTCAGCAAAGAGAGAAAATGTTTCATAAAGAAACGCATACTTTTATGATCCCGAAATATCGCGGCGGTGGGTAATATTAGCCTTGGCGAGTTGTTATATTCACGTTATTAAAAAGTAACTCAATGAACAGAATGTTTTGGACGCGTTCTGCAGTGTGGAGGAGGAGGAGGAGGAGGAGGAGGAGGAGGAGGAGGAGGAGGAGGAGGAGGAGGAGGAGGAGGAAGGGTCTCTCTGTGGCAGTAAGATGCATGGCTGGTTATTATGTTTTGGAAATACGATGTGCTTAGCAGGTGTGGTAGAGGTCAGACACAGCCTCAAGGCGTCGTTTAGAAACACACAAAATCTCACCGACGCACACCAACCAAATGCACACAAACAAAAAGGACACACACACCAACCGAAACACCCACACCAATTGAAACACACTAGAACACAAAAACACACAGTAAAATAATTAAACATCGGGGTGGAAATGAGACCAGTAATCCAGTTAGACTACACAGTATACTGTACTTTAATGCTTGTTTTACATAAGAGACCCATTCTCTATACATCTCCATTTCCAACCTCCCTGTTAAAATACATTGTTATTACAACATCTACATGGTAAAATGCATCTTTATTTCAAACCGCCCTGGTAAAATACATCTTTATTACACCACCTACATGGTAAAAATACATCTCTTTGACCCCACCTCCCTGGTAATATAAATCTCCAACCTACCTGGTATGTGTTGTCAAAGCTGTCGTACATGAAGCGAGTGATCAGGGACGTCTTTCCAACTGCAAGAAACAAACAGAACAAATAGTACATTAATGTTTTGCAGCGGGCGAGAGACCATCACCGACTGCAGATGGGTTCAACTATGACATGCAGTCCACTCCAAATCAACTGTGACTCCAAACAATGTAAACACAACACACATTTATTATATTATATCGGGGAATTGCTTCCCTAGATGCAAACAGCAGCAGATTTGTGGGGTATATTCTTCAGAATAAAACGAGGAAAAGTGAAGATCAGCTAGTTTTGTGTCCCCGTCATAAATGACATTTGCAGCAGCCTGTAATATAACTGTCAGCGTTTCCCCCGGTGGGTCACTTATGTCAAAGGTCTGCGCATCATTCAAAATGGCAGAAATAGCAGTGGCTCACGCTTCCATTCCAACCCCCGGCCCTCCCCTTCCAGGGTTTAGGATGGAGACCACACAGGGGGGGGGGGGGGGGGGGGGGGGGGGGGGGGGGTCGCCATGGCAGCATGGTCTACAGGGGAGACGGGCACACAGGGGGTTTGGCCAAAGGCTCAGGCCATTATCCAGGCTCTTTCTCCTGCACCCCTTTAGAGCACTGCTTCTCAAATGGGGGTACGCAGCATACCCCTAGGGGTACTTTGGAGTACTGCAAGGGGGTACACCTTAAAATAAAAACTATTATTTTTTCACAGTTGCATGAAGCCCAGGCCCATGTTTCTCACTTCATTTTCAGTATTTGCACCCTTTTGATGTTTCATGTTGCGCTGCCAAATAAAACATTATTATTATATTATTATTATTATTATATTATTTATGTTAATTCTTTCTCCCAAAAATGTTTTGTGCCGGTGAAAAATATCTTAGAGGTGGTACACTAGCAGAACAAGTTAGAGAACCAATGCTCTAGAGGCCCGTCTAGGAGGAACATGACTCCATATATTACAAGATGTTAAGAACTCATTCTGGACCCGTCCCAGTGAGGGCTCCGACACCTGCTGGCTCACACGCTGATGCATTATGGGTACTTATAGAGTTCAGCTTGCTAGCATGGGAGGTCATTAGCGACCGCATGGGGAATCCACGAGGAGGTAGGTTATCTGAACGCTCTCTCATTATAACAACATTAAGTCATTTAGCAGACACGGTTCTCCAAAGAAACTTAGTTTGGAGAGTCATTAAGGAGGTAGGGGGCTAGACAGTACAGAGACAGGCCATTAAGGAGCAGGTAGGGGTTAGACAGTACAGAGACAGGCCATTAAGGAGCAGGTAGGGGTTAGACAGTACAGAGACAGGTCATTAAGGAGCAGGTAGGGGTTAGACAGTACAGAGACAGGTCATTAAGGAGCAGGTACAGAGACAGACAGAGACAGGTCATTAAGGAGCAGGTAGGGGTTAGACAGTACAGAGACAGGCCATTAAGGAGCAGGTAGGGGTTAGACAGTACAGAGACAGGTCATTAAGGAGCATCTTTCTCTAGGATGCCTACAGGTTAGACTGTGGACACTGGGGATCGAACCCAGAACCTTTTGGATGGTCGTCAAACAGTCTCCACACTGCCCATGTGCAGATCATTCTCAGGCAATCGACTTTAACTATCTTGAGTGTATATTTAACTGCTCTGCTACTAATTAAGCTCCAACTTTCTCTGACTTTGTTTTTTTTAAGGCATCTAAAAAACGGTAACAATGACAGTAAATTGACAATTTAACTTCTCGCAAAACATGGTAGGGGCCGCTAGAGGACATGGAAAGCATAGAAACAGGGTGATTATCATCAGAAAGCAGGTGGAGGGAACACTTTAACACATGATATACACTATTTATACATATTTATTCAAGCCTTGTGTCTCCATCATGTCTGTCATTTACAGCCACAGCTCATTTACATAGCGATGCCACTGCGTTTAAGATCTTTTTTTACAGCTGTGTTTACAAGGTCTGAGTGACTAAAACAGCAATATAGCAGCCTGATGAAGAGACACCATCTGTTTTCAGAGAGACTGAAACAGCTTTAGTGGGACGCTAAACCATAGAACTAGGAAGGTATGAGGCAGATACCTCAAGTTCTTCCTCCACATGACAATCTCCTTGACTATTAAGTCATTCAGCAGATGGTTCAATCCACAGAGACGCACAGCGAGGGTTTGTGGTAGATACCTTTCATGAAGGGGCTGTGGGCATCTCGCTCACAGAAGACTGGAAAAGAAGGAATCAAACCCACATATGTATAGCTTTGAGTCATGAGCCCTGAAACATCCACTAATCGTCTTCACAGACGCCTTGGAGAATCAGTTGATGAGACTTGTTCCATGACTCCATTTTGAGACCTCTGCAGATTCAGCATGTTTTTCCGTATCACCACAATATTATGAACGCTGGAAGGGCACCCAATGTAACCACCGCGGCTCAGCTGTCATCGTGACGTCCTGTCATCGACAGATTCCCCGCAGGCTTGGGAAACGTTCCAGGTTTTATCTCGGAGTCACCCTTCTCCTCCCACCTGCTGCCCGTCACGTTTTCTCTGCCGTCTGAGAATGTTAACACTTCTGTGACGTTCAACGGAAGAGGAACAGTGTGAGGGCGGTTCAGGCCATACTCAGTACATTTACATCTACATTACATTACTACATTAAGGGCATTTAGCAGGCGCTTTTATCCTTTATACATTTGTCAGAAGAAAGACAACGTTTCGCTGTCGGTACAGTAAGGATGTTCATAGAACCAAGTGCCAAGCACTAACAATCGCTAGGTTAACCCATTCCCCGTGTACAACAAAGATAGCGAGGATAAGATGCTACAGAATGCCAAGTAACATTTGTAAGTGTGGGGATGTACGACATACAATATGTTTAAGAGGGGTGGTGGGGGGACGTGCTATGCAGAGTCTAGCTTCATTCTGAACAAGTGAGTCTTGAGGCTTTTGGCGGAACTCAGTGCTCAGTAAAAGTTCCTAACGACGGCTCTAATCAATCGCCTTTATCACCGGCCTCGTCCTCAGGCCTGTAATGGAGCTCAGCATTAACTCACGATGTCTACTGGCTGCCTTGACTAAACTCCCTTAATGACCTCCAGTTTCAGACCGATCCCATCCCACCGCCGTCTGCCTGTGAGTCAGCCTCAACATTACTCACACCACAACAAAAACAGAACAAACCGTTTGTCTTAAGGCTCTAGCGTAGCGCTGTAGCTATCGATGCTAGCGTAGCGCTGTAGCTATCGATGCTAGCGTAGCGCTGTAGCCATCGATGCTAGCGTAGCGCTGTAGCTATCGATGCTAGCGTAGCTCTGTAGCTATCGATGCTAGCGTAGTGCTGTAGCTATCGATGCTAGCGTAGCGCTAGCATCGACGAAACCACCCCCCCTTTCTCCTTACAGATATTCCTCGGCGTAGGAATCCATCACATCCTACCTCCTCCAAAGAGCCTTCCCTGATTGGCTGTTACCATGGTCTTGAGGGAAGGCGAGGGGTGGGGTGTGGGGGGTAGGAGAACCATTAAGATGCAGGAGACGACAGCCATCGGCCGAACACATCTCTGGGGGGGATCAGCTCTTGGAGACAGAAGGTCAGCTGGTGAGGACCTAAGGGAGGCCGCTCCGTCGCGCTGAGTCAGCCGCTCTCAGAGCCGCTCTCAGAGCCGCCCTCTCTGGGTTCCCAACCGGAGGGCCGGGGGCCACCAGGGGCCCCTGGTGAGCCTGTGGGGTCGCGGAGGCGGCTGACTCAGCGCGCTGTCGACGTGTGAAGGAGCGTTTTCCGAAGGTCTCGTCGATGGTCCTGCTCAGAGGGCCTGCTGATTCGTCACCACGAGCAAACAAACACCGACGAGTGCGGCGGGACTTGAACACGTTCACTTCTGGTAAAAAAAACGATCCAACCATCCACACAGGGCCCGATTCATCCCATACTCAGGAACTAGATCACAGAACGTGTTCACCTCTTGTTTTCGCCTCCCACAGTCACCGTCACCCGTATAGCATCTCTCCTCCTCACCCGGTCAGACCGAACACGACTACACACATTCATCACTTCAGACGATGAGGAGTTGTTCTTACAACACGGCTCAGGGAACACGGCACCACCCCCATCAGCACCACCCCTACCACCACCACCTCCTCCAGGAGCACCACCACCACCACCTCCTCCAGGAGCACTACCACCACCACCACCTCCACCACCCGCCTCACTACTACCACCCCCCCTGCGGCGCTGCTCTGAGGCGTAGCGTTGGCAGCTTGGAGTAGTTTATGTTCCCGCCGTGCGTCCTCGCTACAACACCTCCTCCCAAGGACCAATTAGAGAAGAAGGAACACAGGGTGTCGCCTCTCTCTCTCTCTCCCTCTCCCTCTCCCTCTCCCTCCCTCCCTCTCTGTGTGGAGTCGATGCTCGAGCACCGCGACCCATTTCCCTTCAGACGCTGAGGTACTCTGCGTTTCTCAGGCCGCCTTAACGACTCACCTGTCAGACGGATGCGCTCTGGATCCAATCCGCTCACAAAGAGGGCTTTTGTTTGGTGGATACAGAACTCAGGCTCTTACTCTTATTTCAGAACTAACCGAACAGCAGGTGGATTTCTTTCCTTTGGTAAGGAGTAGAAGTGAAGAACGCTCATGCTACTAGGCAGCCGTTCTGCTCCTCCAGACCAAGACGCAGGGTGGTGATGTTGGTGGAACCCTTTAATTGGATAGTTTGAGTATAATGAACCACAGCAGGCGCTGCAACGGGCTGCCATGCGGGAGGTATCCCACAGTGTGGGTGCTGATGGCTAGTTTAACCTGTGCACACTGATTACTCAACGAGCAACAGGTGTGCAGCCCCAGAGTCCAATCAGTGTGACTCGGGCCAGGTGAGGCTGCTTCTTAAACCAGCCGTCATCCTCCGCAGACACGCCCACACATCACAAGGCTTTAGCTTTAGTCGAGTCGTTAATTGTGACGGTGTTGTTTAATCATCACAGCCCCTCTGGAAGAAAGCATTAAATACTTTTAAACATTGCCCACGAACGAGACAAATAACCTCCAGGAAACACGACGTGGGGGAAGTCATTAATCATCGTTAATCTGAAGGAGACACAGAAACGATATGATCATTGAGGGAACTGAGATCCATTAAGTCAATATGCACACCCCGGTGTATTTGAACACGCGTTTCCTTCTGTGCCTCATCATAAGAGCGGGTCCTGGAGGGTTTCAGGGGTTCAGCTTTTCAGGGGTAGAGGGGCGCAGGTAACAACAGCTGGGGGTCTCCAGTAATGAACACAGGTGGAATGACGGAGGCTAATGAGTGGACTGAGGGGAGAACTATGTGCTCGATGGCAAGTGGAGGAGAAAGGCCAGGCAGGACTCTCTCCCATCAGGAAACATCCGTGGGAAACATCCCAGTTAGACACCGTCCCATCGCAGGGTCCGATCCCTTTCCCTTCCCCAAACCGTCCTCGATGGAAAGTCATGAGTAGAGAAAGCCCAGACGTACTATGGGTAGATCGGCCTACCAGCCTTCCCAGTGGACTGTACCAACTGGTAGGCTGACTGGGATGTCACTAACGGGCAGATTTTATCCGGCTTGTAATGGATAATCAACGTCACGCCATAAAAAGAAAACGGGGGCCAGTTAGCAGTCTAGGGTGGACAGACGTTATTCAGCCAATCAGAGAACACGCTCACACTCCCTGGTCCCGCCTCCCACGCATCAGCACACCGGGATATAAATAAGGGCCGGGTACGTGGTCCCGTGAATCAGCACAGAACACCGTGCACAGGGACCGAGTTAAACAAGAGTACACAGGATGAAATATTAATCCATAGGGCCCGCCGAGAGAGAGAGAGAGAGAGAGAGAGAGAGAGAGAGAGAGAGAGAGAGAGAGAGAGAGAGAGAGAGAGAGAGAGAGAGAGAGAGAGAGAGAGAGAGAGAGAGAGAGAGAGAGAGAGAGAGAGAGCGAGCCGGGAGGAGGAGCAGCAGCAGCAGCGATCCGAGCATGACGTCATCCCGGTCTGAATGCCCCAGTGAGTCGTTCAAAGTGGGACGCTCCCTGTGCATTGGTTCGGGCAGCTGCTGGTTCGTAGGAAAGTGCTGAATAAACACAGCGTGTTTACCGAGTGTGTATCAGGTTTAAACCATCTCCTTTCCTTGCTTGGGCGGTGGAAGCGTGCCGGTATGTATGGGTGAATGCGCTTTACCATATTGCCTCACATTCACCCATTCACACGCCGACGGCGTTGTCGGCAACGCAAGGCAACAGCCAGCTCATCTGGAGCAGTGAGGGGGAGGTTGTCTCGCTCAGGGGCACTGGGAAGAGCCGGGGATCGAACTAGCAACCTACCGGTTACCAGCCAACACGCTACCTTCTGAGCCACACGCCGCCCATTCTGTCCCCGGTTCGGAGGAGTGTGTGCGCTCGTCTCCATGTCTAACAAACCGTCATGGAACCTGTCTACGTCATGGGCACGGTGACGGCATTCAGTTTCCCTTTAGGGATTAATAACGTTCATCCCGTCTGAGGCGGGGTTTGAACCCCGGTCCCTGGGGTGGTGTGGTCGTCCGTCCCCCCCCCCCCCCCCCCCGTATTAATCTCTGTCTGGATGGGATTTAATGAACCTGAACACACGACCGCTCCGCTGGAGCTACTACAGGGTTCGACGCGTCTCGAGGCAGGATTTACGATGGCCATCTGGAGATGAGGATGCTGCATAATAAGGTACACTACGGATTTACTACGGTGTGTGATACGCTTATAAGAACGAGGCCGGAGGAAGGGGGGCTGGTGGAATGAGATTGGCCCGCTACAAACCGTCTTTACATTGAGTTTATGAACCTAACAAAAGAGTCTTCTTATAGCGAAACTTGTGTTCTAATAATATTAAAACTAAATATTGTTTCCCGTTTTTCAGCGGCATCTTAACAAGCGCTTACAGCTAGAAAGTGCTGTTTTAGCAAAACACAGTCATGCATTTCTAATAAGCATCTCTCTGCAAGTAATCCCTTTTATGAGTGTGGTTCTCTTCAGGAAAACACAACACAGTCTGTACTTAAATACCACAAAAGGCTTTAAATCCAATCTTAATGCCTTTAGCCCATAGCAGCAGCTCCCATGAATGGGGAAGCCGTCAAACTTTATCCATGTCCAGAACAAATTCAGAGGAACTTTAAAATGAAAGGACAACTAAACTTCTATGTGATTTGGATTCTCTGCAGGCCCTACAGACGTGTCTGGCTACGAACCTGAGCCTAGGAGTGGTGTCATCTCCCAACCCTCAGACCTCCCTTGATGGTAAATTAACTGCACGGTTTGAACCTATGGCCACTCAAATTGCTTTACAACTATGACCTCAAATTCAACCGTTCATACACTCGTTTATACACCCATTCATTCACAACGTACATACACACATTCACACACCGCAGTGTGTGAACGTGTGTATGAACGAGTTTATGAATTGGTAAATGTAAGGACATTCACTCCTTCATGCACATGTTCACCCACGCATTCACACACCGACGGGGGTGTCAGCCTGCAAGGCATCAACCCCAGCTGCTCAGGAGCAGCTAGGGCTGATGCCTTGCTCAGGGACACCTCCAAAGAGGAGCCGGGGATCGAACCAGCAACCTTTAGGCAGTCGGGCAGCCAGACGGCCAGACGGCCAGACGGCCTCTCCTCTCTCCTCCCGCCCTCCTCTACGTTCAGATCCATCAGCGGGGGAAAGAAAGCGGTTTGAAAAGCACACGGAGGAAACATTACCGAGCATTAGCGCCGTGGCGGAGCGGGGGGGGGGGGGGGGGGGGGGGGGGGGGGGGGGGGGGGAATCGATCGGACGCGAGCAGAACGCGCGGCAGGTAATGCAGCGGCCCGCACTCGATTAGAAGGACCGCTACCTTCAGCCCCCGGGAGGAAACACCGGGAGGAAGCACTCCTTAACCAGGACCGCTGAATAATGGATGAGCCTTCAGCCCTCAGACCCAGCAGGGCCCCGAGCGCTGCCGCCGCCGCCGCACGTCTGACACCACAAAGAGCAGAACCCGCCGCTCCCACCGCCGCTATGCTGCTCTGAGCCGGCCGGAGGAGCGGCTCGCTGCCGTAGAACCACCCGGGGACACCGCGCCCGGCTCTGACGGAGTAACCCCCCCCCAGCCCCCCCTGACGAGGGAAGGCGGGCACCCGGGGAGTGGACCACCGAGGGAGGGAAGAGGAGGAGGAGGAAGAGGAGGGAGGAACATGATCACGGCCATTTTGAGACCAGAGGACCGAGAGAGAGGGAGAGAAAAGTGTGAGAGAGAGAGAGAGAGAGAGAGAGAGAGAGAGAGAGAGAGAGAGAGAGAGAGAGAGAGAGAGAGAGAGAGAGAGAGAGAGAGAGAGAGAGAGAGAGAGAATTAGATTCTGTGGTAGCATCCGGTCGGCTGGAGGGGGATGAAGTCAGAGCGGTCAGGGAGGAAGAGGAAGAGCGATGCTCGACAACAAAGAGCCCGCGGCCTCCACGGGGACCCTAGGACACCGTGGAGACAGTGAGCAGACGCAGCCAATCAGGGAGCAGAGAGGTTCACTGACTCATCCTCCAGAAGGAACAGGAAGATGTTTCACCTCCCTCAGGGCAGGGCTCCTGATGTCCCGCCCTCGCGTCCCCGCTCCGCACCGGTTGTGTTCCCGCTCTGACTCACCACTGATCGATAGCGGCTCGACGACGTTTAACCACCGGGTCAACTCTCCCACCACACAAGCAGTTGACTTCTGAACACGCATTAGACACAGGTGGAGTCCCACATCGATCCCGCCAGCCGATAACGAAAGCATCCTTTAAAACGCTTCGTACCATACCAACTCTTATCCGGACACAATGCCACAAAGTTAACGTGCCAAGGGCTTTGCGTTTACTCATCACTTATTACTGACCTTAATTATGTCAGTTAATTACTAAATTACTGAGCTTAATCTGGTCAGTTAATCACTTAAACGTTGCACTTTTGAGCATATGATCTCTGTACAAAATCATCTTCACGCCTCTTAAATCACTTAACTTTGTGTGCCCATGTGGGCGTGTGTGTGTTTAATCTCTTTAATGAGGAATCATTTGCATAAGATACAGATCAGCGCTAAACTGTCAGCTGAAAATCCGATGTGTTGAAGTTCCCTCATCAGCCAACAGATAACAAAGCTCTTGATTTGAATGTCAAGTTGGCGACTGCACAATCATTTCACAACTCATATCCTGACAAAATATCATTCTCATAAGCCAACACCATCCTAATATCCTTCTCATGGGTCCACACAAACCAAATATCCTTCTCTTAAGCCATCACCCAACCCATATCACTGGGGAAGGGACTCAAATGAACAGTAATTAGAAACAGTTTAGTTCCATTTCCCAGAGTCTGCCAACCAATTATGAAATATGATTGGTGCCAGAGGTGTGAATGACCACACACACACACACACACACACACACACACACACACACACACACACACACACACACACACACACACACACACACACACACACACACACACACACACACACACACACACACACACACACTTTATATCCAACCACCATCGTAGGAGTACACTTACGATTTATTACTCATGATTGTACTCCCGACAGCCCACGCCAAAGAAATATATATGTATCCAATCTCACTAACAAATACCTTTGGTACCATTGAAAATATCATTAACTGAGAATAATGATTTGATATATTCGAACCAGTAAACTCAGTCCTCTGATTGTGATGGTGTCGGCCTAACCTACTGGAGCGGGGGTTGTTTATTTTCAAGACAAAATGGGGCAGGAGAGGATAGGGATATTTTATTGTTATTCTGGCTCTCTTCAGCTCTCTCTGTTAGTTTACAACTCTCTAATCTTACCATCAGGGTCTTTAATGACGTGTATCTGAACTCACTCTATACATGGACCTGAACTCCCTGTTTACATGTATTCATTGTATACATATATCTGAACTCCCTGTATACATATATCTGAACTCACTGTATATATGTATCTGAACACACTGTATACACGTATCTGATTCTGTGTGTACAAATATCTGAACTCACTGTAGGATATGAATCCAAACCCACTGTATTAATGGATCTGAACTCTCACTGCGAGTTGCTGTGGATAAAAGCATCTCACCATCACCCAGAGACCACTCTCTAAAAGCCCAAAGCCTTCCTAATAGGCTCCGGTATGGGGGCTCCAGTGGGGGGGGGGGAACACCACACTCTTTCCAGTCGACTGAGCTTTCAGGTGCAGCAGCCGGGTGTGTTTGAGTCCTTTCAGTCGTCTCCACAGGGAAGTACAGATGACTGTGTCCCCGCACCGCCTCAAAGGAGGGAGCTCAGGGGAATAACCGAACCAGCAGGGGGAGGAGAGAGAGAGGGGAGGGGGGAGAGAGAGAGGGGAGGGAGGAGAGAGAGAGGGGAGGGAGGAGAGAGAGAGGAGGGAGGAGAGAGAGGGGAGGGAGGAGAGAGACAGGAGGGAGGAGAGAGAGGGGAGGGAGGAGAGAGAGAGGAGGGAGGAGAGAGAGGGGGGAGGCAGGAGAGAGAGAGGGGAGGGAGGAGAGAGAGAGGAGGGAGGAGAGAGAGAGGGGAGGGAGGAGAGAGAGAGAGGGGAGGGAGGAGAGAGAGAGGAGGGAGGAGAGAGAGAGGAGGGAGGTGAGAGAGAGGAGGGAGGAGAGAGAGGGGAGGGAGGAGAGAGAGAGGAGGGAGGAGAGAGAGGGGAGGGAGGAGAGAGAGAGGGGAGGGAGGAGAGAGAGGGGAGGGAGGAGAGAGAGGGGAGGGAGGAGAGAGAGAGAGGGGAGGGAGGAGAGAGAGAGGGGAGGGAGGAGAGAGAGAGGAGGGAGGAGAGAGAGAGGAGGGAGGAGAGAGAGAGGAGGGAGGAGAGAGAGACAGGAGGGAGGAGAGAGAGGGGAGGGAGGAGAGAGAGACAGGAGGGAGGAGAGAGAGGGGGGAGGCAGGAGAGAGAGAGGGGAGGGAGGAGAGAGAGAGGAGGGAGGAGAGAGAGGGGGGAGGCAGGAGAGAGAGAGGGGAGGGAGGAGAGAGAGAGGAGGGAGGAGAGAGATGGGAGGGAGGAGAGAGAGAGAGGGGAGGGAGGAGAGAGAGAGGGGAGGGAGGAGAGAGAGAGGAGGGAGGGAGGAGAGAGAGGGGGGAGGCAGGAGCATGACGGTGTGAGGCACAAGCTGGGAATAGTTAGACCCATATTACAATGGCTTTGGCAAATATGAAAGCTAAAACAGTGAATATATTAAGAAGAAAGTTGATTAATACTAATAAGATCGGCAAAATAAGTGTGATTGACATTTCCTGCATAACCAAAATGAGAACAATGAGGAATCAGATAAAACGACCTGGAAGT
>NC_044059.1:12326800-12371800 GCF_902167405.1 Gadus morhua
CGATCTGATCTGATCGATTCTTCTGATTATTTTCGAGATTATTATTAATTCGTCCAGGAACGAGAAGTCGTGATATCAGGATATCAAGGCGACGCCTACGATGGTTTATTGAATCACGTTGAATCATAAATCAATAAAGTGCATCCTGAGACACTGTTGCCTATTGTATTGTTCGATTACCTCCGCACCCGTCTGGGCAAAATAAAAACACACGCACACGCACGCCGCGCGCATACACACGCACACACCCATTTTCTACACACGCACATAGAGGATGACCAAACTTATTTAGGTCTTGATCGCACACACCCGTGCCATGTCTCCGTGAAGGGAGACCGGGGACCCGCAGACTGGGAGACCGGGGCGCAGCAGGTGCACCGGGTTCAAACACCCCCACGAGGGGGGAGGAAGAGGCGGCGGGGATGAACTTCCCCGGAGAATTCAGCCAAACTTACCACTTTGCTCCCCGAGAAAGACGAGTTTGAATTTCCTTAAAGGGTTCCCAAAGTCACTGCCCACCGACATCTCGGGCGGGGAGGGTGCTTCCGAATAGCTGACGAGACCCGGAGAACGGCTGTGTTACCGCCGCTGCTCGCTCTGCGCGCTGCTGCTGCTGCTGGGGGAGGCTGGATGCGAGATGCGACGTCTCTCTCTCTCCTTCTCAGGTCAAGCCGCTCCGTGATGGGAATGCTGCTGCACACGCAAGCTTTGCCCTTGTGTGCGCTTCTGCGCCTGCGCGGCCTCTCCTCGATCTCCCCCCACTCCCTCCCTCCCTCCCTCAGCCCGGTGACATGACGTCATGTTGAACGGAGATGGAGGATGAGCCGGTAACGGTGAGGACGGTACGGTAGACATCCCTTTATAACGCGTTAAACAACTTAGTACTAGACTAGACTTTGCCAGAGAGACAGGATCAACAGAATGAACATTTCATTTCAAACTTTTTATTTCCGGGAAAAATACTATTTTATAATAACAAAATACACATTTCAATAATACACAATTATAATAAAAAAAACTAATTCCATGATGCCAGTAAACATCCTACTTTGTAGAAGTAAGATACTGTAAATATATTGTATTGAGTAACAGTGTATAAATGGATCAAACAATGATTATATCCGGTCACATTGGCCTCAGTTCTTTGAGACAGACTGCATGATGAACTTAAATATTAAGCTAAAGCATAAAAATGTTGCCCGTACGCAACGAGACACCTGAATCGGTTCAGTCCTGTGAAAATGCAAACGTAATCCTTCACATAGTCGAGCATTATACTGGCACTTAGACGGTGGTGGACTGGTCTGCTCCCATTCTGTCCCGACACTCACCTGCATCTCAACATCTGTCTAAAAATATATATATCTAAAAACGTCCCAATTTGAGGATCACACATCATAAAAATAAATCCTACTTTAAACAGGAGGTAATTTGAGGTCATGGCACTGAGGTCAAAGTTCGAGTCGTGGATTGTGTCGTTTCCACCAACGCAGCTTAAGTCTGGACAGTTGATCCAAAAGAGGGTTTTGACCTTTAGAATGCAGCGGAAACGAGCTTAAATCAGCATCCAAACAGGGGGCACACTGGGGCACAGTGTAGCAACAGCCAGTGTAGCAACAGACAGTGGAACACCAGTCAGTGTAACACCAGTCAGTGTAACACCAGCCAGCGTAACAACAGCCAGCGTAACAACAGCCAGCGTAACAACAGCCAGTGTTACAACCAGCCAGTGGAACGGCTGTGGCGGTGGAGCCGTCCGCGTTACAACGGCCCCTCCTCTGTCTTCTCCAGGCTGTACTCTCTGGTCCTCCGCAGCTTCCAGCCCAGCATGACCAGGAACACGATGCCCATGGACTTGAAGGCCAGCATCAGACCCAGGTACCTGCGGGGGGGGGCACAACATCCCTGGCGGTCAGCGACGGCACGCCACTACACGTTGCCAAACAGCAATACACGTTAAGACATGGAAAGTCCTCCTTCCGACCTGTTCCTCAAGGTGTTGTTGTCGTAGTAACCACAGCTCAGCTTGCTGCCACACTTGCGCTTCCACCAGACGCAGGACGAGTCGATGGCCATGCCGAAGAGGGCCGGAGCGGGAAGCCACGCTGGAAGACACGTTAGGGTTAGCATCATGCTACTAGCCTCCGAGGGGAGCGCTAAACGTGTTCATCAACACGTTAGCATAGCGTCACGTTATGTAGTTCCTTACCGAGTACCCTCATGAGCATGAACTGGATTCCGATGGCGAAAGACTTCTCCTCGGGCGGCACGGTTCTGAAATTTAACGTAAATGAAATCCGTCAACACACGAATTTGTTTAAAGCCACACATTTTTTGGTTTCCTTTTCAGGTCAATCTAATCGGGACCCTTACTTTAGAAGCCCTACAGGTGAGACTTTGGAAATCGGGGGTTCAAACCCCGTTAAGCACCCTAACCCCCGCTACGCACGCCCCCTAAAATATCCTTCCCAGTTGAACCCAGTTCCACATCCAAACCAGCGGCTGCGCTGGGAGTGTCCCCTGGTCTCGTACCGGAGCACCATCATGTAGATGGGGTTGTGGGAGAGGCTGGCGATCAGCCCAGCAAATGAGATGGTCAGCATGACGGGGAGCAGCAGGTGGGGACAGCTGTTGGGGCAGTGGCCCGGCACGGCCTGGGCCTGGCGGTCCGCCACACAACTGCAGCTCGTATACACCTGAGGACCACAAACACACACAACCACACGGTGTCGGTCGGGACCAGCCGTCGCAAAATTGACCCTTTTGTGACATCACAAGTGGGGGTCCCCACCCAGATGCATGATGGGTAGATCAGCCCACCAGGCGAACCAGTGGACTGAACCAGCTGGTAGGCTGATCCGTCCCACTGGTGATAATATCGGACTACAATATCATGAATAAAGAGTGTATGAACAACACACCAACAATTTGGATTCTGTAAGCGCTATCGTCTTGAACGTACACATTTCAACCAGGATGGCAGCATTGTCGGCACTTATAGGAACACAAAGACACCTAGCTTAGCCAAGGATGGGTTAAAATAAGCAATTGAACACATCCTTGGCTAAGCTAGGTTTCTTAGAAACCAGTACATGCTAGCTAGCTAGCATGCTATCATGCCGCTGGTAGTCCCCCTTCAAAGCCGGGCTATCCGGTCTCGGCACTGACTTCTAATAGGGTTCTGTCTAGCCCCCACCAACCAGTGATTACTTAGGATTAATCCACCACCCCTGCGCTACGACTGATCGACCGGTCAGCCTGTCGCCCCGCCTCCACTCGCTAACATGCTAATAGCGTAGCTCCCCTCTGGAGTACCCACTCTACGCTCTGTGGCTAATTACTTATTGATCGTGTTATTGATTGGGTTGTTGTGTTGGTGTGGCGACACAGCAGTTTCCGTCTCTCTTCGGATGTTAAATTATACGAGGATACAGATTAATAATTACACCGCACTGAAGGCGTCGTTTAGTCATCGAGAGCTTCTGGATTATCCAACAGCGTTGTTTTGTTCAGTTGTTATCGAGGAAGGTGGGAAGGTTATCAAAAGGGACTTTTATTTTGACATTTCCTCTCAGATGTCTTCCAGCGCAGTTTTATCTTCTGTTCCTTATTGTTCTTCTCCTGACCTCTGACCCCAGGGTGACTCCGCCCTCTAGTAGGGGGAGGGGGGGCTCCCCTAACCTCTGACCCCTGGGTTTTCTCTGGCCCCTAGTGGACGGAGGGGGGGGAGCACACTGACCCCTGACCCCTGGGTTAGTCTGCCCTCTAGTGGCCGGAGGGGGGGCTCACCTGGACCTTGAAGGTGTTGTTGGGGTGCCGGGTGAAGTTGGTGCAGCCGGCGTTGCAGGGGGAGACGTACTCCACCCCGTCGGACCCACACACCGGGTTATACCCCCCCTCGGGGCAGGAGCAGTTAGAGTAACAGACAGCCCTGTGGGGGGGGCGGGGGGGGACAGAAGGAGTGAGGATCTTTGGACATGACAGCACATCAGCAACGCCTTTGACCCTGCTAATTCATATTTTAGATTTGGGAAGCGATGTTTATGTGTGTTCAATTCACGGATCTAACCCCAGCACTGGGTCACCGGGTCAGCTTATTGATCTCCCCTAATGAGAGCCTGAGAGACTCAATGCAGCCTGCTGTTGTAGTGGAGAACCAGAGGTTCAGTGTAACAACAGCCAGTGCAAACAACCAGCCAGCGTAACAACAGACAGTGTTACAACAGCCAGTGTAACAATAGCCAGTCTAATAACAGCCAGTGCAAACAACCAGCCAGTGTAAAAACAGCCAGTATAACAGTGAAAATCTTGAACCATCAAAAACATGGTCCAAAAAGAGAAAAAAATGCCAAAAAACAAAAAAACGCCTGCAAACACAAACAACAAACAACGGCTGAGGTGAACCCGAGGGTGCGGCCCTACCCGGAGGGGGTGGCGTGCGGGGGGTTGACCCCGAACACGTCCTGGGAGGAACAGCCCATGAAGAAGACCGGGACGAGCAGCAGGGCCGAGAGGGACAGCACCACCACCGAGAAGCGGGGGATAGCCTTCAGCGATAGCCCCGCCCTCTTCATGATGATCCCGCCCACCAAGATCCCCACCGCTAGCGAGGGCAGGTTCACCGCACCTGCAGAGCCAGCAGCCAATCAGAGGGGACCGTTTACAGATACAGACCAATAGGCTACAAGATAAGGAACTAAAAATAATAACTGGAGCCGAGAACCTTTGAGCAGGGAGTCGACACCCTGACCAATACCTATCCCTGATCTGCCCTGATCCAGAGAGAGAGAGAGATGAGCACTATCTATCCCTGATACACACACACACACACACACACACACACACACACACACACACACACACACACACACACACACACACACACACACACACACACACACACACACACACACACACACACAGAGAGAGAGAGACAGAGAGAGACAGAGAGAGAGAGACTACCCATCCCTGATCCAGACTCAGACCCACCAATGAGCAGGCTGCTCTCCACGGGCGAGGCGCTGTACTGGTGCTCCAGGAACTTGTTGAGGAAGGTGGCCAAGCCGGCGATGACGGCTGAGAAGCAGCACTGGGAGAGGACCAGCATGAGGAAGAACGGACTGAGCAGGAGATGCACCAGCAGACTGGGAAACACTGGACACACACACACACACACATGATCATCAGTATATATATAGTATATACACAAATCAGTTTATATTCACGCACACACATCAGTATACACACACACACACACACACACACACACACACATCGGTATCTACACACACACATCAGTATATATAAACACAAATCAGTACAGACACACATCAATATTTATACACACACACACACACACACACACGCATGTATATTACGCAAATACATAACCCTACATAATTTAACGGTCACTCACTAAGTCACTCATTAACTAATTGACTAACTAACTACCTCAATAACTCTCTAGGTCACTCACTAACTCACTCTTCAGGAAGTCCAACAAAGACGACTTTTGTTTCTTGGTTTCTTCCGGTTCCAGTCTTGTGGTCGCTTCGGTCCCATTCATCTGACAAACACAAACATGTACAAATTAAACATTTATATATTATTACGATTTTTAACCTTTAAATATTCAACCGGCATGTCAGTTATCAGAACAAGCGTGAGAATATGTAAGAAGAAAGTCAACATCTCAAGTGTAGCTCAAATGAAGTGTCCTCATGTAAAAAATGTAACAAAAAACATCGATGATATACAAATAAATAGTAGGACTGCAGTGACCCAGCTTCGCCAGCAGGTGGCAGCAGAGGGCAGCGGCTCTTACCTGGCTCTGCCGGCGCATGCTGCGGGGGAAGAAGAAGTAGGGGATGGAGGTGAGAGCCAGGCAGCACGAGGACACCAGCAGACCCAGCCACCACGCCCCCACCCAGCGGGGGTCGTATGGGGTCAGCTCCTGGTGGGTCGCTGACAACAGAAAGAAGCCCTCAGATGAAGTCGTGGTGGTTTGGTACACGTAGAGTTTGCCACTCTACCCCAGTAGAGGCATCGACCATGTTTACTAGAGGCTTGTTGTGTAATGAAAGAGGCCCGTCCATGGCAATAATGATGCAACACATACTGGCGAATATGTCAACATGACATTCTGAGTATAAATAAGAATGCACCTAGCCTCCCTCCTTACCCCCCCCCACACTCCTCTAACGCATTTATTGTATGTTGTACGCCCTTACCCTTAAAAATAGTACTTAGCATTGTGTAGCGTCTTATCCTAGCCATCTCTGTTGTACGCGGGGAATGGGTTGACATAGTGATTGTTAGCGCTTGGCACTTGGTTCTATGAACATCCTTACTGGACCGACCGAGATATATTGTTGTTTCTCTTTCTTCTGACAAATGGACTTATTGTACGTGGCTTTCGTTCAAAGCGTCTGCTAAATGTAACTGTAAATGTCTTTTCTGCTGTTCATGTGGCCGTCCTGCGTCTACTTGTGTGTGATTGGTCGGTTGGTTCAGTGATCTCAGTGTGTGTGAGGGGGGGGGGGGGGGGGGGGTGTACCTGATCCAGTCTTGTCCACGTCGACGTAGACCCGGAGGGCCGCAGAGCCCAGCAGGTAGCCGAACGCAGGTCCGAAGACGGAGACCGAGAACAGGATGGCTGAGGACCAGAGGGAGAACCACAGTGAGGACCAGAGGGAGAACCACAGTGAGGACCAGAGAGAGAACCACAGTGAGGACCAGAGGGAGAACCACAGTGAGGACCAGAGGGAGAACCACAGTGAGGACCACAGGGAGCACCACAGTGAGGACCAGAGGGAGAACCACAGTGAGGACCAGAGGGAGAACCACAGTGAGGACCAGAGGGAGAACCACAGTGAGGACCAGAGGGAGAACACCAACTCCCCCCCCCCCCCCCCCTCCCCCCCACTCACCACCCCTCCCCCCACTGACCCCCCCTCATTCCCCCCCCTCCCCCTCCCCCTCCCCTCCCTCCCCCCCACTCCCCCTCTTCTCCCCCCCCCCCCACACTCCCCCCCCTCCCCCCCCTCCCCCTCCCCCCTCACTCACCGATGTAGAGCGGTGCGTTGGCGGCTCCGGCGAAGTCGTCGATGTAGGAGAGGCCGTAGGGCTGGATGGGCACCGAGCCCACCCCGAACAGCAGCTGGGCCCCCCCCATCAGCAGCCACACCCGGTGGGAGGCGCTGATCCGCAGGGCCTCCTGGCCCGCCCCGCACGCCTCCGGGCTGCTGGCGTTGGCCGCCGCCCGGCAGAGGTCATGGCGGTCTGGTGGCGGGAGAGAGACGGACGGGGAGAGGGAGGGAGGGAGGGGACGAGGTCGACAACAAGGGAAGGAAGCCGGTGAAGGACAAGTCGAGGCAGACAGGCCGACGGCGTCATTTCCTGGAGTCTGATATTTCGAGATATTCCGCGCCCCCGGATCGGTCGTCCGTGGCGGGGGTTATGCGGGCCGTGGGAGAGAGCGAGCGGAGAATCGGTTTTTAATCTTCCCTGGCTCCCCAGCCGGGGATACGCAGTGGGGCCCCACGCGAGTGGGGCCCCACTGCGTATCCCCTGCTGGGGTTCAACTCCTCAGGCTCAGGGATGGAGATCAGGTCGACTAAAGGTCAACTAAAGTGTAATTCAGCGAGGCCCGGTGATCTTTAGGATGCGTGTTTGTACCTTGGAGTCCGAGGGCAAGCAGGGCTCTAGAAACATCTGCAGTGTCAGAGAGAGGGGTGGCTGTGGGGGTCATCAGTGTCACCTGATGTACACACCTATTGTAAGTTGTACGTCCTGGCACTTAAAAATAGTACTTAGCATCGTGTAGCGTCTTATCCTAGCTATCTGTGTCGTATACGGGGAAGGGGCTAACCTAGAGATGGTTGGTGCTTGGCACTTGGTTCTATGAACATCCTTACTGTACCCACAGCGATATATTGTTGATTATCTTTCTTCTGATAAATGTACCTAATGTAAGTTCATTTAGATGAACTCGTCTGCTAAATGCCCTCAACGTAAATGTTAAGAGTCCGTCAACGTCCTCTGAACTCGCAGCAGGAACGACACCATGAGACGGACTTTGTCTCGGCGACGTGGGTCTCCGGCGGTCTTCGTGTCGCAGACCTACGCCCCCGGCGTCGCTACGGCGACGGGAGTAGGAGGCGGACTTCGGCCTGGGACCGGGGGACCCTCCTCGTCCTCCTCAACGGGAGGAAGAGTGTCAGGAAGGAAGCGGTCTTACCGTGCAGCACGGAGTCGAACTCGTAGGGGGGGTACAGGAAGTGGGGCAGCGTCAGCATCAGGGCGCTGACCGCCATCAGAAGGCCGCCCAGACCGATGAACCTCGGACGGTTCACGCGACTCCCGAAGTAACTCACGAACACGATCAGGATGGTGTTGCCGACCTAGGACCACATGGCGCGCACACACACACACACACACACACACACACAGACACACACACAGACACACAAACACACACACACACACACACACACACACACACACACACACACAGTTAGGAAGTTCATAGAACCAAGGGCCAAGCACTTCAACCAAGCGCCAACAATCACTAAGTCAACCCATTCCCGTACACAACAAAGACCGCGAGAAGAATGCTAGGTATTATTTTAAGTGCCAGGACGTACAACATACAATAAGAGCGTAAGAGGGGTGTGGGTGGAGGCTATGCAGAGTCCAGGGGAACTCTAAACAAGTGATTCTTGAAGAACTAGAATCTCATTGAGCTCTTAATGCTCAAATGCTACTGCACCGTGAGAAGCTATCCATGTAGCAGAGGCTCCCCAGAGGTCTGACCCCCTGTTCCAGAGAGAGTTCACACCAAACACAATGTTTTCATATGAGCTGTTTGCACATGCAGTTGTGTGTCATGTTTCCAGCGGGCTATTCTATCTGCTGCTGCAGGGTTTCTCTGACGAACTACGACCCGAATAAGAACGAACACAATACTACTAAAGCCAAACCGATTCCAAGTATCTGAGTTGGGAAACTTGACAAGAGGAACATTTACGAGGCCAAGTAAACTCTCTCACGTTGTTTGGACGGGTTTTATCTAACCGGGCCTCGGGCTCAATGACCACACCGGGCTGAACCAACCCCCCAGACAGCGGGCGTGCGTGCGGGGGGGGGGGGGGGGAACAGATCACAGATCACTGAGCTCCCTTCGCCTTCCTGTTGATCTGCTGCTCTGCTATCAGAGAGGCAGATCTGGGACCTGTGTGTTCTCTGAGAGCAGAGCTGTCGAGAGTTCATGCTCTCTCTCTCTCTCTCTCGCTATCTCCCTGTCTGTTACCATCGATTCGTCTGTCTCTCCGTCTCCCACACACTATCTCTCTGTCTGTCTCTGCCTCTATCTCTCTGTGTCTCTCTTTCTCTCTCTCTGTGATTAAAATGCCTTCCTGTCTGAACACATGTACCTGGAAGACTTAACGGTGAGGAAAGGAATTCCAATAATCTCGCTCCATCTTTCCCTCTCGGTCCCCTCTCACTCTATTCTTCTCTTCCCCACATTTTAATACTCTCTCTCGCCCTCTCCCTACCTCACAACCTTCATTTCTCTTTCTCTTTGTCATTCAGTCCAAGAGAAGCAGAGACAGAAGGAAAGAGAGAGGGAGGGACAGAATACGAGAGAAAGAGAAAGTTCAGAGAGAAAGTGAGAGAGGATGATGTATGTCTGAAGAGAGATTTATAATTTGACCTCCTAATTAATCACCTGCTTTGACAATGTTAACATTTGTTTCTCATGCAAATAATGCTTTGCCAATACATTTAATTTGGGTGTGATTATGAGTGAGCGTGAGAGGCAGAGCCAGAGAGAGAGACAGAGTGAGAGCCAGAGAGACAGAGCCAGAGAGGGAAAGAGAGAGAGAAGGTGAGGGAGAGGGAGAGAGAGAGGGAGAGAGACAGAGTGGGAGACAGAGGGAGAGACAGAGAGGGAGACAGAGTGAGAGCCAGAGCGGGAAAGAGAGAGAGACAGTGAGGGAGAGAGAGGGAGAGAGACAGAGTGGGAGACAGAGAGGGAGAAAGAGAGACAGAGAGGGAGACAGAGCCAGAGAAAGAAAGAAAGAAAGAAAGAAAGAAAGAAAGAAAGAAAGAAAGAAAGAAAGAAAGAAAGAAAGAAAGAAAGAAAGAACGAAAGAACGAAAGAAAGAAAGAAAGAAAGAAAGAAAGAAAGAAAGAAAGAAAGAGAGATGGAGATGGAGAGAGAGATGGAGATGGAGAGGGAGAGAGGGGTTGACTGAGCCTCACCTCGTGGAGGGAGGACAGGGTTCCGGAGGAGGTGCTGCTGAACCCGAAGCGCCGCTCTATGGTGGTGATGGAGCTCTTGAAGTAGGAGCTGTAGAGCAGCTGGGTGAGCTGCAGCAGGCCGTGGCACAGCACGAACAGCTGGGGGCAGAGGTCAAGGTTAGGGTCAGACACACATACAGGTGTCCACGCAGGTCTGCACCCCCGCTGCTACGATCCCACGGGAGCGTCGGACCAACAGCATTGATCCGATCCGGAATTCCGTGCATTTGCAGACTTTCCAGGGAGTTTTATGCAGAAGCTGAGACAGTTGCAGCCTGTGACTTTACGACAACACACCAATGAAGAAGTCCTCTCTTTTATCAGAACGTAGCAAATGTCTTACTTCAAGGGTCAAGGGTCAGGTACGAAGGACAGTGACAGCGAGGACGTGTTTTGAGAATAGGATGCACACAGCTGGATGTGTGGGTTTCTGGGGTGTCGAAGCCGATGCCAGCAGCGTCCTGCCGTCGGGCTGGGGACCGGGGAGCCATACCGGCCTCGGCCACTAGAGGAGGAGTTTCGTAGCGAGTGGCGGCTGGAGTGTAAAGCATCACCAAGTGTTGTTTGAATGTTTGTAAACACGGTCCACTTAACGCCCTTCACATACACTACGCACTACGGCCGGTCGCCTAGCAACACCGTCGGTTGGCCGTCCACAGATAAGTTCCCCGAAGGAAAAGGGAAAGCAGCCGGCCTTAAGCGGTGGACCTGATACCAACCGAATAGTTACTAGCTACAACACACTGCATGGAAAGACTGAATTGACGTCAGAACATCAAAACCCAAATAACAAAGCCACATACTTCAGATTCTGCTTGGCATTCTCTGGTCGGTATTTCGTTTGATTAAATAATAATAATTCTCCCCGACCCTGAACAAACGGAGGCCCTGAGCCAGGCGTTGGCTGAACACCAGACGAATGGAACAGGCTCCTCGTAAACAGACCGTACACAGCTTTAATACACTGGGGTCGCCCAGGGGCATGCTGGGATATGGAGTTCTTAATTAAAAGAAGAAAAGAGATAGAAAGAGAGAGGCCTCCACCACACAGAGAGAGAGACAGAGGGGAAGGGAGAGAGAGAGAGAGAGAGAGAGAGAGAGAGAGAGAGAGAGAGAGAGAGCAGGGGAGAGGGAGGGCGAGAGAGAGCGAGAGAGAGAGACAGAGAGGGAGCAGAAGAGAGTCGGAGAGAGAAGGAAAGAGAGAAAGAGAGAGATTGACAAATAATTTGGCCCTTTCTCTTTCATCGTCTCTAGCTTTCCTGCTCCCTCACTGACTCTCACTGACTCTCTGCCCCTCTTTGTGTTTCAACTTCATTTGTTCTCTCTCCAGAGAGGAGCGCGAGCACCAGCAGGGCTACAGAGAGAGAATGGCCTCTTGGTTCATCTGTGGACCAGAGAATGCTCTCATTAAAGCACAGACCCTTAACAAACACAAAGCGCTCCCCCTCTCTCTCTCCCCCCTTCTCTCTCTCCCCCCCTCTCTCTCTCTCTCCCCCCCTCTCTCTCTCTCTCTCGCTCTCTCTCTCTCTCTCTCTCTCTCTCTCTCTCTGTCTCTGTCTCACTCCGTGTCTCTCCGTGTCTCTCTCTCTCTCTCTCTCGCTCTCCCCCACTCTCCCTCTCTCTCTCTCTCTCTCTCTCTCCCTCTTTCCCCCTCTCTCTCTCTTGCTCTCTCCCTCTCTCCCTCCCTCTTCCTCTCTCTTTAATTTTTCAAATGTTTAGACGCCGGTCGCTGGCCTTTGTGGGAGAATATTTTGCTTTCGGCCGGCGGGCCACGGACCCTCGCCCGGTGAGCCCCGGCGGCGGGTAGGAACACTGCGGTGGAGCGATACGCTGATCCACAGCCTCCAGACATCTCATATTGATGATCCAACACGCTGTGCGGTGTGTGGTGTTGACACTGAGGGAGGGTTATTTATTCTGCTAGAGACTCACAGAATGCATTGATGCTTGTTTATTAGCGCGCATAATATTTACGAGGGCCCGATTGTTATGATCAATCAATGTTTAATGCAAGAACTTAAAGCTGGGGCTCAGAGCTGAAACATTAATTATGTGTATGAATGTATAATGTATATTCAATATGTATAATGTACATTCAACAGATATGACCACTGAAACATCTATAATATATGTATGATATATCAGATAGATAATCATGTATAATTATGTAGAGCACGTTTACATACATTCCATTCTGACCAGCACTGCAGTATTGACCAATCAAGATGATGAACGACTTATGAACGACCGCAGCAGTCATAGGTCACTGTAGGGGGCCGCGGCCCCCCCGTATCCAGGGGCGGTCGCCGGGTGTGGAGAACGGGAGGAAGTCCTCACTCAGGTCCCCATGACAACCCCCCGTGGAGACACGCGCTGGGACCATTAGTCCAGACAGCCCTGGCTTCCTACAGGAAGTACTTTTAACACAGGAAACACCTCCCCGCTCTCTAGCAAAACAAGGAGCCGCGACGGAAAGGCCGGCGATAGCCTTGATATATCTGAAGAACTTCCTGCTGAGGAGGGACAATCTCCCAACATTCTTCTGCACAATAGGATCGAGATCAAAGCTCAGGCCTTGACCCCCCCACACACACACACACACACACACACACACACACACACACACACCGGGACGCGACTCTCGCCCCTCAGAATAACTTCTGGCTCATAAATCTCCCACGAGATGGGACTCATCCAGCGATGGTGGTATCTATTCTAATAATAATACATTCTACCTATAGCGCTTTTCTGAAGATTCAAAGACCCTTTACAGAGTGAACACAAAATAAACTAATTTAATAAGAACTTACTGTATGTAAGTTCCTGTTTTAAAAGGAGGAAGGAGAGAGAACGGAAAGTTATGTGGTGAGAGCAATCTTAAAAAGGTTGTATACACTCTTATGGCAATATCTTCGTTGTCTAATATTCTGTTGCTTTTATATAGAAATACAATCACCGATAGGCCTGTTGTACTGTTGTGTTCAAAAGGTATTAAAGCACTCAGGATGAAATACCTTATGTAAGAGAATCTAAAGGTGGTCACGTCGTCTGGTTAAATACACTCATCTTTCATAGGACAAGTGAGGCGTTGTGTTAAATAAAAACACCAGAGGGAAGGGAACTCTGTTTTACGCGCAGGTGAAGGCCAAAGCAGAGTCAAAGTCGCGCCGAAGACAAATAGTGATGAAAGACAGCAAACACAGAGTGCTGAACAGCTTGTTCTGCTGCCATCAGAAGACAGATGGCTTCCAGTAGACCACGTCTGACCGGCGCTGCAGAGCAGGTTCAGCCCAAAATCTGAGAACATTGAACCTCACGCACAGGCCTCCTCCAACTCTCTCTGAAACACAGAGAGAGTAACGATGGACCGGCGACTCTGAGAAAACGGTTTGATAACACCACTATTACACACTGAGGCGGAATTCAGACGTACATCATACATCTGGCTCATGTTGCTTTGTATATAGGTGCAGAAAGAGGTTTATACATAATTAGGTTCATTATTTATTTGGATGCATAAAAAACGTTACATTTGTGTGCAACATTACAGACGGTTAAGTTTGGAGGAAAGTTTAAATCGTCAAAGTTTAGGTATATTATCCAATTACGCTGGGTGTTAGCTAAGAGGTAGTAAAAGATTGTTTAAGAGGAGGATAAGTTGAAGTTAGGTGTCATGGTTTGAGGGTTTGCGTTGGTTAAGGTCCAGGTCAGGGCCTGTGAGGAGCAGCAGAAAGGTCTGCATCGGGATTCAAGCTGAACCTACAGACGCCCTGCCTGGATCAGAGGTCGCGGGGGCCTCTGCTCCACATGGGGGTAAAGGAAGGCAGCCCTCGCTGTTCCTAAGCCCAGGGACGAGCTGCGTTATCGGGGAGAGCACCAGACCGTAGGGGGGTATAAGACTCCTGCTGGGTTTAAGGCTGCAGCCATTCCCTTCATCTCCTGTTGGACCTTACTTAACAACTGATGCCCGCGCTGATAGACGGCAATCAGCACCTACTGTCAATACGCTGTGATTAGCATCAGTTGGCCTGCAGTTACTGTAAATACTGTTGATTACTGAAAACCGGCCCACACAGGAATAGCTCCAGCACATAACAAGTATATCTCAACTGTACTTGATATATTTATATAGGTCTTTGTATAGTGAGTATATAGTATGCAGGGCTAGGATAATATTGTATATAGTACTATATATATTGAGTATATAGTATAGAGCGCTAGGATAATATTGCATATAGTACTATATTGAGTATATAGTATACAGGGCTAGGATAATATTGCATATAGGACTATATATAGTGAATATATGGTATAAAGGGCTATGATTATATTGTTTACATGAATATATAGTGTATATTGTATTTAGGCCTATAAAGAACAAAAACAACTTTAAATTGCAGGGCCATATTTGTTATATGAACTTGAAAAATACATTGCTCTTTTAATAAATGTAGTGCATTACTAATATATGGTTTAATATTGCTTTTAAGTAAGTTATATAGACCCAATGTAATTTCAAGTAATTTACATTCAAAACTAAATATTTCAGCATAGCAAAAAGGAAATGATGAAGTTTTAAGCTCCCTTATTAATATTTTTTTCTTTTACATTCGGTACCAATAAGCAGGTTATTTATAATTGAAAAATATATTTTTGAAATCCTTAGTTTCTTTTTGTAGCCAAGACTTATTACTTATACCGAGTTATATCTCACAAGCTCACAGACGCGACTGATGCACGTAACGTTGATGATCGACAACGGTTTGCAGTGATCAAGCAGAATCACATTCACAGCGAAGTTACACTGTCCTGCGCTCCAAGTTTTGCCTCAGACATTCATGCATCCCCATTAATCGTTTGAGGAGTTGTTCTCGGCAGGGCTCCAGAGACACAACCACAAGGAAACACTGACTGGAGGCGAGCCGCTGTGCATATCTCCACATATCCTATCTGCCCATCTCCCAGCACACATCTCCTGCAGGTATGTTGTTGAGACTCCCTCTACCACACCGCTCTAGTCACAACACCGGCAGAAAAGAAGCATACCTTGATGTTCCCGAACAGCCGCTTGGGTTTCTTCATGTCTTTGGAATATAACTCCATGATGATGTCCAGAAGGTGCCGGTATCTCTCTGCGTAAAGGTCTGCAGGGAACTCAGGTTGTCCTCCTCCTCCTCAGAAGGGCTTTATCATAGGGTGGGATGTCGTCAGCGAACTCTCCTCCCACAACACAACACAACACATCGCGCGCGCTCGCGCTCGCTCTCTCTCCCTCTCTCGCATTATTTCTCGATAAACGTGACGCGTAGCTCTCCAACTCAAGAACACTTCAGATCTTATCCCCCTGAAGGGGAGACTTCCAGACAGGACCCTCCTGAAGGAGGAACCTCCAGACCGTAACCCCTTAAGGCCTGCAGGGGCGTAGGAAGCGGTCCTGGGCCGAGGACGCCGGGCTCAGCGGGGGGCCAGGGGGTCCTCGCGACGTCATGCTGCTGTATTCACGCCCTTTCTGCTCTCTTCCAGAATCAGGCCACACGACTTTCGGCTATATACCGTAGGGACTCTGCAGGCCTAACATGGGAGAGGCTCTTGGGGGGTTGATGGGGGGGAGTCTGAGAGAAGAAGGGAGCGACATCGCGATTAGTCATAATCGTGACTAATGGTTATGACTGTCTAGCTAGCTAACTTCGGATAACAGTCTCGTCGTTGTTCGGGCACTCTTCCAACCCTGTTATAAAGCCGGAATAAAACAAATAAATACAAATAAAACACAAGAAGGACTTATGATAATAAAACCTTGGTTCTCGGTTAAACTTCCATTTCATTCAGATCGGTAGCAACTTCTGCAGCGGAGCCTCGAGCGCTAGCATTCATGTCCATTGTCATTTGGAAGGGGAGTATTTCGCCTAGAAAATCTATCGACAGATATTTTAACATTCCGATATTTTTTTATTGTTCCTTAAATCAGATTACAAAAAATGTGTGGCGATCCCACTTTGAAGTCAATGCAATAATAAAGTGCATCTTAATATAGGCTGATGTATTGATCAAGGATCAGATTCATTTTGTCATTTGCGTCACCTCGTTTAAAGGTGCTCTGGTGTCTCTTTCCTTAATTTTTATTTTTTTCGTTTAAACAAGTTTGAGTTGATTTTCTTTTTGACACATAGAAAGCACTCGTTTGGAAGACTCATAATCTGGCTTTTCTACCAAGAGGATAAGGCCCATATGTGATTATTTTCTGTTCTGACTTTATTCTCTTGGAAGTCTACTTCATGCTCCAACTATGGACAAAAACAATGTCTCCTGTTGGACCTTACTTTACAACTGATGCCCGCGCTGATAGACGGCAATCAGCTCCTACTGTCAATACGCTGGGATTAGCATCAGTTGACCTGCAGTTACTGTAAATACTGTTGATTACTGAAAATCGGCCAACACAGGAATAGCTCCAGCACTGGGGCACATAACAAGTAGGGCTTTAGGTAGCCTTATATAGCATACCGGCCTAGGATAATATTGTATTTAGGACTATGACAAACCACAAGTTCTTTAAACTGAAGGACCCTATTTCTTTTGTGACAAGACTTGGAAGAATTAAACTCTATTAATGTATGCATTAATTTACATTACTAATCTTTGGTTTAATATTGCATTGAAAGTAAGTTTTAGAGACCGATGTAATTTCAAGTATTTCTTATTGATCAAGAACTAAAAAGCAGGTTCTTTAAAACCGTAATTTCCCTTTTTGCATTAAACAGAAAAAGGTTGTGTCTCTCAGGCTGGCGGAGGAGTTGGAGTTAATTAACTTGTATTCATTGGAATAAAACAGATAAAACGGGCAACAGAATTGTCTATTTCCCACTTCTCATGTATAAAATACAGGAGGGGGGGGGGAATCTCCAAACAAATAAAATACACTTCAAATAGTTAGTTTGAGTCCAGAGCGACTGGACAGGACTGATTGATGACACCAGCCGAGCACAGACCCAATGGCAGGAAGCCTACATTAACAGCCAATGGAAAGGCCATGCAAAAGCTAAATATAACCTGGCATGATCGCTCAGAAACCTTGGTTAGCGAGCCACCATCACAAGACGCATAACAGCCCCTCATCTCGATCTATTAGACATGCGGCGGTCTGGGAGTAAACATCATGTTTCAGTTCAACCTGCTCCTAGGTCACAGGTCCCAAACCCGATGACACAAAGTGACTGCTGCTGGTTTAGACTGCATCACACAACTCATGGATTCTCCTTTACTGATCGGCTCAAATGTGTCCAATGGTCTGGTGGACCGTTTGTCACATGACACGATGGCACCTGTTTTAGCCAATCAGAGGACTGCAGTTACCTGTATCATACCAGATGAACAAACCTTTGAAATTAGCATTTAATTTAAACACGATTCTTATTTCACAGACAAACAACTTTTCTCCTCAGTTCTTCAGTTTGTTGAAACGATGGCTTAGCATCTTAAAGTGGCAAAACCCTGGAAAAGGGCCAGAAAATAAGTATAATTAACCCTAAAAACAGAGTCCTAATTTCCACACTGAACATTAACCATACAATCCTCATGCCATATTCCTAAATGGCGTCGTTATAGAATGTGTTTTGCTTTGTGATTATTTTAACCTGCCGAGTTGTATGCATTTATTACCAGCAGAGCAGTTGGTTGATAAGAACTACGTGAGAGATCACCACTTATTGTCTCCTGGCTTAGAAACATCTGGGCGTCCTGCCAACGGATTAATTAACGTCTCAGTACGTCCCCGGTCTACTGTACATAAACAGTTATGTACTGTACAGTAAACACCGTCCTATACGGCTGACATACGTCCTATCCTGATGCTGCACAGTACAGAAGCCATGGTACAGTGGACTATATACACTGCACTGGTTACCAGTCACCCCTTACTAGACCATACACTGGACTCTACTGCACTGGTTACCAGTCACCCCGTACAAGACCATGGAGTGGACTCTACTGAACTGGTTAGCTCTAGTCCCCCCGTATTAGACCCTACAGTGGTTTCTACTGCACTAGTTAGCACTACAGTAACTTGTACTAGACCGTACAGTGGATACTAGTTACCACTGCACTGGTTACCAGTGTTGATGTGTCCCTGAGCAAGACACTTAACCCTAACTGCTCCTGACGAGCTGGCTGTCGCCTTGCATGGTTGACTCTGCCGTCAATGTATGTATTAACCGGTGTAAGTCGCTTTGGATAAAAGCGCAGCCCAACTGTGTCGTGTTTTTGTCAGCGTCACACAGGCTACGTTTGTATTTTGAATCATACAAAAATCTGTGAGTTCACAGAAATGAAGCGCTGGGACTCCTAACCCCCGCCCCCCCCCGGTTATTTGGAAGCGACAGCAGCTGTGACTCCTCATCAGCGAGGAGAGAGAAACACAGACCCCCACACTGGAGGCCGGAAACCCCCCCGCCCGGCAGCGCGGCCCTGGAAGTAGATCCGGGCTCCCCTGTTGAAGGAGGGATACAGGAACCTCACCGCTGAGCCCGAGCGCGCATCCATCAACAACCTCTTCATTTATAGAAGCAGAAACATCAACGCTTGGCAAATGACAGGGCTGTGTACTAAATATAGCCCCGCCAGCCAGATAAACGTTAATCTGTAGTCACGGTTGTTGTTCCTACGCCTCCAAGGCCTTGAAGGAGGAGAAGGGGGAGTGGGGGAACTAGCCCAGACTAGCGAGGAACCGGAGCCAAGGCGATGTTGAGCAGGTCCCGTTTAATGTGTGAAAAAGATTCATTCAGAGAGCGGCTGGGAGCCAGCGACCCACACAGGCATGCAGCGACCTCCGCACTCATCCCAGGGACGGGGGGGGTCAGCAGTCTCTCCTGTTTCACAGTGATGGTTCCTGTTCCACGTGTTCACCGATGACAGAACGCCGTCCGGGTCGTGGTTCCGGTCCGGTCGAAGGTTCTGGTTCTGGGTTCCGGTTCCGTTGACAAAACGTACGAAACCGGACAAAATGGCGGAATTCACAAATCTGAAATGATGGCAAACCAGCAAATAAAAACAATATATATATATAATATAAAATAAAAATAAAAAACGTCAAACAATAGCTTCTGATCAATCACCAATACGAGTACATCGACCACGCCAACCAATGACCCGTGTCGTGAGTTCATCTTGAAGACCAGGCCGTGTCGCGTGAACGTGTGACGTGACCTACAGAGGTCGGAGGTCATCATCAGGGGTCTGTGGCACATGGTGTTTTCTTTTTTGTTTTTTTTACCGTGTCTTCCGGAAGAAAAAAAAATGAAAATGTAATAAGCGGCAACATCCGTCGAGCATTGTTAGGGGTCGCCATGGAAACGTCCGTGTGAAGAAGCTCCTCGTACCGAAAGACTGTTGTGGAGAACAGGAATATATACAAATAATACCATGGAGCGCCCCCTGCTGGCCCCCCCCCCCTACTGGCCCCCCCCCTCACTGGTTCGCCCCCTCCCCCCCGGGCCGCTGGGAAGCACTCTACAAAGCTCCACCCCAGCGTGTAGAATACTGTCAGTAAGGTTGGGGGTTCGAGTCCGTACATGGTAGCATGCTGGCAGGGGGGGGGGGGGGGGGGGAACCCCCAGCGCCTTTAAAGCTTGTGGAAGATATAAAAAAAGCACGTAACAATTCTGTAAAAATGTAAAACCGCTATACTATAATAAAAAAAACTTTACAAATCCAACCGTAACAGATGCTGCTTTCTTGTTTTGTATAATATATATATATATATAACTAATTCAACGTTTGGTGTAATTAGTTTATATACATAGTTCTATAAAAAGGCACGATTTCAGCCCCTTCACAAGATGAGGGCTCTCAGGGGGAGGGACTATAGAAAGCATCCTGGTTGTTCTCAGGGGCGGGACTATAGAAAGCGTCCTGGCGGGACAATAGAAAGTGACCAGGTTGTTCTCAGGGGCGGGACTATAGAAAGCGGCCTGGTGGTTCTCAGGGGCGGGGACTATAGACAGCGTCCTGGTGGTTCTCAGGGGCGGGACTATAGACAGCGTCCTGGTTGGTTCTCAGGGGGTGGGACTATAGACAGCGTCCTGGTTGTTCTCAAGGGGCGGGACTATAGAAAGCATCCTGGTTGGTTCTCAGGGGGCGGGGCTGTAGAAAGCGTCCTGTTTGGTTCTCAGGGGGCGGGACTATAGAAAGCGTCCTGGTTGATTCCCAGGGGGCGGGCCTATAGACAGTGTCCTGGTGGTTCTCAGGGGGCGCAGCGTCCTGGTTGGTTCTCAGGGGGTGGGGCTATAGACAGCGTCCGGCCAGTTCTCGGGGGCGGGACTATAGACAACGGGGGGGCGGGTCACACGTAGGCGCCCAGGGCGGCGTGGAACTCGGTCAGGCACTGGACCAGCTGCTGGAACTTGGGCCGCTCCTCCGGGTCCAGCGCCCAGCAGCACGCCATCACCGCAAACCTGCAGGGAGCACAGCGGCCAATCAGAACGGAGCGGGGAGTAGAGCGGCCAATCAGAACACAGCATCCAAGACAACACTAACCAGAACACAGCATGCAACACAACCAATAAGAACACAGCCCACAGCACTGCAACCAATCAGAACAAAGAACCAAACCCCAACATCCAATGAGAATACAGAACCAGATCCTAGAAACCAATGAGAATACAACGGGGAACAGAACAACCAATCAAAACAAAGAACCAGAGATTAACAACAAACCAATCAAAACATGGTAGGTAACAGAACAACGCAGGCAACCAATCAGAGAACAGAACCACAACAACCCTTAAATATACAGAGCCTGCAGGAGCCAACCGCAACACAGAAAACAGAGCCGCCAGGCGGAGCAGAAGCCGAGCCAGAACACGACCCCCCAGCCGGGCAGAGAGGAAGCTGATCCCATCAACACATATTCTCGCCAAAGGTCAAACTGCAGGAACAGCGTGTGATTTTGTGCTGGACTGATTCAAGTTTTCATTTGGTTTGTTTGTGGAGGGAGGAACCGGCCCAACAATCAATCACTACTCTGTTGTTTGGGAGACGCCAGCCTCTCGTTCGCTGGAAACACACTCGTCACCTGAAAACAGAACCTGTGAAAACTGAACTCATACGCTCACCTGCCAACACTACCGTCCCACGGTGAACTGCAGGGCGGGGTCGTACTGTCACTGAGTCTACAGATTTTCTGGGTCTGATTCTTGTAGTTTTATTATTTATAACACTGTCCTGTACTTTCTGCTGTGTCACTAAGAAAACCCTTAACTGAACCTAGTAACTTTAAGACTAAATCCGTTGTAAACACACTCATGAAGCGCTGGAATGTGGTGCATGCTTGTTCTGTGCCCTACTGTACTCTGAAGAGGAGTTCAGGGCTCGCAAACATCGCCTTGGTGTTCTAGTAGTAGAAACCCGAGTAATGGGAACAAGAAGACCAACACACAGTGCAGTGACTACATATCGACTCTAAACATCCCTGTGAGAGCGCAATCTGAGGGGATATTAATGAGAGTAAGAAACAGACGAAAGCATGGCCCATTGAATATTAAACCATCAAATGGCTTCTGTTCGAAGCATATCGTGGTGCTAGAGAGAGAACATACACCAGCCCAACACACTCCGGGGCCGACTGCATTCTAAGAAGTTACAGAAAATTCCTGGGAACACCTTTCGGAAAACGTTTGCCTTCTTTAGATCGGCGTATTCCAGACTATGATCGGATCTGCATTTGTGAAGTTAGCGATTAGGGCTGGGCGATATGACGATATATATGTTGTGATGATATAAAAATGTCTATCGTTTCATATTATGCATATTCATATTATATCGTCTTGTTCCAAATTACACTCTTTACGGTAATATTTTTATTTATTTGGACAACGCTTTACATTCTTCCGCACGGCACATGAAGGCAACACAAACAAACATGGAGGAGGGTGAACGGGACAATTCTGAACAGGAGAAGGACTCCGACAACTAGCCAAGACAAAGTGAGCTCGTACCTAAAAGAGGGGCTACTTCTATCGCATGGACGTGGTTTGGGTTTGAAAAGTCGAACACAGACCAGAAAATGTACTTTGTAAAGTATGCCGCAAACCGGTCCCCTCACCAGACTCAAACAACCTGTTTTACCACCAACGAAAGAATCACGACAAACAGTACGGAGAGAGTCTACGGATGAAATCCAAAGTACAGTCGTTGAGTGCTCAAAACTTGCTTGTTATTTTCTATTTTAGCCTTATTTTGCTGCATTGGTTTGAACTTGAAAGTGTTCCATGGTCACATTTCGTATTTTATATACCAATATTTATGTTAGGCCGGTATTCATTTTTGTTTGCCGCTACAATACAAAGTTATATTGTTAAAGACTATTGGTATGGTTGGTTTTAATATTTTTGAAAACCAACCAAAAAAGGGTTTTATATTTACCTTTTTAGATACATTCATATTTTATATTTTGTTACTTGCATAATTTGCACAAAAGTTCTAAATAAAAGGAGAAAAATAATTATGAGTAAGTTATCTTTATTTGTATATAATTAAAAATGTAATACGAAATAGGCCTTTCCATGTGGTCATTTTATATAAACAATTTATTCATTGAATTTACAGAAAATGTGCAATATCGTGATATATATCGTTGTCGGGATATGAATGACCTATATCGGGATATGATATTTTGGCCATATCGCCCAGCCCTATTACCGTGTTTTGTTCGTCAAGTTCACGATGTTCGTAGACGATGTTTTTAAAGTTAAGGATATTCGCAAACCATGTTCGTAAAGTGTATTATGTTAATAAACTATATTGTTTGTAAAGTTCACGATGTTCGTAAAGTTCAGGATGTTCGTAAGGTTCAGGATGGTCGTAAAGTTCACGATGTTGGTAAAGTTCAGGATGTTGGTAAAGTTCAGGATGTTCGTAAAGTTGACGATGTTGGTAAAGTTCAGGATGTTGGTAAAGTTCACGATGTTGGTAAAGTTCACGATGTTGGTAAAGTGGTAGCGTTGAAGGCTATGAGGGACGGTGAGGTGACTTACAGCTCGTCAGGGCAGTTGATTGGCTGAGCTATCCTGTAGCCGTCCTTCAGGTAGGCCGACATCTCGAAGGGGTCGATGTCCACGTAGGGCGTCTGGCCCAGGGTCATCAGCTCCCACAGCGTCACGCCAAACGCCCACTGAGGAGGAAACAACGAAATGAGTGAGTGAACAACACGCATCGACACAACACACGGTGAACACACAATGACACAACAGAGTGAATACGCATCCGGCTCAATGCATTGACAACACGGGAGGAGTGACCATAACATTACTTTGGCATTACGTAACGTTAGTCATTGACAGGAGACACAAGTCCGACTAGTTACAAAAGGAAGCAAAGACCTCTGAGTCAGACTGCCAGATAAGGGAGTGAGATGCAATCATTCCCCGAAAGTACCAACATGTGATCTCCAAGCTCACAATTAGGATGGAAAAATTGAGCAAAGGTAACTATAACTGAGGAACAAAAAGTTTTCCCTTGAGCCAGGCAAACTGGTTACTTGGATGCCAACATTTTCCATTGACAACAGATAACGAGCCATCTACATGATGAATTACACTTTTACGAAAGAGACTACAATCTGGTCCTTTTGTGAAAAAGGACCAGACTAGTCCCAGGGGACTAGTCATTTCACCATCACCATCATATCACATGTGCTCATTAATCCACCTGGTCTAGCCCCACTAGGAGACCAGAAGGCCCCAAATTGAAGTTTAGAACCCTCGCCCGTCCAATCAGATCGGGCCAACGGCCGACTCCTGTAAACAAAGTTCCCCACCGTGAGGCCAGGGTCCCCCGAACAACAACACACACTCCCTTTAAAAGGACATGTGGGGACTTCAGGAGCACAGAGAGAGAGAGACAGAGAGAGACTATAGTGATGAATGGGCAGTGCGTAGCGTGAACTCCATTCATGGAGGCGGCGTTGCCAGCTCTGCCCGTGTGCGGGCGGCCTGGAGAGTGTCTTGCGGAGATCACCCAAGCCACCGGAGCCCCCCCAAGGGGGCAGGGGGGGGGGCTCCTACAGTACCCTGGAAGGGCTAGGGCCCTCAGCTGTTGTATATGTCTGGCTCCGCTTTCCCCCCCAGTGTGTGAGTAAAGCTAATTGCCAAAGCGTCACAGCGATATGTATATACAGCAGTAAATTGTTTTCTCGCTGGAATGTCTTTACTGTAAGTGAATGTGTGCGTTGACAGGGCCAGGAAAAGGGCGGTGGTGTGTGTGTGTGTGTGTCACTATTTATATACAGAGCGTATTTTATCAAGTGTTATCATCATCTCATTATCTAGATGATGATAGTCTATTTAGGAAAGTCTATTTATACACAGGGCGTATTTTATCAAGTGTTATCATCATCTTATTATCTAGATCAGTGTTTCCCAAACCTTTTTTTTTAAATTACAAACCATCGTGACCCAATTCACAATAGGCCTTATCTATAAAATCGTGAGAACACATTTGTGAATAAATTAACATCCCTGAACGTTTTTACTGCCAATTCCGCAACCCATTATACATGAACTTTAACCAGCCATTTCGAAGAGATAAATCACAACTTTGTTTTATGCACTTGTTATTGAAAACATAATACACATATTGAATACCTTTATAAATCAGACCAAATAAATTAATTTAGGCAGAGTTAAACATCACCATGTTTTGCTATCTCATTATTATTATTTCCTCTAATCAGTAAAACAAACACAATGTATGTTAGCCTTTCAACTAGATTCAATCTTAAAAGTAAAATTCTCAGAACAACAAACATTCAGTACTATCAAAACATGATTCTTGTTGAAGTTTTTTTTAAATGCTAATGTGTAAAAAATAACATATATTCTTTTTTATTTACATTTATTTTGCGACCCAATTGAAATGTGGGTCTTGACCCAGTCCTTGGCAAAGACTGATCTAGATGATGATAGTCTATTTAGGATTGTTTTTGGCACAGTCTATTTATACACAGAGCGTATTTTATCAACTGTTATCATCTCATCATCTAGAACTGAGGCCTCATGCTTTTGTAATGCGGTGGCGGTTCACACTGAACCACAACCGAAGGAGGGACCGGAACCTTCTCCTCGGGACAGTGGCAGCTGACGGGCGTCATCAGCGTCATGTGACCTGTGGTTAAGATGTCATGGCCCGGATGAGCGCATCAGTCGTCAGGTTCCTGTAGGAGCTGAAGTTCCTGTTCAGGCAGACCTATGAAAGGTCATTGTTCTCACTTTTGCATTTTATTTGTCGATGCATCAACCAACTGGTTTGATCTCATCTTATATTTGCATTTTACATCTAGGGGATTTTCCGACGCTTTTATCCAAAGCGACTTACACCCGTTCATACACACATTCACACCCCGACGGTTGAGTCGACCACGCAGGGCGACAGCCAGCTGGTCAGGAGCAGTCAGGGTGAGGCGTCTCGCTCAGGGACACCTCGACACTCGGCTAGGAGGAGCCGGGGATCGAACCAGCGACCTTCCGGTTACCAGACAACCCGCTCTACCTCCTGAGCCACTGTAACTCACCTCAGTGATTTGACAGCTGGATTGGGGACCACTAAATGGACCAATCAGGAGACAGGGAGATGGATAGAAATAATCATCCTAGAGAAGGATGACCCTTAACCCCTGCTCCTTAATGACATGGCGGTGACCTCACTTTGGATAAAATAGTCTGATAAATGACCAAACTATATTATATTATAATCTACATATAGGGCATTTAGCAGACGCTTTTATCCAAAGCGGTTCATGCACACATTCACACACCAACGACGGTGTCCACAATGCAAGGCGACAGCCGGCATTCATATATATGACGTAACCTTTAATAACACAGTTTACACAGTGCTTCGCCAGGAACGACAGAACCACAGGGACCCCCAGAGTGAACCCCCGAACCCCCGGCTGCCTCGGCGCCTCACCACGTCGCTGGCGCTGGAGAAGTCGTGGTTGAGCAGACTCTCCAGCGCCATCCAGCGGACCGGACGGTTCTCGTTGTCCCCCAGGCAGTGGTAGTCCATGGGGAACAGGTCCCGGGACAGGGCGTTGTCCGTGATCTTCACCTGCATGTTGTCATCGATGCTGGGGGAGACAGGGGAGGGAGGGGAGGGAGGGAGGGAGGGCGTTATGCGTCATGAGGAGGAAGGGCCACACGCGACTGAAGAATAGGTGCTGCAAGATTTAAGAGCTGGAATCTGAGTCATTAGTTGGACGTTTCCTAGCCATCCGTCAGCCATTAGCGATGGAAACGTCTGTTCTGCCTGACTGTCAGCCTGCCTCTGTAAGAGGACCATGAGAACGGATACCACCACATCTCCTGGGTCATTCTCTGACCAATCAGGACAGCTCTCATTCATCTAAGGAAAAGCTCTTATTGAAAAAGTTGCAGATTACAATGTGAAGAAGATCCGATCATACAGATGAACCGAAAACAGACATCGCCCCTCCGTGGTTCATCAGGAGGATCCTGATGTGTGGGTTCAGAGGTGCAGGTCACCTCACCCCGGGGACTAGAGACCCCTACGTACCCACGTGGCGATGTAGCACCTGAATGCTGGTTAGGCCTTAAGCCACAGCGCTATACGCTGTGGTGAGCCCTGGCGATACAGCTTGAGCCAAGCACAAAATGAGCGCATTCAGCTGCAAATTTGAGTTTATTTTCTGTTCCAGGCCACAGTAATGGAATACGTTGCACTAATAGTAATGGAACTAACTCCGTGTTTAAGGGTGTGTGTTGTGTTTTGTCTGCGTGTGTGTGTGTGGTGTGTGTGGGTCCACAGGTTTAGTTCTATTCAGAATCTCAGTCGGCACTTGCAGCCCTCATTGAGAAGCTATTCCAACCTAAATTGTCTGCTTTGACGCACGGCGTTAGAGGAAGTTGAAACCACCAGCGAGACCCAAAGCTTTTAAAACGGTGTGGAGCTGAGAGACGTCTGCGGTGGGAGAGGGAGAGCGGCGGGGAGCCCCAGCACTCACACACAGTTCCTGGCAGCCAGGTCTTTGTGGATGACCTCTCGACGGGCCAGGTAGCTCATCCCACACGCCACCTGGATCACCATGTAGACCAGGTCCTGTTGAGAAACCGCCTGGGGGAGAGGGGGGAGAGAGAGAGAGAGAGACAGAGACAGAGACAGAGAGACAGGTTAGAAGGTTTATTTAAAAAACTGTGTAGCTCAAAACCCTCATCCAAGTCAGCAGAGAGGTGCTTCCACCAGGGCAGTGCGCTCCTGTGTGCAGGAGATGTCGGCCTCTGGCGACAGCAGCAGCAACAGGTCGTTTGCGCGGCGGTTTCCTGTCGCTCCAGCGTGTTTCCTTCCTAAAGGAACGCGGCCGGAGTACGACCCTGGAAGATGGAGCCGTCAATCCTCACGGGGAGGCGGCACCAACCACAACAACAAAGTGCTGAGCAGAGAGATAAGCATGAGTGTGTGAGGCGTGAGCCCCTTGTTTTCATTCATTCTGTGCAGCGGGACGACATGTACGAGTCAGAACTGAGGTCAAAGGTGACCAGAGTATTAGGTGCGTTACGGTGCCAATTGTTTTCCACTAGCCTCAACGCTCTGAGTCAGAGGAAATCTATTACACAAGACCGACGCTCAGGTATGACTGACGCACACACGCTCTCACAACGCACGCACACACTTTCATACGCACACGAACTCAGTCACACTCAACACAAACCTCTCGCACACACCAGCGCACAGCTCTCACACACTCTTCTTGTTGTGTAGTGCTTGGGGCGGGGCCAGAGGAGGTCATGTTCAGCTGTCAGCGTGACGAGGTCCAGGCTGAACAACAAGAGGAGCAGGAGATGGGAGGAGGGCCCTGGGGGCCTCTCTGAACCTTCTATCGTCCTCAGCAGCTGAGACGTGCCCCTGACGCCTCACTGAATCCTCTAAGCACAGAAGCTTGACACCACACACACACACACACACACACACACACACACACACACACACACACACACACACCTCCTCCTTATGCCTTTGTTTAGTAGGTGTGGCGTTCTGTGTACATGTACCGTTCTTATGCAACACCGTGGCCGGTGATTTATGAGGTGTTCTGTGTGCCCCGCCTCTTCTCTGACACGCCGTCTAGTACAGCCAATGCCGTCGTCCTAATCCCCAAAATCAGTCGGGTGAAAAGCTCAACTGATATCAGCATACAAAGGCGGGGCGCTGTGTGTGTCTGTGAGCTACGCAGGAGGCGGAGCTGTGGCGAGAAGGTTCCTCAGGCCATCCTAGAGAGGAGGTTCATGGATCGATCGCGGTGGGGAGGTGAGGAGGTTCATGAAGCGATCGCAGTGAGGAGGTTCATGGATCGATCGCGGTGGGGAGGTGAGGAGGTTCATGGATCGATCCCGTTGGGGAGGTGAGGAGGTTCATGAAGCGATCACGTGAGGAGGTGAGTAGGTGAGAAGGTTCCTGTGGTGAGGAGGTTCATGCAGCCATCTTGGAGAGGTTGTGAGTAGGGGTGTGACCGGGTACACGTGTACAAGTGTAACCGGTTAGTAAATCATAACCGTTTAGGAAAAATCAGCAAACGAAAATCGATCTAAACAATCTAAACTCTACCCTCCATTGGTCGTATAGGGCGACTGTGGTCCACTTAAAAAAATAAATAAAAATAAAACGGTTAATCGTTGTACACGAAAAAAAAGGGGTATGTAACCATTTACAATATTTTGTAACCGTTCACACCCCTAGTTGTAAGGAGCTTCTTGAAGCCATCCTGGGATTGAGGTACTTGAAGTGACTGTGGTGAGGAGGTTCTTGAGATCAGCCATTGTGAAGGTACTTCTTGGCCTGGCCGTGATATCAGGCGTTCAGCCACGACCACCAGATGTTCAGTTTCAGAACTTCTGCCAAACGCTAATGCTAGTCTTTATGTCTTCAAAAAAAAAAAAAAAGCCAACACACGTGCACTCCCATGCCAGAACTCTCACACCCTGCTCACTGACACTTGAAGGTATGAATGAGTGTCCGTCATTGTCTCCAAGAGCCAGAAAAAACATTGAGAAAAGTGCACGAATGAGTTGGGTGGGTGATTGTTTATCGGAGTCCAGAAGACATGTGGAGGAGTTTATGAGCGAATGAATAAATGAACAAGAGTCGGAATCTTCAGATTCCAAGACCACGATGAGCTGTGAACGAAAGAACGAATGAGTGATTTGAGTTAGTGCAAGGGTGATTGTTTTATCAGTCTCCCAGGAGACATGGGAGGAGTTAATGAGTGAGTATCGGCATCCTCCGATTCCAAGACCACAATGGGACTGAGTGAAAGAATGAAATAATGACGCGAGTGAGAGGGTGATGTTCACCAGACTCCAGGTGTTAGGAGATGGAGGAGAGGAGCGAGGAGTTTCACCTCAGACTCAAACAGAGCACTGATTGTTGCTAGCGGAGACAAGCTTCGTCTTGCGACTGGAAGCCGCCCTTTCAAACACCTTCTCAGAGCACCTCTCATCTGTTGGCCCTATTGGCAATGTGAGCGTTGTGCGTATGTCTCCTGGCAGGAGGACGGATTGTATATCAAGAGCGCCGTGGCCAAACACACGCAAGACACCCCGAGGGAAGCGAACATAGCTGAGCCATTGTGTTCTACCCCCCCCCCCCCCCCCCCCCCTGCCCAGAGCCTGTCGGTCTGCCTTCACACAGCACATAATAACAAGGCAAACCCGCAGATTATGGTCAATTGGGGCCGATTGTCAACACGCCTGCAACCATTTCTGCAGGAGTCTGAACAGGGAGACGGTGATTACCACAACAATGATCCAGCTAATGTGTTGAAGGGTCTGGACCTAATGTCCCGCCGCGAGGTCAATGAGAAGGATACTGTCAGGTTGGGCTGTTGATTGAGGAGATGAGAAGCCCAAGCCTCAAAAAGGTGTTTGTATGTTCTATATAGGACAGCTATAATTTACAACATGAGCTACCAGTACACTGAAAGTAACATTCTGATACTGCTTATTAAGTGCTAATTAACATTTTATAAAGAAGGTAAACAAGCCTGATCCTTATAAGCTTTATGCTCATAAACTAAAGAAAAATATATTTGGACTGAGAAGAAAAGAGAAGGTAAGCATTGCAGAAAAAGTGAGAAGCTAAGAGGATAGCGGTAGCTCACCTGGGATTCGTTTGCATCTCGACTATATCTTACACTGGCGCTATACTCCGCAGCGCTACAATAGCTGGAGGGTCACTTCCAGCTAAGCAGTGCATAAAGCTATATGCTAAGAAGCTAACTAGCAGGAGCTCACCTGGGGGTTGGTAGCCTCGCTAGCTTGCACTGGCGCAGAAGAGCTTGAGGTTTCCCCAGGCCATGAAGGGCAGTAGCACATGGGCGACTCCCCGTCCTCCGTGCACACCTGGCTGATGGGCAACAGATTCCGTGAGGAAACACAAAACAGATGGAAATAAAGGCATTATATATGAGGTCTTTCATCTTTCACCACTTCACCAGGAGAGGACAGTGAGGGCCGACACTTCACCAGGAGAGGAGACAGTGAGGGCCTACACTCACAGGAGAGAGACAGTGAGGGCCCGACACTTCACCAGGAGAGAGACAGTGAGGGCCGACACTTCACAGGAGAGAGACAGTGAGGGCCGACACTTCACCAGGAGAGAGACAGTGAGGGACGACACTTCACCAGGAGAGGACAGTGAGGGCCGGAACTTCACCAGGAGAGAGACAGTGAGGGACGACACTTCACCAGGAGAGACAGTGAGGGCCGACACTTCACCAGGAGAGAGACAGTGCGGGCCGACACTCACCAGGAGAGACAGTGAGGGCCGACACTTCACCAGAAGTTCGCAAGGAAGGGGGAACCGTTGGTCCTGTTTGTGAAGGTGCAGTTTTTCCACCGACGGTTCAGCGGGCACAAGCTGTTGTGACTCCGCTCAGCGACGGAGCTCAGACTGGATTCCAGAGAGGTGTGAGACGGGAAAGTGGTGATGGGAAGGCTGCGAAGGTGGTTGTGCAGGGAATGGGGAAGTGGTGCTGGTGGTGCTGGGAAGGGTGTTTGTTTTGAGACACTGACCACTGCCAGAAAGGGGAAAGAGGAAGGGACTGAGGCTCCGCCCCGGGTGTCCGCTCCGGGATACGGTGAGTCACCTGTTGGCAGCTCGTCACCAAAACCAGCCGGGGTCGTGACCTCTTGCCGTCTGAACTTGCCGCTCCAAATCACCTCGCCAACACGATCTCACCGACCTCCCGTGCCACATACGTGGAAAACGAATTTCCACGTTTAAACCTCGACAGATGATTCCGGGAGTCATTAACTCTATTTCCCAGAAGTGACAGGGTGGTATGTTCCACCCATCACCGTCTGCTGCTGTACGGGTTCTCCTAGCACCTCCATGAGCACACATTCACAGTCTGAGAGCATTCCATAGAAGGGCTGATTACCCGGTCTTGACTTGGGACAGGGTAGCTGTAGGCTTCAGCCTAAGAGGAGGTAGCGTGCTCCAGGGAGGTACACCCAGCTCCGTCTGGAACGATTAGCTAGGCATGCCTGTTACGCAAGCTCAACCTCTGTTGTATGAGAGTTATTGCACCCATCGCGGCTTATTTTGCACTTCTATGTGACTTAACGTCTACTAACCCACCAGGAGATACGCTGAGGTGAGGGGCCTCCCAAAATGCCTTTGCGCGCCAAGGACACTGTGTTATACTCTGCATCTTCTATACAAAACACTCAGGAGCCCGCGAGGTGACACACCTGGGCAGGTGAAGTACCTGGCCAGGTGAGGTACCTGGGCCAGGTGAGGTACCTGGCCAGGTGAGGTACATGGACAGGTGAGGTACATGGACAGGTGAGGTACATGGACAGGTGAGGTACATTGGCATGGGAGATACCTGGCCAGGTGAGGTATCTGGCAGGTGAGGTATCTGGTCGGGTGATGGTACCTGGTCAGGTGAGGTACCTGGTCAGGTGAGGTACCTGGCCAGGTTGAGGTACCTGGGCGTCCCGACTCACCTGTGGTGGAGCCCCCCGCAGCTTGCAGCTCTCTGTCAGCATCATGGTGACCTGGACTCTGACGCATTATCTAGACCCCAGGTAGAACCACATGAGAAAGGTTACACACACCACACACACACACACACACACACACACACACACACACACACGTCAGCTAACAAAGGAGCACATGGTGAAACACTCATACACACACAATGCTCCAGCCCAACACACCAACCCCGACATCCAGGCTGCAGACGGACACTCACACGCACCGAAACCACCACCACAAAAGTAAGGTTACACACCCAAACTGCCACAACACTCCGGAAAACACACTACCAGAACACTCCTCAGGTTACGAACTAAGTACACACCAACCCACAGAGGAAGAAAGAAAATGTGTGATGGTTCAGTTGGTGTCAAAGCCGCCACACAGCTTTCCATAGAAGTAAGCCATTAAACACACACACACCACACACACACACACAACACACACACACACACACACACACACACACACACACACACACACACACACACACACACACACACACACGGGGGGGGGGGGGGGGGGGGGGGGGCCGGGAGGTCCTGGTTCTTAATCTGAGGCCGCAGTCTGGCCGCATCTGGCTCACCTAGCATGCCACGGGACCAACCATTGTTGCTCTAACAGGAAGTGTGGGGGGGGTCTGAGCCTGGCATGAGGCTGCCGCCTACCGCGCCCTGCGCAAACACCAGGGCCGGGGGGGGGGCAGAGGTCAGCCGTCATGGCAACCCGATGAAAGGTAAGAACAATGTCGCTGGGAGACCCGCCCCCTACCGGGAACCCTTGAGCCTTCGTTACTGGCCTCGGGCCGACGCCGCGGAGAAGGCTTGTGAATTTGGAGAAGGGCTCCACTCTCGGACAGCGGTCGTGTGTGTCCTGAAAGACCGCCACTGACGCGTTTGTCAAGAACCGTCCTCTCTGAATTTTAAACGGTCACGATTTACGAAGTCTTTTTTGCAAGTTGGAGTCGAAGGGCATCTCTCTCTCTTCCCCCCCCCCCCCCAACACCGTGGAGTCTGAGGGCAAGCAGGGCCCTAGAAACATCTGCAGTGTCAGAGGGAGGGGTGGCTGTGGGGGTCATCAGTGTAGGGATGAACGATTTAAGAAAAAATTGAAATTGCGATTTTTCTGGTAGAGATTGCGGTTTCGATTTCAACCACGATTTATTTTCTTTAAATCAAGTTTCAGTATAAATTAATATAACCAATGAATTCCATTAAGGTAATGCAATAATGAAAACTGCTGGCAACAGATTCAAATGCAAGACTGTTTATTCAAGTACCTAAGAAACAACAACCAAAAAAGTCAAATAAAAAGGGAGCCCTCTTTCTTAAGTAAACTTGCTTCAATGGCTCATCAGCATCAAAATAATTGCACTTTTGTAAAAAAAAGAAAAAAAAAAGAAAACCGCCAGCTTTGACGATCCCAAAATCGTAATGCTTGAGATCGCGATTTTCGGTCGAAAACGATAGATCGTTCAGCCCTAGTGTCACCTAATGTACACACTATTGTAAGTTGTACGTCCTTGGCACTTAAAAAACGTACTTGGCATCGTGTAGCGTATTATCCCGGCTATCTGTGTTGTATACGGGGAAGGGGTTAACCTAGCGATTGTTAGTGCTTGGCACTTGGTTCTAGGAACATCCTTAATGCGCCGCCACAATCGCCGCGCGGCAACTCGCCGCCTCCGTTCATTTCAATGAGGGAAGAGCAGAGGGGAGGCGCTTACAGAAGCGGCTGTTGACCAGGAAGCGGTTGCCGCCCACGTGAACCCGCCACAGATCTGCCCTACCACTCCGCTTTCCCACGTGTGGAAACTTTCGGCGGCGGCAACAGCAGCTTGCAGCAGCCGCTTTTGAAAACGCCTGGCCCTTCACACCGCCGCGCTGAACCCTCCGGCAGCGAGGCGGTGATCAGGGCGGTCGCCGCGCGGCGGTGTGCAAGCGCCTTCACTGTAACCACAGCGATGGATCGTTGTTTCTCTTTCTTTGACAAATGTACTTATTGTAAGTCTCCTTTGGATAAAAGCGTTCTGCTAAAGCCCTCAATGTAATGCAAATCAGCAGCACACATGTGGGTTGAATCCCTCCGCCTGCAGGTTGACTTTGATCAGAGCTGCCAGCGTGTCTCTGGCACGCCCGTTGTTAGAATACTACAGGGCCCGTCACGGTGCAAGGTATCGCCAGGGATCCCCTCCTGCCGCCGGGGCGCTGAGGGCAGGACCCATGCCAACAAAGGCTGATTGCTAATAAATCAAGATAGGTAAAACGCTTAATGTGATACAAAACGGTATCTGTGTACTGTAATCTAACCTGCAGACAGGGGGTTGAACTTGGAAAAAACAAACACAAATCATCCATCCACATCCTTGAATGATGTATAAACACATCTCAGAGCTGGCTCCAGGAGCAGCAAAGGGAAATTCTTCTGGCGAGCTCAGAGCTCTTGTGAGAGGAGAGAGGGAGGTAGGGAGAGGGGCAGAGAGGGAGAGAGGCAAAGAGAGGGGGAGAGAGGGAGAGAAAAGCATAGGGAGGGAGAGAGAGGGAGGGAGAAATGCAGCGACCGAGAGAGGGAAGAAGAGAAAGGGAGAAAGGCAGAGATGGAGAGAGTGAGGGAGGAGGAGAGGCAAGAGCATACCTTTCACTGTCTTCACAAAGACCTGCTTCTCTTTGGTGGGGTCCTTCTCGTCCAGGAGGAGGCCGTTGAAGATGCGTCCAAACGTGCCTGAGGCGGAGGAGCGAGAGCAGGAGGTTATTTAGGAGCAGGACGAGCAGCCAGACCCAAATGTCAGTGATGTTCACCGGAGCCACGTCTGGGTCTTATTGCTAATGTGGCTGGGCGAGGTCTACGGCTCTCAGAGCCCGCTCCATCGCGGCCAGACCTGTCACCGCGGAGCGCCAGACCCGGAGTGACGACCTGGAACACTGAGGAACTTCTGAACCTTCCCCGGGTTCAAGGGCTCAGTAGCTGGTCGCTGGTCACGTCTTTACCTTGTCAGTACCCTTGACTTACCTGGTAATTCCCGTTACCATGCGTCCGCCAGCATAACTAGTCAACTACCTATCACAACATAGGACCCCTACGTACCTAGTCCTAGCCCTCTATCATACCTGGTCGTTATCCCTTCACAATACTAGTCAACTCCCCTAACATACCTTGTCAACACCCTACATAAACCTGGTCCTAACCCCTCCACAACGCTAGTCATAACCCCTAACCTACCTTGTCAACATGTTGAATAGGTATGTTTAACCAGTCAACCCCGCTAGTCACAACCCCTAACCTATCTTATCAACATGTTGACTGGGTACGGTCACTAATCACACCGCTAGTCATAACCTCTAACATACCTCGTCTACCATTTAGTTGGGTAAGTTAACTAGTCCACAACACTAGTCACAACCCCAAAACATAGTGAGTCACCTTCCCTCACGTACACTCATATAATTAGTCCCGTCTTGTATTCATCTCCGCTGTGTTGATGTTTGATTCGAGCACAACGGCAGATTTCCCCAGAGCGAGGAAGGTGTGTGGAGACGCATCTCGGCTCTGCTGGGCACCCAGGAGCTCACAGCAGAGCTCAACTGCCCTTTGTCTAAACTGCCGTCAAGTTGATTCAGGGACCGCAGGGGAATTAACGATTCCGCTCGCGGTGAGACGCCATTAAGCAAATAAACTATCAACGTAAACTCTCAAAGAAAAAAAGAGAAAGAACAGGCCGCTGAAGGCGGGCCCCGGGGGGCCCCGGGGCCGTCAGGGGACCCGTGTTGAGACACGCGCCCCAGGAATGGCTGCTCCACTGCCTCCGTCCTGAGCGGCGCGGAGACGAGCTGCCCGGACACGCCCGCACCCCACCGCACGAGAACATTCCAGCTCCCCAACGCACACCCGCTCCTCTCCCTCCTCCTCCTCCTCCTCCTCCTCCTCACCCCTCCCCCTCCTCCTCCTCTTCCTCCTCTCCCTCCTCCCCCTCTCCTCCTCCCCCTCCTCCTCTCCCTCCTCCCCCTCCTCCTCCTCCTCCTCCCCCCCTCCCCCTCCTCCTCCCCCCTCCTCCTCCCCCTCCTCCTCCTCCTCTCCTCCCTCCTCTCCTCCTCCTCCTCCTCTCCCCTCCTCCTCCTCCTCCTCTCCCTCCTCCTCCTCCTCCTCTCCCTCTCCTCCCTCCTCCTCCTCCTCCTCTCCCTCCTCCTTCCTCCTCCTCTCCCCTCCTCCTCCTCCTCCTCCTCCTCCCTCCTCTCCCTCCTCCCTCCTCCTCCTCCTCCCCCCTCCCTCCTCCCCACCCTCCTCCTCCTCACACCTCCTCCTCTCCCCCTCCCCCCCTCCTCTTCCTCGCCGTCACCGGAGCCCGTTGGGGGTTTCTGAGTGGCAGAACGAGGTGTGTGAACTACAGGCAGGTGGCTCGCTGACGCAACAACCGAACGCCACTGACGGACGGCCCGGCCGGAGTTACAACACGCAGGTGTTGCGTGCGTTCCGGGAACTGCTTTCTATGCTACCGATATCGGTCGTGTTTCCGATTGAGTAATGCTGTTCTGTCAGTAAGTCGTTGCACTAGCATTTTGTCTGTACTCGCGTGGTAAGATCAAAAGATGATTTATGATATGATGACATAAATATATCAAAGCTTCTGCGAGTCTGGACTGCAGCGGAGAGTTCCCAGCCTGATGCAGACAATATAAAACAATAAATGATTATTGCACACTTCAGTTTTATGATAGGATGGAAAATTCATCAGATTTCCTTTGTTGATTTATGCAGATTCCAGACGATGACCCTGGTCTATTACTTTATTGAGTTATGACCATTGTTAAAGTATTTGGTCCTTTCTACATGATCATCCCTGCTGTTGTTGGAAAGGAAAGCTAGACTGAAAAGATTATATGTTTTTTGTAACTCCAAATGCACCTGGTGTATAAACAACATTGGTTCAAGGTTTACCCCCATCACACTCAAAGCTAATTAATGAGTAGAAACAATCTGGTTTCCTCACGGCAGACGGGAACAACACGGTGGAAAGCGCCTTCTGTTCGGATTACCTCTGCTATTATGGTTGGCAGCGGCTCAACGTCTACACGCGGCTGTTCTGTGGCTGTGCTGTCTGTCATCTAGGCTGTTGTGAAATGCACTGCATAATCGCATGCGTGCGTTAGTTTTTTTTGAGAAGGTGTGTGTGTGTTGTGTGTGTGTGTGTGTGTGTGTGTGTGTGTGTGTGTGTGATCGTGCATTGATTGTGGCGGCGTATATTGTGTTCATACAATGGCATGACTGTGTTTGTACACGAGCGTGACTGTGTTTATGAGCGTGACTGTGTGTGCTTACGAGCATGACTGTGTGTGTACATGTGTGCGTTTGTACTTTAGCGTGGGTGTGTACGAGCGTGTGTGCGTGCGTGTTTGTCAATGAGCGTGACTGTGTGAACGATTGTGTGCGTGCGAACGTGTGTATGTGCAAGCATGTGTGTACGTGCACGCATGCGCATATACGCGTGCACATGCGTGTGTGTGTGTGTGTGTGTGTATGCGTGTGTGCGTTTGCGCGCGCGACTGCGTATGAGTGAGTGTTCCAGGGTTACCTCGTGCAGGACGTCCCGCAGTGTGACCCTCTCCCGGGAGATGGCGATGTCCTTGACCTTGGCCTTGGCCTCCATCAAGGTCACGCTGCGGAGGTCGTTCTTCTCGATGCGCAGCGACGGGTAGCCTGCACACACACACACACACACATCTGGCGTTAACACAACCACCAGGAGGAACCGCACACACACAGAAACATCAGGAAGAACCACACACACACTAGTAGGAACCAAAACACACACATCTGGAGGAACCACACATCTGGAGTTACCACAAACACATTAGGAGGAACCACACACACACTAGTAGGAACCAACACACATCTGGAGTTACCACACACATCTGAAGTTACCACAAACACATCTGGAGTTACCAAACACATCAGGAGGAACCACACACACACACATCTGGAGGAACCACACACACACACACATCTGGAGGAACCACACACATCAGGAGTTACCACAAACACATGAGGAGGAACCAACCACACACACACATCTGGAGGAAACACACACACATCTGGGGGAACCACAAACACATGAGGAACCACACACACATCAGGAGGAACCCACACACACACACAACGTCTGCCAACACGATTTTCCCGCCACTAATCGATGTCGTCTGGTGACCCCTGGTTAATGATGATGTTCAAAGGAACATTGACGTGACCCCCCCTCAACTAGAAGCTCACGGCCCCCCCAGCAGGAGGGACCACCATCCTGGAGGAGGAGAGGGGCCGTAACCATCGACAACGGCGGGTGACGTAGAGACCCCCAGCGTGGCTGAACACTGAGGTTTACACCGGCCTGGCACCGAACGGGCCGTGACGCACCGGCCGCGGGGATGCCCCCTGCTGTGAGCGAGCGAGTGCGTTCAGGCACGGAGGTCCATCCACACACACACACACACACACACACACACACACACACACCACACACACACACACACACACACACACACACACACACACACACACACACACACACACACACACACACACACACACACGGCGGGGCCCCCGGCCTGTAAACACACACACACAGCCTCTGTACACAAGCCGCCAGAGACGAGCGATAGCTCTGGCACGCAGGCTGGCTGGGAGGTTGGTCTGACGGTTGGCGGTGGAAGAGGCAGGAGGTTCCCCAGTGGTGGAGCACAGGGCTTTAACACTAGGGGGAGGCGTGGCCGTTCAACAAGAAGCCTTGAAGGCTAGCGGCACTGTTCATCACCGCTGCACTGATGGGCAGGATTCTTTTCAGACCAATCTCAGGGATATTGTTCAACCGTTTGTTCTTTCGTTCCCCCGTTTTTTTTTTTTATATACGATAAATCGACTTCTCTGAAAGGAGAAACAAACAAACCTGCAATGTAATTCTTCAGCAGAAAGCACTTTGTGTTTTGTTCTCTATAACCGATGGGTCGGATTGCCTAAAGTGGACATGAGAAGTTGTTTCTTATTTTTTTTAAATTATGTAACAAATCCAAACTAATGGCATTCCTTTGTCCTTCCGAACCAGAGCCAGATATCCTATCATATCCAACAGGCCCAGCGGGCCGTGGATTGGCCTCACAGAGTAATTAATCATTAATATCTACACAGGCGTGGTTATTTTCCGTTCTGGCGGTGATTAATTGTGATCCCGGTTGCGGGGTTAATCCTGTTTACTGACCACAGAGCAGCTCTCCTTTATAACCACCACTGTCTCTGTGAGCTGGACCACTGGGGCGTGAAGAACATGCTATGGTTTCCTGGTCCCCCCCCTGCCCCTGACCGCTGGGACAGTCGAAGCAGAACAGTCTCAGCGGGGGTTCTTAAAGAGCCAGTGAACCCCAAACCACGTCTTCTATGATAGCAAAATAGTAATCTATGCCATTTTATCACTGTTACTGAAGTCCCCAATTTAGAGAAAAAAAAAGGGGTAAAACCGTCTGTTTTTGCCGTTCTCCTCAAAACACGATGTAAACGTTTCCCTCTGCCGGTTCTGTTCATGACGTTAGACTACCTCTTCCATGGGTAGTCTAACGTCGGCACAGTGTGGGTGGGGGGGGTGCTAAGCTCTGTCTGGGCGGCGGCGGACTGCAGTGTCCGCGAGAGAGTTGGGCTTTTCGGGGAAAAGTATTTTTAACACCACGGTGTGTGTGTGAGGCTGGTGAAGCTCCGCCTGAGCAGCGATGTATTTAATGCCCGCGCCCGAGTGAGGTTAAGGCTTCCCGGACACCTATAGTATAACTCTACGGTGTGTCGCGCATTTCATGGACAAGATCACTCATTGTCAGGCTCTTATCCACACTAAAGGTCTTATAAAGTTGCGTGGGTCGTAACCAGGGGAACAACACTCCCCCACCTTTCTTAAACTCTCAGTCCAAACCCATCGTTTATTATTCCCATAGTCTCCATATTCCATCTGAACCAGTGGGCTCCCGGTCTCACTGAGCCCAAATCGGGTTGCGATCCAGTCGGGAAAACGGGTCCCTGGCCTTAGATTGCCCGGAACCCCTCTTAAAAGAAGGATCACTGATTTGGGGTACTGAGTGATGTACTGAGTGTGCAGTTCGACCCTAGTGACACACTGGATTTGTCATTCAAGGGGGTGAGACAATTTTTGAGAACCTCTGTATCCCGATATGGAGCTAAACACGTCCCGGTTGTAGAACATGGCTCACTGCTGCCATCTGGTGGCCAATTCAAGTTTAGATGAGCTTGAACCACACATTCTAAAACACACATACACAAGAAGGAGTCATTTAGAATTAAGAAATGCAGTGATGACTTGAATGATGTGACAGCAATGGTGAGAAGACATGAAACACAAAAGGGAATGAATGGAACCACATGAGGCGATGCTAGGGATAAGCTAGCTGTGCTGAAGTTTAATGCTAGAATGAAGAGTTTTGCCTCACAAGCCTAATAAGGAAAAAATGACGAAAACCTTTGACTGGGCTATAGTAATAACAGTGCTGAAATGCCAAACAAGACCGAGACGCCAGCCAATAAATACATTAGAAATACTGGCTTCTTATGCATCCACATTCTGCACAGATGGATCCCATTTGACCAGACATTGTGCTTTAATAATGCTAGTGTGTGAAGTTATTCCTATGATTACTGGAATACCACAGAGCCCGGATCCCTTGCTACCGCTAGGTCTATGTAGCGCTGGGCTAGCCAGACCGTGCTAAGATAGGCTAGCCAGACCGTGCTAAGCTAGGCTAGCCAGACCGTGCTAAGCTGGGCTAGCCAGACCGTGCTAAGCTGGGCTAGCCAGACCGTGCTAAGCTAGGCTAGCCATCATGCTGTGCTGCAGAGAGTACTTCCCCCCGCTCTGTTAGAAACCACAGGTGGAACTACTTTTGGTTTCGTGGGCGGGGGCACGGGGATGGGGTAGGAGGAGGTATGCGGCGGCAAGCTGGAGAATGGGTGCAGTACCGGGATGGTTGTCTGATGGAGAGAGGCAGGTGGAGGAGAGAGAGAGGGATGGAGAGAGGAGGTGGAGGAGAGAGAGGAAGGAGAAGAAAGGGGTGAAGGAAAGAGAGGGATGGAGAGAGGGTGGAGGAGCGAGAGAGAGAGAAAGAAAGGGGGAAGGAGAGGTGGTTAATGGCAGGATAGACAGAGAGCCCATAGCGAGGAGAGAGAGAGAGCCAGAGCTGAGAGCGAGAGACACACAGAGACAGAGAAGGGGTTGTAGAGGAGAGATAGGAAGTGAATGGGCAGAAGAGAAAGAAGTAGAGAGACAGAGACAGAGTGAAAGAGAGGGACAGAGACAGAGAGAGAAAGAGACAGAGAGAGACAGAGAGAGAGAGAGAGAGAGAGGAATGCTCAATGGAATGCTCCCCCATCATTACAATATGAGCTTCATCTAATGGATGCCTGATTGCAGATGGTTAGAGATACGCTGGCCGCCTGACATCCATTACATTAGCAATGCTCAGATGGGTAAACCCACCGCGCAGAGGGGAGAGTGACCAATAAAAAGGGTATGGTACCAGGGGTAGACACACAGTTCTGGATATGAACGCACAGAGCCAACAGAGACAGACAGATGATTGGAGGCGTGACATTATGGACATTAGTGACAGTGGTTCCCCACTAGGTGGCGACAATGTTACAACACAAAGACAAAGCACCCTAATGTTAATCATTTTGTAAATATACGAAAACGAAGCAAGCAAGTGAGAATATGTGCGTGATAATAATGAAGCAAAAGATCAGCACTCTAGTTGCCCCTATATGGTTGATGGATCAGCCTAACAGCCAATCAGTGGGCTGCAACAACTGTGGGATGGATACGCCCACTTTAGATGTTACACAGGGAATGTTCATACGCCTTGTTATGGTTAATCAGCAACACACCTTGGGCCATAATAGTAGCCCCTTAACTTTGAAACACTAGGAGTATAATTAAAAATCTGTAGGATTAAGATGCATTGCATATTGAAACAGGAAGCTCTGGGGACCATACAAAATGATGCACGTGATTGGACCAGCAGACGTATGTCAGTCACAGAAGTATATATAAATATAAAGTCATTTAAATAACAGGTGAGTACAATGGGACTGGTTGTGAGTGCGTGACAGCTTCCCAGGCAGGAGCAACAACATCCTGAGCTGCTATCACAACCTGCTGCCTCCACTTAAGCTCACTGCCTCGCTTTACAATCACCCCATTGACACATTAGCGTGCCGCGCACCTGCCTCGCTCAGGGAACACGGGTTCGACGTTGGTCTGCCTATATGAATCGCTCGCAGAGCGAAAGGTTTTAGCGTTGTCTATAGAGGGTTTGTACTCGCGGTGAGTAGCTAGCTAGGTACCGTTCTTTCTTGGTTTTGCCATGCTAGCTGCCTTCAGAGCTCTGTCTCTACTTACCCTTAGAACACAACAACACGGAGAGCAGCGCGGGAACCGTCTAGAGACGTTTTCAGAGCAAATAATATATCAAGCCCGCTGCAGTATTTAGGTATTAGTAGATATTAGGTATTAAATAAGTACAATAGTAGACACATTTAATCGTGCCCCAACATGAACCAATGTGACTCAGCTCGCAGCAACAAACGCACAAGCATGTTGACGTGTGGAGGGGTGACATAAAGGTCAGAGGTCAGGGGTGTGAGGGCGGAGGTCAAGGGAAAGGCTGGGGGAGAGAGGGCGGAGGGGGGTGGAGGTCTTACTGGTGACGGAGGCTGCGTTGTTGGGGGTGTCCGGCCCGCAGGTACTGGGTAGTCTGGGTGGAGGGCTGGGAGAGGCCCTGGGAACTCCCGCTGTCACTCACACTGGGGGAGCCGGAGGGAAGAGAAGAGGGGTACAGATGTTATGAGCAGATGAAGCGATCCATCGTTCAGTACCTCGGTCCACTTTCACTTTGCAGACACATCTGGTGTTGCTCCGACACCCAATGGCTCTCAGTGGGTGAGATCAGACTGATGTCGTCTCGCGGGTCAGTACGCACTAACAAAGTGCTGCCTTACAGGCACCATTATCGGTCGGCGAGTCAATAACGGACACTTAGCTTGGATGCAGCAAGCTACAGTTCGGCTCAGTAAATTACAATTACAATTAGCGCATTTAGCAGATGCTTTTATCCAAAGCGTCTCTACATCGGTTAATACACACATTGACACGCCGACGCAGAGTCAAGCCAGCTCGTCAGGATTAAGTGTAATGCTCAGGGACACATCGACTCTCAGCTAGGAGGAGCTGGGGATCGAACTAGCAACCTTTCGGTTACAAGGACAACTGCTCTACCTCCTGAGCTAAGCCGACCCTAAGCGAGTTCATCATGGTAGTTTAAACTCATACGCTATACTATAACAGGGAATCCCACAATCTGCAGGGACAAAAACTAGGATTGACATTAGATTTATTTCGTACAGCCGACCCCCCCCCCCCGCCCACCCTTCTCAGCCAATCACAGAGCTGCGTCACAAGCTGCCAGAACATCCTTTTTTTTGTGGGTAACTTAATTCACTTTCTGAGAAGACTATGAATTTGAATTAAATAAATCGGACCGGCTTGTGGTCTTCAATTGCTTTGTGTGACACGATTCATGTGACCAGACATTAATTGGTAATACTTCTAGGTACTACTAAATGTTTGGGCTCTGTTTCTCTAATGCCACTTTACCTTGTGGATCAATAACCCCTCATCTCATCTTCTTCCCTCTGATATTATAACGTTTTCCTTTTAGGGATACATTTTATCTTAAACAAATCATCAGATCACGTTTATCGTACGAAGTTTGTAGAATGCATAAAGTTAGTGTTTGTCTATATGCATGTTTTTATGTTAATTAGAAAACTTCAGTGGCTGTTGGTTTGACCGACGGTAGACCCAGACACTATTGTTATTTCCTTATGGGGGGGGGGGGGGGTTGATCGTCCTCCTTTAAAAGAACATCCACCTACAATGGGAACCCAGCCAACTCTGCACTTACCATCGCAGGCCCGTCCACGTCCTAAAGAGCTTGTATCCTTGTGTCCTCACGAACAACCTCATCAAAGTCGCTTTACGAGAAAAATCTAAAACTAAACTCAAAGCGACCTCATTGGCCTTCAGCGTTCCATTGGCTTACATGTCTGTGACATCACATTTAACGGTTTGCCTCTTTCATGTGTACGAATTTATGTGCCGATGTCTGTTCTAGCGTCCTCACGTCTGGGAACATTTTATAGGATGCAAACGGCGAAGAGACACCACACGAAGAAAACCACGGGAGCAGGACGTCGCTTCATAGCTGGACTGACTGACTGACTGACTGACTGACGACCGCCATCTTGAGGGTGAATCATCAGTCATTAGTAAGACGACTAACAGGAGACGGCAGAAACCTCACGGTGCCCCTCACTGAAGGCGTTCCTCACCGTCAGGCCTCTTCCTGGGTTAGTGTGGCTGTGGGACGACGTGTCCACCTAAACCAGTCCGCCGAGTACGAGGCCCCCAGTCTCCACGCTAGCGGTCGCTTCGTAATCCCTCAGACTTAGAGTAAGTGGGCCCGTCCCGGTCTGCTATAAACACCATCTCAGCAGCACCCCTCCTATCTCTCCCTCAGCCCCCTTCCTCACCCATCTCCCCCTTTCTCC
>NC_044059.1:12376800-12395442 GCF_902167405.1 Gadus morhua
ACGTTGAGAGAGACAGTAATGTAGAGAGACAAGCACATTCATGTAGGGACACACACATGAATATAGAGAAAGACAGATGCACAAAAAAAGACACACACACACACACACACGGATGCACGTAGAGTCACACCCATGAATGAAGACACACACACACACACACACACACACACACACACACACACCACACACACACAGTATTATTAACCCAATGGACCAACAGGGGTGCACTCCATTAGTGCTAAACCTTAGCCCACCCCTCACAGATGGCCTAGCGCTCCCTGGTCCAGGCTGCTGTTCTGGACCCTTCTGAAGGACCAGGCCTTCACATTAACACCAGCCGCCACGCCTAGACCCCTGCTCTGTGAGCCCTGTGTGTAGAGGGCTCTCCAGGGCCCCCCCCAGGTTCAGCAGGGGCCCCATGAGGGACTTCCTGTAAGGGGGGGGGGGGGGGGGGGGCAGGAAGCAGGATGTGGGGCTGGACTGGACCTCAAGCGAACCCTACACTCACTCCTTCTGGCTGCGCTCAACACCTCCTAGTGGCCACCTCTGGTACTGAGGGCCAGCGTTGAGCGTGCTGAACCTAGCTTCAGGAGCACGGAGCTGGACCAGGAGGTCTCTGGAACATCCCTGGTTCTAATGAGCATGCTCCCCTCGTTGACCAGGACACCGTTCCAAAGCCCTTGGTCAACGTACCGGAGGAGACCGTGGGCACCTCCCCCAGGTTGGAGATGTTGCTCTTGGGCTGGTTCATGGCGGCGGGGTTCTCCACCTGGAAGCCCAACCGGTAGTCTGCCTGAGGAGACCACAACACAACGCATCCGTCAAGACGCTTGTGGACCAGCCATTTCCAGCCGATACGACCACAGAAAACACATTGAGAATGATACGGTCAGACAGCCTGTTGGCTAGCCTTTATTTTCATATGCCAAGAACAGTAAAATGGGTTATATTAGAATAAAAGTGTGTGATGATAAAGGTGTAATGTAATGTAGTGTGCCGCAAGCCTGTGTCATGCGATCCAACATAGTGGGGTGTGATGTAATGCGAGTGATGTAATGTCTGCCGATTTAGCATGACGCAATGTGTTGTGATGTAACGTGATGTAATGTATTGTAGGGCCTACCTTTGTCTTGGAGAACCAGGTGAAGTGCAGGCTGTTGGTGTCGCTGGGCACGGGCATGATGAAGGAGAGAGCGAAGTGGCTGACCACGTTGTCCCGCACGTAGTACAGCTCCGCGTCGAGCCCTGCCGTGGAACGCGTAGTGATCGGTAAATAGACTGCATTTATACAGCTCTAATCTGACTCAAAGCGCTTTACAACATTGCCTCACATTCACCCATTCAAGCACACTTTCACACACCGACGGCGGAGTCAACCATGCAAGGCGACAGCCAGCTCGTCGAGAGCAGTCAGGGTGAGGCGTCTCGCTCAGGGAGACCTCGACACTCACAGCTAGGAGCCAGGGATCGAACTAGCAACCTTCCGGTTACCAGCCAACCTGTTTTACTTCCTGAGCCAAATGCCTTACTACTTGTTTAAAAAGGCACAGCAACACAGTGGTCAACTCCATCTGAAGGGTATGGGGACTGGAGCCCAGCTCCAGACCCCACAGTGCTGAGGTTCTTGGGTACTGAGCAGGGATGTTTCTAAGGTATCTGAAGGCAGCGGGATGAATCTAGTCTAGTACTGAACGGATGGGACTAGACCCCTTAACCCGGTGGCGTCACAGAGACGTGGAGGCACGCCGTGACCGTACAAGATGTTCCGTTCTTCTAACATTATGAGATTGTGCGATGAATGTTCGCAATTACAGCGTTTACTCTCCACCACTCTCCCCTCCCACTGAGTGTAAGCCTTTTAATTGGCTCATTTGTAAAGTGGTCGACCACCACCAGGAATGACGAGGTTCGGAACCACGACAAAAGGACTGGCTCTCCACAGACGGGCTCCTTTCAGAAGGAGAATGAGAGCAGAGAAAGCCTCACTCGGCCACATGAAAGACGGCACTAATGTCCCCGAGTTCCCGACCAATGACAAAGGCAGCTCCATCTGCTAGCACTTGTGGCGTTTCACAGCCCTGGACTAGAGAGAATAGAGAAATACAGCAAACCCAAGAAGGAGACTCCGCTTTGATAAGACTCCACGTCTCAGACGAAGGACGAGAGAACAGGGCAAACCTTTCCCAGATTCTATTTGTGTAGTACGATATCCATTCACAAGCTGCACCACCAGAGTATACTCCGTACCGGTCAGCATCCTGTGCTGCATGACCAGGCGATGCACAAAGCCCGGGGGAAACACGCTAAAAGCAAGAAGAGACTGACGTCTCAGACCAAGGACTGGAGAGCAAGGAGTCAACCTTTGCCCTGTTCTGCACACAGCAAAGCCAAGAACATGGTAGCGTAGTACAGAACGGGGAACTGTGTTCACTGTTCTGATCAAGCAGGAGGTTAGAGATGGTTAAGGTGAGGTCAGGGACAAGGTGAGGGTCAGCTGAGGGATTTGGGAGGGTCTGCTAGGGGTGGGAATCTCTTGGCACCTCACGATTCGATTTCCGATTCTGAGGTCAATGATTCGATTCTAAAGCGATTATCGATGCCATTTTTTTTTTTTTCATGTGTGATATTCAAAAATATATATACATCGGAGTTTGTTAATCTCTTCCTACTTTTGTGATGATCATTAAAAGACATCAACAGATGAATTAACTTATCTAATATTTTATTAGAGAGAAAGCTTTTGTCACAAATATGACTTTCTATGAAGAATGCTATAATAATTCTTTTTCAGATTATTAATTTATCTGAATTGAGACGGAAACGTTCTAGAAGAATCGATATTTTTCCCACCCCTAGTCTGGTGAGGGTCTTGGTGAAGGTAAATAAGTAAAAAATATTTCAGCCCAATAACTTCATGTTAATTTCAATGCCCCTGAGGACCACAGTGTCAGTTCACCCATTACAGGGTCCCGACGAAAAGGCTGCAGAAACAAAGCCAGCCAGGTCTCTCCCTGGACTGGCAGAGGGCAGAGGACCCGACGAAGGGCCGAGCGTGTGAGGTTGTAAAGGCAGGACCCCCCCCACGGAGGCCTTGGTCGGGCACTGGAGGCCCAGTGGGTCTCTGTCTGGAGGTCCACCCCTCTCCCAGGATCAGGTTGGGAGATGGGGGGGGGAATGCGCCCCAGGGTGTGGGGTGGTAAGCTGACACAGACACCCCCCCCCACAGACACACCTCCACAGATGTGGAGCACAGCTCCACAGGTAGGGCTGGCTGGATGGAGATCACAGCAGGCATGGGGGGATTCAGACGCATCATTTACATTACATTCAGCAGACGCTTTTATCCAAAGCGACTTTCAATGAGACGATGTGTCAGAAGAAAGAGAAACAACAATATATCTCTGTCGGTAGTAGGTACAGTAAGGATGTTCTTAGAACCAAGTGCCAAGCCCAAACAAACTGTTAGGTTAACCCATTCCCTGTGTATAACAAGGCCAGCGGGGATAAGAGATAGGAGATAGGATAAGTATCACATTAGCTTGAGGATCAGCCTGGACAACATGGTGGGATGTTAGCGGGATGTCGTAAACATACGGCCTGTTTGGCCCTTTGAGACTGTACCCTTGATTACGGGCTATACAGATAAAGGCCTCCACACAGTTTTTAAGGGCATACCTTCACAACCTAATTAATTCAAACAATTAATTTCACGAATCAAACATACAACTCAAAGACGATAAGCACACGATGACATCTTCGGATCTCCCAGCTCAAGGACAGGACTGAGACCGGATTTAGACCCCGTATTAAAATACCTCTCTGTGCGTCCCACTCCAACCGGGGGGCTAAAAATACAGGTGTTAACGCCTAGAGGACAGACGTACAGACGCCTGTATGGTACGGACACCCGTTGCAGCGTAATTATGACAGCTGTCTGCGGCGGCCATGAGGTTGTTCACACGTTACATGAGAAGGGCCGGCGAGAGGATCACTGGTGTAAAGCTGGGAGGTGTATGTGTAGAGAGGGGGATCGCCGCATGTTTACCTACGGGCTCTTTTCTGGATATTAAAGGCCTTGTGAATGTGATAAAACGTGAAGTGATATGATCTTCTTGTGATACAAGCAGAGTGAATTTCACAATCGGCTTGGTACGCATATCTAGAACACTGGCAACAACGTCACCGATCTGTGAAAAGCATGGAGTCAATCACGCGCCCGCCAACACCCGCCCTCTACCGGAGGTCTTCTGACCAATCAGGGCGGGATGCCAGACATTAAATCATCCTGGAATCAGCTGCAAAAAAGGCTCAAAAACTGCCATCTGTCTCTCAGTGCAGTTCCACTGGGAATGCCCAAGGAAACTGGAGGGAGGGAGGGAGGGAGGGAGGGAGGCGACATGCTGGGTTAGCTCATGTCAGAATGATTTGTGCTAGCTTAAAGGAAAACTTCAGGATTTTCAACCTGGCAACCTAATTTTCCGATCGCTTTTCTTGGGGAATAGGATAGGTCTCTAGTTATGAGCAAAAACACTGCTGCCTTAATCCACGAAAAGGAGGCTGCGATCCAAACCCGTTTGGGCGGCAGCAGTCACAGCACCCAGTCAATATTCGTCCCCTAAAGAGCTTGTTTTGTCCACTGACAGGCTCATAATGTAGTCTGTCATTATGAAAAGGTCCCACACAGAGGAATACGACCTGTTCCTTCACATTTCACTTGATGACATCCTCAAGGAGAAGCCAGACTCTGGAATCTCCTTACTGCAGGATGCTACCCTATACTATTGTTGCTACAATCTTAACCCTCCAACCACCGAATCTTTTAGATTACCCAGTTGGACACAACAACCAACAAACCGTGATCAAGCCAAGGGTAAAGAAACAAGTAGTATTCCTGTTCCGGGATCTTTAATGATGGAATAGAACCCGAGCCTGTCAGAACAAGCCCTTTAAGAGGCAGTGACGGGCTCCATTACCCGAAGGATTCAATTGCCGCCAGTTTTTTCGCGGAGGACGTCAGCTGCGTTCTCGTTCAATCCTGGACCTATCTCAAAACTCGTTGTCCGTATTCACAACTTCGTCCCAAAATTATGGGAAAACAGGCTCTGGGTTGAGAGCTCCTCAAGCTCTCCTTTGACAGTGGCAGCGAGCTCATAACAGATCTGTGGGCTACGGCAATGCTTCTGCTGCCAGGCAGCCAGCCAGCTCCCAGTGAAACTACTATCAAACTGTCACACTGACCACTGTGTCTACCACATGGGATATTTAGAGAGGGTGTGCGTGTCTTTATGGGCGTGTGTGTACTTGTACACTTTGTGCCTCTGAATGCGTCTATACTCTTTTGTATCTTCATCCATGCACGGTCAATCTGGCTCCATTGACAAGTGAACAAACAAATCAACTACTTGAAGTGAGGGAATTCCACCAAACAAACCCCAACCTTTTCTACCCCCTAGAGACCAGCCTTCTGCATTCAACATATAATATAGCAAATAATTACGATTCTTATACCAAAAATATTAATTTATATATTTGCAACAAAAGATCGATATTTGAGCAAAGAATAAAAAGTATCCGCCATACTTTGACCTACGTTTTTATCCCCACCTAGCATGATACTATCTCTATGGAACCCATTCCGACTCTACCGTAGATCAGATAACCAGATGCACATGAGTTTACGTGTTGTTGAAGGTGATAAACATAGTACCGGTTGAGAGCACCCAAGATAAACACAAGAGGTTAGGACGCTAGCTACCATAGCTACAGGCTAGTGGCTCTGATTGAGATCACATAAGACTGGCAGCAGAGGGGGGGCTGGGTAGATGAGGAGCTTCTTAAAGGACACACACACACACACACACACACACACACACACACACACACACACACACAACACACACACACACACACACACACACACACACACACACAACACACACACAAACACACACACACACACACACACACTTTTATTACTCTTCACAATAAAAGACTCACTTAAGTCGTAGAGTGCTCATATAATTTTAAAAGCCTCACTTCAAAGCCTGGAGGACTGAAGAGGGAACATGTTTCTATCATGGGGAGTGGATCATATCAGAGAAGAATATAATATCCTTTCTAGTACCAGAAACACCATGTTGTTTCACAGCGCCACTTCCATTTGATGTGGGCGTGTTGTCAAACAGGATTTTTCTTTAGTATCGTTTAATCTGGAGACACGAACACAACCCTGGAAACCATTGTGATGTGCTGGGAGAGAGTGGTTTGTTCTCTGATTAAATGCAGTAGGATTGGATTACTCCCAAGCAGCATATGACTACAACCCTCCTCCACACAACCACACAAATAAACTACAGCAAATACAAAAAATAATTCATATAGTTTAATATACTAAATTATAAGAGTATAGAATATAGAGTAGAAACATATCTTGGAATAATTGTATAAAGTAAAGCAAGTCAAGTAAAAGATAAATATATTGTATATTAATAATTGAGAATGTATAAAATATATTTGAATAAAACAGTACATGGGGCGGGCTTGTACTAATTGTACAGCTAATTTTACTTGTACAGCTGTTTTTAAAAAAAACTTAAGACGTATCTTTTTAAAAAAGCCTTTTGCTAATTTCCCTTTTTCTGTTTATGTATTACTTAAACCATTGTTTTTCTCTCTCTCTCTTAAACTCTGTAGCAGCTGTAGTAGTCTTTGAGATTTCTGATGTAAAGTGCTCTACAAATTAAATATATTATTATTATTATTACATCATTGCATTACAAAGTTCAACTGCAGTGTATAATCAAGCATATAATAAAGGGTAAAAGGGAGAACATAAGAGTATAATTAGTATTCTATAGTAAAGTATAAACAAGTTAATAACGGGGTAATGTGTAGTGTGTGAGTACAATAGTGAATATCCAATACCTCAGTGAAGTATATAATGAGTATAAGAGGGTAAACATTCAGTGAGCGCTGACTCGTGTTGCAAGCTTTGCAGCCACAGAACAAAAAGGTATCCATGTCCAGGTAGGAGGGGCGACCAGGTGCTACACAGACCGGACTGTGTTCTCCCTGTCGGTCGAGGTTCTGCGTCGGTGTTTAGTAAGGGGACCAATCACAGCCCTCGCTGCTGCGTCGCTTCGAAGGAAGTAGGGGTGGGAAAAATAATCGATTCTTCGATGCATCGTGAATCTCTCTAGAACGATAACGTCTCGATGCAGATAAATTAATTCAGAATTTATTATTTTTAATTTTTTTAGTTGTTCTCCTGCTGCAACATTCTGTTCATCAGAGGGGATCATTTTAGTAATTTTAAAATTATTAATTTATCTCAGTGTGCATTGGCCAATCTGATTTGTCTTGACACGATTGCGATTCAGCCTACACATAAGCATGCACGCTAGGGATGGGCATTCGATTAAGTTGTCTTAGTCGATCGTCGGGAGAATTAACGATCAATAAGTCGATTAATCATTAATATTTTACATTTAAAAAAAATATATAGCGTGTTTTCCTCATTGGGATCTTTATTATTAGATGAACAACTCAGTTAAACCAGATCCGTTCAATAGTTATGCGCTACTCTGCTCTAAGCAACGGAGCATGCAGCTCGAAGCCGGTGCTCATAAACATAACTAAAAATAAACACAACCCTAGTTTCTTCCCAAAATAATAACATCAAAAAAACAATCATGTTATAACTTAACCAACCAGTCTACGGATTTTTGTTCAGAAAGATGAGCATGTTGACATGCTCTGGGGTCAGACGCGACCGCAGCCTGGTGACCGTCAGTCCAGCCGCCGAAAACACCCGCTCTGAGGGGACCGACGTTGCCGTGATGCACAAATACCTCCGTGCTAACTTGGCAAGGGGGGGAACAACTTTCCACAATCCAGGGGCTCAGAAAGTTCTTTATTTCTGCTTCGATGCTAACCTCGCCTTGAGTGGTAGGCCTATAGTGCTCCCCAAGAAGTCATTTTTTAAATCATAATGGTCCCACACCAGACTTCGCCGTGGCCTCGTCCGCTTCATGATTACATCGCCGTGTTCCAATATCCATACTATCCGTACTTACTAGTCTAAGTTTGAGTACGTAGGGCGTTCCGATTCAGATCGGGCGAAAATAAGTGTACTGAAAACGGAAGTGTGTGGCGATGTACACTTTTCGTACTCAACGGCAGCCATCTTAGCTACGTAGCGGAAGAGGGCGGAGCCAGGCTGAGCCAAAGTCGGCACATTTTCCACATTGCCTGCATTAATAGTCATTTTGTAGTTTTTATAGATTTTATAGCAGCTAGGCGTAAAGAGTTCACTGTTAAAAGCGGGATGTTTATTGCGGGGGAGGAGCCGCAAATTTAAATATTGCCCCGTGTGGTAAAATGTTTAATTGCCCACTGCGTTAGTTTAGTCGATGAAAAATGTACTTAATCGACGAAATTCTTAACGATCGATTAGTCGATCGTCGATTAATCATGCCCATCCCTAATGCACGCAAACTCACAGCCAGACACAAGAACTCCTTCTAATTCAAGAGCAGCTTTTTCTTTAATGACATAGAAAAGAAAGATTAGAAAGAAAATAAAACTGAAACCTATTTTTACATACTTTCATATTGTGTTGTAATGCAAGCTGCATTGATTATTGCATTGTTCATAGAAAGTCTACTTTTGAAAAAAGCTTTCACTCTAATAAAATATTAGATAAGTTAATTAATCTGCTGATGTCTTTAATGATCATCACAAAAGTAGGAAGTGATTAGCAAACTGAGTATCAAACTCAGATGTATATGTTTATTTTTGAAAATCACGCATGGAATTGTTGCATCGAGATGCAACGATAATCGCTTTAGAATCGAATCGTTGACCTCATAATCAGAATCGCATCGAATCTTGAGGTTCCAAGAGATTCCCACCCCTAGAAAGAAGGTTAACCCTAACCCCACCCCTAGAAGGAAGGGTACAATTTTTGGAGGCGCACGTCAGGCCCTTGCGGTGGAGGCAAGGAGGGTCCGCAAGGGGGTCTGTAACCCCCTTGCGTTGCGTCAACGTGGGACCATAACCAGCCGTTTACACACCAAGGGCCTCTAACTTTAAACCAGGGGCCCCTATCTCGACAGACCAAGGGCCCCTACCTTTAAACCAGGGGCCCCTATCTCGACAGACCAAGGGCCCCTACCTTTAAACCAAGAGCCCCTATCTCGACAGACCAAGGGCCCCTACCTTTAAACCAGGGACCCCTATCTCGACAGACCAAGGGCCCCTACCTTTAAACCAGGGGCCCCTACGTCTACACCAAATGCCCCTACCTCTTTCATGGGGACCCTTGCACTCCAGGGGCCTCGTTCTGCCCCCGAGGGCCCAACCTCTCGCCAGGGGCCCCCACGGTGGAGGCCACAATAGATGGTGGCTGGGGCCCCTCACTAGGTAGATAATTGTCTGCATTAACCTGGGAGGGCGACTTTGTTCATGAGGGAAAACCCGACCAGATGTAAGGGGGGGAGGGGGGGGGGGGGGAAGAGGGGAGAGATGGAGGGAGGCTAATGACTCACAGTCTAGTCTATCATGTCGCCGTGGGTTACAGCAGGGGAACACCGAACATGTAACCCTACCGAGACACAGCGAAGCGGGATGTACCATGGATGTATTTGATCAAACAAATACCACCAACATGGCAGCTGGCTGGCTCAACGCGGTAGGGAGACAGTGCCTCTGAGCAAGGCAGGTTTGATTCAATTATGCAGTCCTATGCTACAGGGAATGATACTCTTGTTTTCCCCATGTAGTCCATAAAAAGGTACAAACCCAGACAAAATAGATGGTATAAATGCACACTTTTTCTAATCTAGCGTAGCATAGGTCTGCGTTATTAGTAGAGGATAATAGCATAGCACAGGTCGGAGTGACATTGCAATGTCTGGCATAGGCGACCCGACTGCATAGCATGTGTCATAGCATAAGCATTCCGAAGCCCATTCCAGGAAACGGGAGTTTGTATAATTGAACACTGTGAAACCCAGTGATAAACACTGGAGTGGAAAGTTATTAATGGAAGATTATGAGAGATATCCTTTGGTGAGAGAGATTCTCTGTAGTGTTCCTGGGAGTGGAAAGTGAACCCGTGTGAGGCAGATACTACAGGGTTCAGCATGGGACAGCGAGAGGAACCTCCGACAAACCAAAACAATTCCTGAGGTGGAGTCAGTCACGCGAGGAGAAACTGAAATCGACCAGGCCTTCCTACAAGCCTTCCCGTTTAAAATTCCCAAACACCAGTTCTGCTCCGGCCCGAGATGAAAACACAGCCTGGCTTTGGAGCTTTTGGTGGATTACATTCCTCAGCAATGAGTAGAAAACGTCACCGTGTTTGAGGTTTTCTTTAACATACTTCAAAGAAGCCATGCATCACCCAGCCCCTACGTACCCAGATCAGCCCCGAGGCAGAGACCAGGGGAGGGGCGTCTTCTCAGGAGAGGGTGAATGGACGGCATTTACACTCTGCTGTTCTGGTGGCCACTGTGACTGCTCTCAAAGAGCGCCAACGCTCACATTCTCTCACACTCCACTGGGAACTGTTAGGGTTCCAGCATCTCGCTTAAGGAAACACTGACAACACTTGGGCCAGGGGAGCCAGCCTGCGAATCGGAACAGCACGCCACCACCCCCGTAGAGTTCCCAGATGACCAGATCCGCGTCCGCCCAATGAGGAGCAGTGCTCCCCAGCAGTTGTTTACTGGTGCGTTACCAGTGGACAGGAAGACCGGGTTCACTCACTAAACAACGTTTGCTTTATTGGACTAACAGAGCCATCCTCAGCGTCCGGGTCCGGATGGGTCTGGGGTGGAGTTGGGGAACACAGGGTGCTTGAGAAGACCCGGCACGCCACCCGGACATGGATTTAGGGCCTTGTTTTCACATGGCAGCCCGTGAATATGGTTGTGTGTACACTACAGACCGGGTTCTCAGGGCTACGCAGAGACCGGATTAGTTCAAATGTTTTGAACAGAGGTGGTGAAAGGGTGCATTGTCCAACTCGTCATTGGAAGCAGCATTGCGGAGGTGAACACAGACTCCAGCATGATGAAATTCAAGGAGGATCATGTTTTGAAATTGTTTTGGGGTGTATCAGGTACCCAAACACTGCCATATCTGCCGTTTCCTACACACACTATCCAGCTTGGTCTTACCCTGGCCTTCAACAACAAACCACTCTCTCCAGTCCCATCGAGGATCCAGACCACAGTCACAAACACACAAAGACCAGATCTGAATAAAACAGGACCGCAACGGACTATAAATACATTCCCTCCAAGATGGCCACTTATGGACAAAGGGGACATCAGTGTCCCCCCTCTAACCCAAACCCCACCATTCAACTGCAGACTCATTGGTATCAGGCATGAAGGAAATGAATACAGCTGTCAATCATTCTCTGGCTTGTTATCGTCTCCAGGCTTCTGATTGGCTGACAGCTGACAGAGGAGGGCCGCAGTATGGGTGCACGATTTGAAACTGTGGGATGGTACAAGTCACCATCTTTGTCACCATGATTGTTAAAGGTCGAACGTTCTAGACTCAGATATATAGATATTGAAACCAAGAAGCCATTGAAAAGGTTACGTACCATTCACAAATGAAAGTCCGAGATTGTATTGCTGTTTCATTTCATTCATGACTCCACATCTAGCTCCACGGTAACCACATCCATCATGAATAGGCCATGGTTAGATTACATACAGAGTGTTTGATACGGTGCGCACACGGTCAGCCCCCAGCCAGCAGTCAGCTCGCTGCCAGGGGCATTGGGCACAAAGGCATTCTTTGAAGCAAACTAAAATGGCTTTAATATAGTTTAAATAGCTTTAATGGTTATTGGTGGGAAACCGGCGGAATCACTGCACTCACTTTCATTCCGCCTTACCGATATTTGCTAATATGGCGGGAGAGGAGAGGCAGTGTGACCAACCAATTGAAGGCCGGGGAACAGACTTCCTCCAGTGTTCCTCCGACTGGGAATATTCCCCTCGGAACGACTGGAGAACATCCCACAGCTGGGTCTTCCATGGAAAACCTGGCTCCAACACCCAGCTATTATCAGGAAGGGCTAGCCTAGTTTTGGCCATGCAGAAGACTTCCTACGGGCTGTTTTTCACACTCGGTCCACTGCTGAGTGATCACACCGATGCGGGGCTGCTCAGAGGAGAGGGAGGGAAGCGATGGAGGGAAAGGAATCAGCGAGGAGATTCATATTAAAAGATCGACTAAACGCAAAAGTACTAACTTTGCAGATAGCTCCACACCTGGGGAAATATATGGTACTGCAAATCACCTTTCTGGGGTGCATTGACGATCAAGCGTCTAAAACAAGGATTTGTAGGTTTCTGTTTTGGGCTCTGACTTCCTCTATAACATCACCAGTCATTGGTGCCTTCGTGTCTTTAATCAAGAAGGCATTTAAGACTAAATAAGATTGCCAATTTTCAAGTAATCTAATCCAACGTTCAGATATAAAAACACAAGGACTTCCTGAACTGTGAAGTTCAATGTAGCGGATATCTATAAATCATCGAGAATATTATATTATACTTGTGGAATGGTCAAAAAACAAAACAGAGAGCAGGGTTTTATAAAACTGTTCAGCAGAGACATGCTTTAGTGCCCTCATGCAGTCGGGGGCCATTTGGGGAACGCATTAAGACATTAATTAAGTTATAATGATTCAGTTTCAGCGGGACCATCAGCCAGGCTCTCCACTGATTGGTTACCGTTGAGTGCGGGGGGGGGGGGGGGGGGGGGGGGGGGGGGGGGGGGGGGGGGGGGGGGGGGGGGGGGGGGGGGGGGGGGGGGGGGGGGGGGGGGGGGGGGGGGGGGGGGGGGGGGGGGGGGGGGGGGGGGGGGGGGGGGGCGGGGGGGGGGGGGGGAGATGCAGGCGATGATGGGGGAGGATGGGAGGTTAGCCGACCGTTCATGTCGTTGCGGAGGATTTACGGAGAGAACAACTCCCTTCCCATTAGTCACATGTGTAGAAACGATCATGGAGGCAGGCAGCCGGTACCTGACCCAAAGACAAATCTATAAATAGGAACCGCCAGGGTCTTCCTGTGCACTTCCCCGTCCCCGTCCCGCGGACTCATGTTCGTTAAGGTTATGAATCAAAACGCTTCAGGAAAGGTTTGCACCAAACTGTCAGACCCCGTGTGGACTGCAGCTAAACTCCAGCGTGCTCCCTGGGCCGTTTCCAGATCACGGATAACCATTCAACATGGGACTGGACGCACACTTGACCTTTCACAGTAAAAGTCCCCTACCCTTTGGAAACACATCCATGTTTATACGAGGTAGAGGGTGCTGGTGGTTATGGCCCGGTGCCAGAAAGCGTTGCTGGTTTCAGTTCAACGACCTGAATCGACCAGGTCAGACGTCTGTGGTTGGACCATAGGTGGATAGATTCATAGGTACATGATAATCACTTTACCTATTGATCTCCTGACACTTGAAGGATCAAGGAGGGTAGAATAGTGTAGAAGGCTCGCTCGCTACTCTCGTCCGTAAGATTGATGGTTCGAGCCCCGATGCCCACTGTCTACATGGAGGTTGAGCCAAGCAGCCATAACCCCTAGCTGCTCCATAATGACATGCATCTCAATTCAGTACACGCTGTTTTAAGATAAAAGCTCCAGAACATCCAGGTGATGATAAGAAGGGAGCCACATCCAAGTGCGTGTTCCGATTGGTCGGAACGCTAGGCCCGCCCCTGGACAGTGCGTGGGATTGGTTAAGAACCAGGGAGACCAGCCAGGTTATCCAGTTATCCAACCTTGTTCCGCTCATCCTGTAGAAAACAAACGGACTGAGATCTGCAGAAGAGATCACACACTATAGACGCCCAAGAGAGGAAGGGGGAGGGAGGTGGGGGGAGCGAGAGACGGAGACGGTGGAGATACTAAGATAGAGGAGGTAGAGAGATAGGGGGTAGGAGAGAGAGGGGCAGTAAGAGTGATAAAGGGAGGGGCAACACAGAGAGGAGGCAGGGAGACGACAAAGAAGATAAGGCCTAAAAAAATGTTTGGTTTGGTTCCGGATTCCGACCGACCCTGTCAATTTATGTGCGACCCAAATTATTTTATGAGCTGTAAAAAAAAAAATAATAAAAAAAAAAAAATTTTTTTTTTTTTTTTTGATGCAAACTATAATTACGTTTTGGTACAGCACCTCTTCATTCTGTACAAGGATGAGCGAATTTTCTCGTTTTTAAATGAAAACAACCTACCTATCATTCGCTGCCGCTGGAAAAAATAAAATAAAAAAATAAAATAAATTCCCTACCTACCCATGACCTCAACTGACCACCAACGGGAACCAAAATTATTATTTTTTTAGGCCTAAAGAGAAAAAGGTAGAGAGACCCAGGAAGACCGTCGAGAGGGAGGGAGGGAGAGAGAGACACAGACAGATAGACAGACAGACAGACAGACAGACAGACAGACAGACAGACAGACAGACGACAGACAGACAGACAGACAGACAGACAGACAGACAGACAGACAGACAGACAGACAGACAGACAGACAGACAGACAGACAGACAGACAACAGACAGACAGACAGACAGACAGACAGACAGACAGACAGACAGACAGACAGACAGACGAGGGGAAGGGGAAGCGAAGAGGGAAAACAAATGTCGATCTAACCCAGGACTCCGGCTGAGGAATGGCGGACATCTCCCCAAACAGCCCTATCTGAAGAGGAGGGAGACCCTCTCTCCCTCACAGGAAGCTCTTGTTGACCCAACAGGGGATCCAGGGCACTAACACTGATGGGTTCTTATTTGTCTTATTCAAGGGCCTCAGCTAAACATGACAGAGAGCAGTGCTGAGGCGGAGTGCATCTAGGGCTGCACCCATTCGTCAATCCAACGATCCATCTCTGCAGGCCAGATGAAGACCATGCATTATCCAAACTCATTAATAAAACTATAATTTTACCGTGGTTAAAAAATACCAAACATTTGCATTAGTTACATACACCGAAGAGACAGCAGATACGCTTCAGCAACAGTTAATGGGACGGAAAGACTTTGACAACTACCCTCGCTTGTAGAGAGACTCAAGCTGGGCTGTGTTTATCAAAGTAGCTAATGTGTGAAGCTAGCTCTCCCTCTCTCCCCCTCTCCACTGTAATCTAAACTTCTCGCCCCTTCATTAGACTGTGCCATGGTGCTCACGTTGTTAATAACTAGCTTCCAACAGTGCCTCCCACACAATTAAAGCTAACCTAACATTAACAACTCTGATAAAAACAATGAACCATCTCCTTCTCCCCGCAGCACTCTGTGAAACACTAGGAGACCGTTTCAAAATAAAAGCATGGGGATATTAGCAGGGTTAACCAAACTAAAAGCATGTCATCTAGTTTTGCCTCTCCACCGCCCCTAAATCCTTGAAGCATCAGGACTCCCAATTCCTCAAGCGTTCTCTGTGTCACCATGACAGAGTGCTTGGAAAATGAACCACTGGGCAAAGTGTTCAGGGGGGATTAGTGTGGAATGGTTTAATGGAGGTTTCTCCAGGTACCAGAGGCCGTAGTAAAATATGAGACACCAGAGACAGGCCAAGGCCAACAGATCTGTTATTATCACAATGACCGTTGAAGGCGTCAGTCTTTTTTAGGCCAAGCTACAAGCGGAGAAGGAACGCTACTGGTAAATAGTCCCAGTGGATGATTCATTCTGCTTTCGTGGATACAAATTGTTGCATGTTGTAGGCTTTCCTCTGTCTTCTGCATGTCTGATTTTATACCTGATGGTAAATCAGACGATTCAACCATAAAAACACAGACAGGAACTGTTTAGCTGCGATCGAGTAAATAGGTTCAGGTTACCGCGATAAACCCTTAAACGGCTTGAAGAGACAGCATCTAGACTTTGGCGAGATATTAAATAATCCTCATCCTCCTAATCCCATCACAGTCGTTAAACCCTGTCTAGGATTATCCTACGATAGATTACATCTGTCATCCCCAAGGAATCCTATCCTTTCACTTTAGGATCGGGATGAAAATGACCCGACATAAATGAAACTGAATCAAATGCAATGAAGAGGGTTGATCCTTTTTTCTGGTAACAGTCATCGGGCAACAGGTATCCACTCATTTTACATTCAGGGCAGTTAGCATACGCTTTTATCAAAAGCGATTTACCACAATTCCCACACAGCCCGCTCGTCTGAAGAAGTTAGGGTTAGGTGTCTTGCTCAGGAAACCTTGACACAGCTAGAAGGAGACGATCAAACTAGCAACCTTCCGTCTACCCAATCATGAATCAACGAATAATAAGAGGCCAGTGTTTCCTGAGGATGTATTTTTTGTCATTTTCCCTGCAGGCGTAGCGATCAGCCCACATAGACTGGACCCCACCTGCTCTACATGATTCATCCGACCAATAAGTCCAGCGTGCCTTTATTTCTGCAGTAACCCAGACGTGCAATTATCCCTGGCCACTGCCAGTAAAAAACGCGCACCTGGGCAACAGTAAGCAGTCTTCTTTTGATGAAGGGGCACAGATCTTGACCCAATACATGCTGTACCAGATATACTGCCTCAAAAACTAATGATGTCTCACTCACATTGCATTAGGCTGGTATAATACGTCTATATGCAAGTAAATATGCAAAGCGACTGCAAGTATTGAAGACAGTTGTCATCTTAAAGACAATAACCCATCTGCAAGACGCCACAGAACCCGATAACCCATCAGACGACAGCCATCACATTGACATTCACGTCTCAAACACATCAACTGGACTTATTATTAACATTTTTATGTGGACACCTTGTCTATATTTCCATTGCCTTATATTACATTGGTGTTTGGTATTTTTACACTTTAATGTTTTGTAATGTCTTGCTTGAGCTGGGAAGTCGTGACAGAGACAGCCTCGGGATCAAAAAGTAAGGTGAAACAAAAACACAAAACTTACCCAGAAACTTCTTCACCTCCTCCAGGCTCATGTAGACGTTGACCCCCTCGTTGTTGTTGCTGACGGCCGGGGAGAGCTGCCGGGGCCGGCGAGGCAGAAGGCCCCCTCCAGGCCGAGCAGACACAGGAGTCCCCCCAGCCTCCACAGCACCCAGTGAGGCCAGGCCCGAAGCCCCGGGACCCGGGGCTCACACCCGGGACTCGACCCCAACATAGCGGTGGTGCTCGTTGTTGTCTGGCATGCAGTTTTTGTGTTTCTCTCCGTGGTCCCCGCCTGAAACTAGCACCTTCTCATCCGTATCTAAAGGTAACCCCGGGAGGCAACATTACTCTGGACTTAATAACGTATAAAAACCGTACTTTTTATCCAGAGACTCACGAACCTTTTAATGGGTGTTCGCGCGAGATCCACAGCTGTCTATGGTAGTCGGCGGCGGTGTTCTCGCGATGCGCAGCTAGCAACCAGCTAACTATGATAACCAGACTGGGGTGATCGGCCGCGGTCGGGCGTCCTCGGCTTTCCAGTGTTGAATTAAATCCCAGCGCTTTTAATCACACCCACCAGATGTTGAGGTCCGGTAAAGTTTCATACTTGTACGAGTAAACACGATAAAAGCGCCTCAAAAAAGTTATGGCGCTAGTGGAACCAGTATTCCCCTTCCACGGTTCCTTCCTTCCCCGCTGTCCCACTTTTCGGTCTGTGGGAGAGAGAGGGCTGCGGCGCATGCGCTCATGCTCTGACGACAGGGTCTGAAGAAGCGCGGGTGCGTTTGATTCGGAACCAGATCCAGATTCATGGTAATTTATTAAACCCCAGGGAAATTGTTTAATTAAAGGTGCTCTGCTCAAGATGTTCAAAAGGTAATATAAGTAGTCCTACAATTTGAAACACAAAATAGTGGCCAGAGGATGGCAACACAAATATTAAATATATAGGGAGCAATAAACGGGAGATATCGATAATGTTCATTCACATATAGTCATTGACATAAAGTGACTGAAATGCTTTGATAGTATTTCAGTCTCTTCAAAGTTAATTAAAAACAAATGAATGACGATGAATAAAACACATAACGGTAAGTTTAAATACTGCTTTGAGAAACGATGGATTTGAATTAATGCAAATAAGAGACAAGGAGAAGGCTTATTTGTTTAGAGAGGCAAATTCAGCTTTGGCATGTTACCCCAGAATCAAAATGCAGTCTTGCATTTTGAGCTCTGCTAAAAAAAAAGAAATAACTTGTGTTTTAAAAAAATACCTTTTATTAAGAACAAAACAGAAGAACAAAAAAAATATAAGACAACAGTTCAGTGATTTAAAAATATCAAAACAAAATGTAATAATTAATAATTATCTGTCATCCGTTATCCTGTCATATTTGATGTCCATGCTGGACTAATGTGATAAGAGGGGGAAACGCCATCTCTGGTCCCACTCACGAAATAAAGGCCTCTTTGGTCAGCATTCGACCACAGAAAGTAGGCTACTCATTGAAACCCTGTTGATGCATTAAGATGATGTCACCCCTTTGTAGCCCGCAACATGGTGGTGGTTGTGTCAGTGCATAACATGGAAAATATCTCATCAACTGCTGCAAGAACAGACCAACAACAGAATAGTGGTTTTACATTTTATTATTAAAATATTCACCTACAAAACACCTATGA
>NC_044059.1:12395542-12450542 GCF_902167405.1 Gadus morhua
GAGAGAGAGAGAGAGAGGAGAGAGAGGAGAGAGAGGGGGGGGGGGGGGAGGGAGGGAGAGAGATGAGACGAGAGGAGAGAGAGATGAGAGAGAGAGAGAGAGAGAGAGAGAGAGAGAGATGCTACATGCTAGGCTAGGGGAAGAGCAGACCCACCAAACTGACAGTAGAGTCCAGTGAACCCTGAAGAGCATTCACACGTTCCGTTGAGGGTCCACACAGACGCCTCCGTTCTGACACAGACCACTCCTCTGAAACACAAGGTCATCATCATCATCATCATCATCATCATCATCATTCATCATCATTCATTCATCGCCATCATCCCCTCATCGTCATCCCCTCATCTCCTCATCATCATCACATATGTGTATTGGTTGGGTGTTGCAACATAAAAAAGTATTTCATATCTTATGTGACCTGTGACTTTTCACAGAAACTTGCCAGATATGTTTTTCATCTTTGTGTGTGTGGTGTTTGTGTGGTTTGGTTGCTTGTATGTGCGTGTTTGTGTTTGCGTGCATGCGTGCACGTGTGTGCATGTGTGTCTATGCGTGTGTGTCTGTGTGTGTGCGCGCGTGCGTACGTGTGGTTTGCGAGCGTTTGCATGTGCGTGTGAGAGAGAGCAACTGCTTTGGCAGCATGAGTGTGTTTATTTTCCATGCCAGAAAGAGGGAGAAGGGAAATGTAAGACACATAACAAACAGGCCCAGAGCAGGACTTCACGACACTAAAGACTAACAGGCTGTGATGAAATAACCCGCTATGTGTTGTTGATTCCTTATTGGCTCCTTCCTGGGATTTACTGTAAGCTCTGTCCTCCCAAGGCCCGTAACCCATCAGCTAGCTCCAAGCGCTACATCCGCTAGCTCTCAGCACATGCTACATCAGCTAGCTCTTATTGTACAAACGTCAGCTAGCTCTTAGCGCCACATCCGCTCGCTAATATCTCACGCTATCTCGCTAGTGCTCAGCACATGCTATATCAACTAGTTCCTCCTTACTTTGTCGGCTAGCTCTTAGCACTGCTACATTAGCTAGATATTAGCACATGCTTCATAAGCTAGCTCTTATCAGATTCTATATAAGTGAGTGCTTAGCAAATGCAACATCAGCTAGCTCTTAGCACGCGCTAGGTCCGCCGGCTCTCGGCAGACCCTACTTCAGAGAGCTCCTAGCACGCGTGCTACATCGCTCTCCATCACAATTCATTTCCTGACTCTCAGCACATTCCGGATCCGCCCGCTCTCTCCATCCCGGGAATGTTTGTATTTCCCGGTTGCTTCCTAATTGCGCGGTGGATCAAAGCTAACGGCGGCGGCGGCGCAGCGCTGCTAAATGACTCCTTTGAAGTCCCCGGGGCCCGCGGCGCGCGAGGGGGATGCTATTATTTTTGGGATGATATGGAGCCCGTTTGGGGATCCAAGCACCCGACCCCGGGGCCGGTTATGGAGGGTTAATCTGCGACAGGCGCTTTCATTGGCCACCTGCGCAGCGCGGGGCCTTTGATCCGGGGGGCCCTGATTAGGCGGCCCCTGTGTCTCTCCCGGGAGACCCCGACTCCTTTTTCCACTGGCTGCTCCAAGTGAGCCGGGAGGAAGGAATTTGGGAGATTTAGGAGCGTCTCCGTGAACCTTGACGGTTACTAGAGCTCAGAGCAGGGCCAGGGAAACTGATTCACCAAGATCGGGGAGATCTGTCCCCCTCTCTCTCTTCATCCCTCCTCTCTCACATCTCTCCACTCCCTATCCCTTCCTCACTCTCTTCTCTCTCCTCATCCCTCTCTCTCTCGCTCTCTCTTCTCCTCATCCCTCTCTCTCTCTCCTCTCTCCTCATCCCTCTCTCTCTCTCTCTCTCATCCCCCTCTCTCCTCTCTCTCTCTCCCTCCCTCTCTCTCCCTCCCTCTCTTCCCCATCTCTCTCTTTCTCTCCCTCTCTCTCTCCCCTCTCTCTCTCTCCCTCTCCTCATCTCTCTCCCTCTCTCCTGCTCCTCTCCCTCTCCTCTCCTCATCCCTCTCTCTCTCTCTCTCTCTCTCCTCATCTCTCATCTCTCATCTCTCACCCTCTCCCCTCCTCATCTCTCATCTCTCATCTCTCTCCCTCCCCCCCTCTCTCTCTCTCTCTCTCTCCTCTCTCTCTCTCTCTCTCTCTCTCTCTCTCCCCCTCCCCCCTCCCCTCTCTCTCTCTCTCTCTCTCTCTCTCTCTCTCCCTCTCTCTCTCTCTCTCTCTCTCTCTCTCTCTCTCTCCTCTCTCTCTCCTCTCTCTCCTCTCTCTCTCTCTCTCTCTCTCTCTGACCTCGAGGCTCTTGGTCCCCTTAACGGGTTGGATGGTGAGGAAGGCGTCTGCTGAAGGCCTGACCGCCGTACCAGCGCCTGGGGCTCCTGAGCAGTGGCAGGTGGGTCCTGGTTTGGCCCTGATGGACATATTTCCCTGCGGCCCGCGCTGGAGCAGCTGAGAGGAGCACAGCGGTATGGCTAACGGCCAGGGCAGAGTGTGGCCGATCGCTCCTGCAACCTCTCTCTCTCTCTCTCTCTCTCTCTCTCTCTCTCTCTCTCTCTCTCTCTCTCTCCCTCTCTCCGACGGCCTTCAGAGTCTAGACGGGCGCTTCCTCTGGGTGGAGGGCTCGTTAACCGCTCGTTAACTGCCGACTAGCACTGGTTAAGCCTTCTTCACGGCGGTGGACCTGGTGCCACAGCAGGCGAGGGCGTGGCGGTGATTACCGCCGCATAGCACCGCACACAGCGGGGGGTCAGAGACACACACACACACTGCTACACACACTGCTACACACACCGTTACACACACCGTAACACACCCCTAGACACACCTCTACACACACACTGTTACACACAGTGTCACACAACACACACTGTTACACACGCGTCTACAAAAGAGGGTTAGGTACTATGGGGGGGGGGGGGGGGGTGATGCTCTCCCCCTGGCCACTCCCCCTCCCACCACCTGGGGGTCCGTACAGGACCGGAGGGGGGGGCGGGGGGTGATGCTCTCCCCCTGGCCCTCCCCCTCCCACCACCTGGGGGTCCGTACAGGACCGGAGGGGGGGGCGGGGGGTGATGCTCTCCCCCTGGCCCCTCCCCCTCCCACCACCTGGGGGTCCGTACAGGACCGGAGGGGGGGCGGGGGGGTGATGCTCTCCCCCTGGCCCCTCCCCCCTCCCACCACCTGGGGGTCCGTACAAGACCGGAGGGGGGGGCGGGGGGTGATGCTCTCCCCCTGGCCACTCCCCCTCCCACCACCTGGGGGTCCGTACAGGACCGGAGGGGGGGGCGGGGGGTGATGCTCTCCCCCCTGGCCACTCCCCTCCCCACCCCCTGGGGGTCCATACAGGACCGGAGGGGGGGACGGGGGCCTACCTTCACAGCTGTCTCCGTAGAAACCCGGGCTGCAGGTGCAGTTGACCGCTCCCTCACGGGTCTGATCACAGGTCTGCCGCTTCCCACAATCCTCTCCGGCACACGCCTCTGGAGGGGGGGGGGGGGGGGAACAGGAGGGTGAGGACCGGAGACATTAACTGGAACATGAACCGACCCCCAAACACACGGACACGGTTCCCCGAGCCACGTCTGCCTCAGCCCCGACCACAGACCAACCCGCAGACCAAGACAGAGTCTCTATCACTCCCCCTCTGACCCGATGGGCCTCGTGCACTAGAACCAACAACCCGCCGTTACCTGTTTTGATTGTCAGCCCTGCGTTGAGTTGACCTGGACGGCGAGGATCTCTGCGGAGGGAGAGGAAGAGTCTGTTAGAGCGACACGCCTCAGGCCTCCGTCTTAGCTGTGGAGAGAGAGGCTGACCTCAGCGGACGACCTCAAAGGAGGGTTTGGAGCCACTTCATAATAAAGGTACACCCTTTTACAAGTATGGTTATAAGACCGTCAGTTAACTCTTAGTAAACTGTTAATCAATGTTTATTTACCGTTGCATTAACTAATATTAATTAATGTCTCTCTAACGTACCCCTTATTATAAAGTGATTTGAATCTGAAAAGAGCACCATAAAACCTTTTTGCTTTTTGACTTTATTACCTTAACTGACTTTTCCCCTTCTAACGCTATACAGAGTGGGCGGGCTCTGACAACACTCCGACCAATCACTAGCGCTGACACCAGGTCCTCCAGCCCGGTGCTGTGGCTGTGGAATCCTCAAACCGTCTCTCCAAATCGGAGCGAATCCCGCAGCGCATCCTGTTTGAGTTGGCCGCGCGCGGCGGAAGCTATCGTTGCGGTTTCACACCGCCGATCGTGGCGCCGCTAAGGAAATAGGATGTCGTTAAAAGGCCAATAAAAGGCGTCGAGCCTCAACACTTTTCAGGCTTTGTTCCCCCTATCCTCCCTCCTCTCTCGGAGCCACCGGGCAGCATTTCCTAGCTTTCCTGCCTCGGTGAAGACAACGTTTTATCACCGGGCTGGAACCGAGAGGGAAAAGCAGGGTTTCTGAGAACAGATCCGATGTGCTTTTCCTCGACAGCAATGTCCTCAATAATACCCCATTCACATCTCTCTCTTTAGACGGGACACCCTACAAATGACACGCATGTTTTTCTTTCACATTTGCCCTTTCTGTACTTTTAACACTTTCTTTCCCCAACCTCCCTTTGCGTTGGACCCCCAGCTGAAGGGTTGTTGGTTCAAACCCCAATGTGCGCCTCGCCCTGGGCTCTGCTCCCTGCCCCTCAGAGACCTCCCCCTTTGTCTGAGAGACAGAGGCCGGCGCTGAACCCCCCGGCAGCACCGGCGTGTGTCGGCTGTGTGGTTCCTCACGGAAGGTCAGAGGTCACCTGTCTCACAGCGGTCCCCGGTGAACAGCGGAGGGCAGACGCAGGCGAAGGCCGCCACCCGGTCCAGGCACTCCCCGCCGTTCAGACACGGCTGCGACGCGCACTCGTCCAATCTGCAGCGGGACGCCATGGAGACAGAGTCAGGGCACGCTCAGAGCCCCAGGGGGCCCGGAGCTTTGGGTTACAGACCACGGAGCGTCCAGCCCAGGGAGAGCAAACCTTGGTGTGTGTGTGTGTGTGTGTGTGTGTGTGTGTGTGTGTGTGTGTGTGTGTGTGTGTGTGTGTGTGTGTGTGTGTGTGTGTGTGTGTGTGTGTGTGTGTGTGTGTGTGTGTGTGTGTGATGGGGGTTAGGAGACACTGAGCTGGATTAGCGGCTGCACTTCCCCCGGGCCGGCCCGGTTTCACAGAACCAGGTGTCTGTTATTAAAATGTAATCCGGCGGCCCTTGTAGAATAACAGCACCCTGAACTCGACAGGAGCCCCATAATTAAATTCCCCAAAAGGTTTGCGTTTCATCAACAAACCAAACATCAATGAAACGTCTTTGGAGATTCGGCGGGGACATGATCTCTGCGTTTAGTTTCCGTAGCGATATCTTCTCGTTACGCTGTGTCTTCTGCGACAGAACGGTGCTGATGTTCAGGTCACAGCCCTGCGGAGATTAACTCTCATCGGTCCAGAGTGGAACTAAGAAGGGTACGACCCTCCTGCTGCGGAGAGGAGGGTACGTCTACACTGATGCACATCTGTTGCCAAACTCATAGATTTCCGTCTTCACTAAAATTCCTGACCACCGGAAGCAGACATTCCGGGAGAGGCCCTCCCAAGAGGATCATCGCTGGATGGTCGGGAAAACCTTATTTGACGTGACGTACGAGTGTGACATTACCAAGGCAACTGTGAGCAGCTTAGAGGCACAGTGTGTACAGATCTAGAAATTGCGTTGAGTCATTTAGTCTGTCAAACCATCAGTCACAATTTACAAAGAAATAGGGATTGTTTTAAAAATATAAAAAAAACATGAATCTGAAGCTGAATGTCCGTCCTGGGCTTCCGTAGGAACATGGTGGCCTCCTTCGAAGAGGACCCTCTCCCAATGTCGATATAAAGGACTCGTTCTCAGGCTATGAAAACAGAACAATAAATTTCAGCATGGATGAACTTGAGAAAGGTTTTTTTCAAAGTGACGGGCATAGCGTGGAGGATGTGGTCTCAAGGTCATACGTTTAGATCTTGAGACCGGTAGAAATCCCGCCCTTCCCGCCCGCGACCCCAGCGTGACCTCTGTGACCCCGGTGTGACCTCAGTGACCCCGGCGCGACCTCTGTGTCCCCGGCTCACCTGTCTCACACAGCGTGCCTGTGAAGCCTGGCGTGCACGTGCAGCTGAAGGAGCCGGCGCCCTGGATGCACACACCCCCGTTACGGCACGGTGTGTCCCCGCATTCGTCCACGTCTGCAACACACACACACACACACACACACACAGGACACAGACACACACACAAATACATACGCACGCACACACACACACACACACCCCACACACACACACGTATATAAGTTTTCATCCAAAGTGAACAATCATGGCAGCCAATCTAAATTGGAGTAGGCCTCAGAAATTCCACGAGGAGTCAGGAAAACAAAGTTCCTCATAGCGTGCAGTACAAACAGTTTAACTGTTTTAGGAGCTCGGGTGTAAACTGTGCTTGATTGGTTCTGCTGATGGGTCTAAACTGTGCTGATTGGTTCTGCTGATGGGTCTAAACTGGTGCTGATTGGTTTCTGGTGATGGGTCCAAACTGTGCTGATTGGTTTCTGGTGATGGGTCTAAACTTTGCTGATTGGTTCTGGTGATGGGTCTAAACTGTGCTGATTGGTTCTGGTGATGGGTCCAAACTGTGCTGATTGGTTCTGGTGATGGGTCTAAACTGTGCTGATTGGTCCTGGTTGGTCTAAACTGTGTTGATTGGTTGTGGTGATGAAGGTGATGAAGGTGATGGAGGGGGTCTCCCTGCAGCTACCTGTCTCACAGAGCAGGCCGCTGAACCCCGGGGGGCAGGTGCAGGAGACCCCGTTGACGCGGTCCAGGCAGGTGCCCCCGTTCTGGCAGGGCCCGGAGGAGCACTCGTCCACGTCTGGAGGACAGAGGACCAGAGTCAGCGCACAGCCGGGAGGCCTCGGGGTGAAGGGTCAGGTGAGGTAGGACGATGAGGGGGTTATTAATTCAGGATTACAGCGGAACCGAAGAGGAAGCGGAGGGGTTATTAGAGGAAGAGGAAGAGGATCACGAGGAGGATCATCTGTCAACTGGAGGGTTGTTGGTTTGATCCCTGAGCAGCACACCATTAGCTACGCCCATTCCCATTGTTCCCATTGCCATGTTCGGTGTGGGTGGGAGGCTGATTGTAAAGGGCAGCAGGGTTGTTACTGATTCGCTTTTAATAACAAAAGCGCTTCTTGGTCTATCTTGCTACTATTTCGTTTTCCGACATGAGGTCAGATCCAAACACTTCATCATGAATTTTCACTAAGATGAGCCAGGATAGCACAGTGGCTATTTCAACTCCCAATCAATTACAATTACAGTTAAGGCATTTAGCAGACTATTTTAGATTTTAGAACTAGCAAGACAACTGCTCTACCTCCTGAGCCTAGCCGACCCACCAATCATAAGGTTCAGGGGAATATATTCTCTTACTTCCCCAGCACAGCTACCTACCAATCTAAACAACCTCTGACCAAGACCTAACCAACATCCAAACCCCTGCCTGCTCCCTAATGACTGAATTTGAAACAGTGGAATAAGTTATTCCTTCAATGTCTGAAATTTATCTTAATATGTTAAACATCAGGTATCAGAGTGGGACCCAGGGCTCTCCTCCCCCTCACCGATCTGGCAGTCCGGCCGGTGAAGCCTGCAAGGCAGGAGCAGGTGAAGGAGGGGTTTCCCGTGATGCAGTCGTCGATGCAGCGGCCTCCGTTCACGCACGGCCGCAGGTGCTGACACACGGAGGCTGTGGGAAGACAGGGAAACCATGGTCACTTTCAGTTTCACTTTTAATTTCACTTTCACTTTTGCTTGTGTCCAATGTGTTTTTTTCCAATCTTTTTTTAAGTTTGAAAATGTTTGGACCCCTAACTTCTTCCATTTTTATGCATTTATATTTTGGTTCAAATGAGGTGCATTTGTGCACATAATTGAAATCTTATTGACAAGGTATGTGCATTGTGCCGCACTAAGTGATTTGTGGTAGTTTGCTTGTGACTAAGGAGTGTTCCTATGTACAGGACCTTTTCCAGACCTTTCCAACAGTTTTTTACAAAAAATGTATCATAAGGTCTACAGCTTATAAGTCAGCAATCAACCGAATGCAGATCAGGCCACCCAATGTCGGTAAGCTCTGGCAAATGGACCACACAGTACAGGTAGATCTTCACATAGATTTATTGTTATTGATTTATCTTTATAACCAGAGTCGTTGCAGCCGCCCACTTCCACCTCGGCGTCGTCGATCCGGAACACCCATCTCCCGGGGTGCCCCACGTTGGTGGTCCCCTCCAAGCCCGCCACGTCCGGGGTCCGCGAGCCCGGGATGTTGAAGTAACGCTTCCCGTCGCCGGCGTTGAAACCTGCCTGGGGACACAGACAGCATCAGCCACCACAAAACATCACTAAACATCTCTAAACATCAGCAAACTTTACAGAACATCACCAACTTTACAGGACAACACCAAACTTTACAGAACACCACCAAACTTTACAGAACACCACCAAACTTTACAGAGCATCAACACACTTTACAGAACAACACCAAACTTTACAGAACAACACCAACATTTACAGAGCATCAACAAACTTTACAGAACAACACCAAACTTTACAGGACAACCCCAGACTTTACAGAACAACACCAAACATTACAGAACATAACCATTTTCAATTTACCCACCATAGTTTAAGAGCTTAAAGGTTGAAGTAGAGTACCGGTCTGGGTATCAAACCGTTCATAACCATCATAACCGTCTCTTCTTACTCCACTTAAACATCTGTTACCAATATCATTATCTAAGACTCTTTGTTGTGCTGATTCTGCCTACGGGCATTTTTGTGAATGCGCCTGCTAGGTATGTAAACAACAGCAATACATCACTTTGGTCTTTATGAAGAAATTTTCTAAAGTAAGCTCCATACTGGTTGACCTACATTGAAGATGGGGCCATATGGCCGTTGTTTACATTTGACGAGGGAGCCCTCACGCTAAATACCCTCTGGAAGAATCAAGCCAATATTTCTAGTTAGAAGCCATATGTGACCTAGGATTGATATTAGCCGCATCAGGTTACTTGTGATTGGCTAGTAGCCAAGTGATGCTACCTGTGATTCGTGACTAACCTGGTGATATTACCTGTGATTGGTTAGCAGCCAGTGATGTTACCTGTGATTGGTTAGTAGCCAGGTGAGGCTGTCTGCGATTGGTTAGCAGCCAGGTGATGTTACCTGTGCGGCGATGCCCCCCAGGCCGGCTGCGTCACCCCCGCTGCTGGCATGCATGCCGGTGGTCCAGGTGATGTTGTTATACTGGAAGATGGTGAAGGACAGATCTCCGTCTGTGATCAGGACCACCTGGAAGGTGTTGACCTGGAGGAGAACATCCACAAGGACAACCTGGATTTAGCATCATCCATGGTATCAGAGAGCCTGGAGGAGAGGCCTTGTGATCGAATCATGTGATCTGACTGTGGACCAGGGTTTGGACAAGTTCTCTGTGAGCTAACAGCTGGAGGTGGTGGTGAGAGAGGACCTGAAGTGATGAGTTTGTCTGAGTTTATTTGTATGTGAGTCATAACACCATCAGTACCGTAGACATCTTATCCTAGCTATCTTTGTTGTGTACGGGGAACGGATTCACCTAGTGATTGTTAGTGCTTTGCACTTGGTTCTATAAACATACTGACAGTACCGACAGAGATATATTGTGTCGTTTTCTTCGGACAAATGTACTTGTTGTACGTGAGTGAGTGAGTGAGTGAGTGTGTGCGTGTCTGTGTGTGTGCGTGTGTGCATGCATGTGTGACCTACCGGAGTGACAGCGCTCCCTCCGAAGAAGGTGACGCGGTGCCAAGTGGAGACCAGCACCCAGGTGGCGCTGAACCCGGGGAACTCGGAGTAGTAGGTCCTGACGTCGGCCGTGGCCCGCTGCAGGGTGCCCTGGTCCAGGCTCTCGCGGTAGAACACCTCCCCCGCCCGCCGGTTGTCCACGTCGGCCCAGAAGGGCGCCACCACGCGGCGGTCCCCGGCGATGGGGAACGCCACCGGGGTGAACTGGGACACCTCCCGCAGGAAGGACACCAGTCCGTTGTTGTTCACCTGGAGTCGCACGGGCGGGGACACAGGGTTTACATTAGGTTTACACAACGTGTACAGTAGGTTTACACCAGGTTTACATTATGTTTGCACTAGGTTTCCACTACGGGTACACCAGGTTTACACCAGGTTTACATTATGTTTACACTAGGTTTCCACTACGGGTACAACAGGTTTACATTAGGTTTACACTACGTGTACAGTAGGTTTACACCAGGTTTACATTATGTTTACACTAGGTTTCCACTACGGGTACACCAGGTTTACACTACGTGTACAGTAGGTTTACACCAGGTTAACCATTATGTTTCCACTAGGGTTTCCACTACGGGTAACACCATGGTTTACATTAGGTTTAGAATATTGTACAGTAGGTTTACACCAGGTTTACATTATGCTAACACTAGGTTTCCACTACGGTTACACCAGGTTTACATTATGTGTAGACCTGTTTTACACTACAGGTACACCAGGATTACATTCTGCTACGTTTGAACTATGTTTTACACCAGGTTTAAATTCTGTTTACATTCTTTTTACATTCTGTTTACACTAGTTTACATGACAATGACGTTGTTTTCTCAACATTAACGTTTAGTTGATTTTTAAGTTATCTTTACATTACGTTTTCATTATGTTTAGCATTGCTTTTACATCACATGACATTGTGTTTACCTATAAAAGGGGTTACATTGAGTTCTTGTATTGTTCTTGCGGTTATAATAATAATAATAATAATAATAATAATCCATTTAATTTAGAGGCGCCTTTCAAGACACCCAAGGTCACCTATTGACCTATTCAAATGGTGTTATGCGGCCATTGAAACCAGTTATGACCGAGAGGGCGCTCAAAAAGGGAGGCTACCTATGACCCCCTGAACCCCCTGACCTCCTTCCCAGAACCAGAGCAACCACCTGAGGAATGTCGGCTCTTTAAAAACACACAATGGGAAAACACATTCACGTTCACACATTCCCCAACACTCATCACGTTGGTACAAATTGCAGTCATTCATAATTCCTTGCTGTAGCTTCACAAACGACAGCAAGGTCACGTGTTTGAACAGCAGGTACAGTACCAAGCTGTGTTGTACTCCTTGTGTCCAACAAGGTATCAGTGAGTTTGAATGCCTGCATCAAGGACTCGAGGGTGGGGGGTTTCCTGCCTGTATTTCCAGGCCTTGAACCCATGCGGGAGAAACAGGACAGGTGGGCGAACACGGGTCAGGGTGTTCCCGCTCCCAGCACCAGCAACAGGAGCCGGCCCAACATGGCCGCTGCTGCCACAACGATGTTTGAACTTCCCATGTAGCGAACAAACGCTACCTTCATGCTGTCTCACAGCTGCAGCTGCGAAAACCTACCCACTCACACTGAGAGAGAGAGAGAGAGAGAGAGAGAAGAGAGAGAGAGAGACGAGAGAGAGAGAGAGAGAGAGAGAGAGAGAGAGAGAGAGAGAGAGATCCTGTCGCGTGGCCTCTGAGACCCGCGGGGGTCCTGTCGCTGTCTATTATACAGGCGACAGGGACAGTCCTTGCTGGAGCTTCTTACTAATGCTTTGACGGCACTCAGCCTCGTTCACGCTTGGATGGAACTAATTAAACAAACAGACCTCTTTCTGTGGTGATCAAGCCTCTTCACTTCATGGAGACAGCTGGGCAGAGTCCAGAGAGAAACAGAGTTTAAAGAGCTCAGCAACAGAAGGACTAGTCAACACCTGGAGCCAACCGGGGAGAGTTCAGGAGCAGGGGGAGGGAGAGGGGGGGGAGGGAGGGTGAGGAGGGGAGGGAGAGGAGGAGGAGGGAGAGGGAGAGGAGAGGAAGGGAGAGGGTGAGGAGGGGGAGGGAGAGGTGAGGAGGGGGAGGAGGGGGAGGGTGAGGAGGAGGAGGAGGGGGAGGAGGGGGAGGAGGAGGGTGAGGAGGGAGGGAGAGGGTGAGGAGGGGAGGAGAGGGTGAGGAGGGGGAGGGAGAGGAGGAGGAGGAGGGGAGGGAGAGGGGGAGGAGGGGGAGGGAGAGGGGGAGGAGGGGGAGGGGAGGAGGAGGAGGAGGAGGAAGAGGAGGGAGAGGGGGGGGAGGGAGAGGAGGAGGAGGGAGAGGAGGGGGAGGGAGAGGGGGAGGGAGAGGAGGAGGAGGGAGAGGAGGGAGAGGAGGGGGAGGGAGAGGGGGAGGGAGAGGAGGAGGAGGGAGAGGAGGGGGAGGGGGAGGGAGAGGGGAGGGAGAGGAGGGAGGGGGAGGGTGAGGAGGGGGGGGGAGAGGAGGAGGAGGGAGAGGAGGAGGGGGCGAGGTCGTACATGTGTGAGATGTTTCAGAAACAGATGAGCGTTCTGTTCAGACACACAAAACACACACGCACACACACACACACACACACACACACACACACACACACACACACACACACACACACACACACACACACACACACACACACACATTCACACACACGATGGTTCAAATCCTAACGACTGCTGAGATATGGTGATGTGAAGTGAGGGTATCTGAAGCCCTGATCCGACCAGAGAGCTGCAGGAGCAACACCTCACTGGGGCACTACCAGGAGGAAGACCACGGCTCAGCGAGACGACAGAAAGACAACAGGATAAGTTGCACTCCATTACCTTTGGTTTTAATAAATTAGAAAGTCTTATCTCCTATCTTATTCTTAGTATAGTGGTAGTGTCGTAGTAGAGTATACGCTAGTCAAAGGCGGAGGAGAATCCACTTGAACAGTCTTTTCTTAATGAGGTTGAGATCCATTACCCATAATGCCATCTGGTTCCCCACTGTGACCTGACCATGAACTAAGCTCCTCCTCCTCTCAGTGCCCGGGACCATGTGACCGGCGGTGACACGGCCGTGTCGCCACGGCACCGGGGTTATGGGCTGTCAAACGGAAACCATGGCAACCAGCATTTCCAAGGTCTCCAGAGCAGAGGAAGTTTTCTTTGGCCCGGCGGTTAATGGCTGACCGCAGCCGTCCTGACCGGGGGGGGGGGGGGGGGGGGGGGGTGGTGCTGACAGTAGCCGATCCAGGGGTGGACGGCTGCGGGGGAGTGGTGGCATTGGAGGTGGAGGTCAGCATGGTACACACAGCAGGGGAGAGAGAGGGGTGGGAGAGAGAGGGGGAGTTGATTGATATGGTGAGGCGAAGAGGGATGAGATAGAAGAGAGACTAATGGAGAAAGAGGGGAGAGGAGGGAGAGGGTGAGAGGAGAGCGAGGGTGAGAGGAGGGAGAGGGGAGGGTGAGAGCAGAGAGCGGGTGAGAGGAGAGCGAGGGTGAGAGGAGGGAGGAGGGGGAGGGTGAGAGCAGAGAGCGGGTGAGAGGAGAGCGAGGGTGAGAGGAGGGAGAGGGGAGGGTGAGAGCAGAGCGAGGGTGTATGTTCATGAAGGGCCCGGGCTGTAAGGACAGACTCCGGGTGCCAGTGGTGGTGGACGAGGAGCGTCGTACAGAGAGGGGAGTGTTAGAGGCCATGGTCACAGGCCCATAATCCAATCTGCTGAGCATCTGGAAGAGTTTAGAGGAACGCGCTCTCCTTCCTGTTCGACAGTCCTATTAAATACGGACTCAGAGCTGACCTCACAAGGAACGGCACACCTACTGTCGGACTGGGCTGAACACTGCAGGGATGCACTGGTAATGCTGGGAGCAATGCTGGGTTATACTGGGTACCATGCCTGGTTATACTGGGAACTATGATGGTTACACTGGGAACCATACCCGGTTATACTGGGAACCAGAGATCTGAACTGTCATGCAGTTATTTTGTCTGCTGTATGTCATGACGTGAGTGACAGATGTCAGTCTGAGAATCAATATCGCTCTCTTCTCCTCCCCTACCTTCTGCCTCTCTTGGAAGATGGGTGATTGTGGGCGATAATTGTAAAGCGTTTTTAGTGGCCACTGGTAGAAAAGTGCTTCATGAAGGCAGTCCAAATGCAGACCATTTCTCTTCCTTTCCTCTCTCTCTCTCTCCCTCTCTCCCTCCTCTCTCTCTCTCCTCTCTCTCTTCCTCTCTCTCTCTCTCTCCCTCTCTCTCCTCTCTCTCTCGCCTTTAACTCTGTTGTTCTTGGTCGGAGGTTCTTTCCGATGCGTCTGCTCGTTTGGGCCGCGGCCGTTTGCTTAGTAGTCGAGTATTTAGGAGCAAAACAACTCTTATCTGGAAATGGAGAGCCAAAATAAACCGCCGCGATGTCGAAGGAACCCGCAGACCGACCCCGGACAACATGGCCGCCTCCTCCTCTCCCGACACCCTGACCTCAAACAATATGGCCGCTTCTCCTCTCCCGACACCCTGACCTCAACAATATGGCCGCCTTTCTCTCCCAACACCCTGACCTCAACAATATGGCCGCCTTCTCCTCTCCCAACACCCTGACCTCAACAATATGGCCGCCTTCCCCCTCCCAACACCCTGACCTCAACAATATGGCCGCCTCCTCCTCTCAACATCAACAATATGGCCGCCTCCTCCTGACACTCACCAACACCCTGACCTCACCAAGGTGGCTTCTACCTCCGCTTCACTCTAGTCTCACAAATTAGACTTCCGGTAACTGATGTAAAGTCTGGTGGCTGAAGTGCTGAAGAAAAGAGGTTTCTCTTTCTTTTGCTTCAGAAATGTTAAGACCAATCTCGTTGCTGGAAGAATGACACTGTAGGCACAAATTTGGCCCGTAACAGTGAACATAAACCCGGCCAGCAGCAGTAAACAATCGCCACAATTCTGTACAGGTTTTCAAATACACACCGTGTAGACCGGCCACTTCTCACGTAACGAAACAGGAAACAAGGCGTGACTCCGCCGTTTGTAACAATCAGAAGCTATTCTAGTCGGCGCGCACCTACTTACACCCACACTGTAAGAAACACATATTGATGCAGAACGCCACTTCACTGACCACATAAACCATACACTGAAACTAAACAACCCCCCCCCGCCCTGGGAGAGCCGGAGCTCCCGGCTACGCGGTGGCTCAGATGAGCGCTAGCAGATGTTAGCGCGAGGAGCTTCGTGTTCCCAACACATTCAGGCTCCACTCGGCCGTGAGCTCACATGACGCGCAGCGCTATCCGTCAGATTCCTCCACAAACCACAATCTGTACAGTGTGTGTGAGGGTACGTGTGGTTTTTCGAACATTATGCTACATAAATATGTATTTACAGTGTGTGTGTGTGTGGTGTGTGTATGTGTGTGTGTCCCCTGCCGTGTTGGCCCCAGACCGCTTTAATACGGTGGTGACGGGGATGAGGTGGAGGAGGGGAGGAGGAGGGAGTGCAGGTGGTGAAGGCGAGAAGGTGGAGGAGGGGGTGGAGGAGGTAGAGGGGAGGAGGTGGGGGTGACAGGGAGGGGGTGGAGGAGGTGGAGGGAGTGGTGGTGGGGACATGGGGACTCCCAGTGATGTGTGGGAACCCCCACAGGGGCGCTGGGGGCTGGAGGGAACCTTGAATGGAACGCTGATGATATCCAGGATCTCAGGAGGCCGTGGTGAGGAGGCTGAGGAAGAGGAAGAGGTGTCTCAGGAGGCAGTGATGAGGACGCTGGAGGCTGAGGAAGAGGTGTCTCTAGGAGGTCGTGGTGAGGGAGGCTGAGGAAGAGGAAGAGGAGTCCCAGGAGGCAGTGGTGAGGAGGCTGAGGAAGAGGAAGAGGAGTCCCAGGAGGCAGTGGTGAGGACGTTGGAGGCTGGGGCTTGGAGGCTGAGGTCAGAGAGTGTCCCAGGAGGCGGTAGTGAGGACGTTGGAGGCTGGGGCTGGAGGCTGAGGTTCAGAGAGTGTCCCAGGAAGGCGGTAGTGAGGACGTTGGAGGCTGCGGGCTGGAGGCTGAGGTCAGAGAGTGACCCCAGGAGGCGGTAGTGAGGACGTCAGCTCCCCAGGCCTCCATGTGGCAGACGCCCGGGCACTCCCAGCTCGCCCCCGGGGAGCCCGAGAGAATCCGCGCTGGGCGGCGGCTGAAACTCACCTGCTTCCAGAAGCCGTACGGCCGCTCCCCTCAGTCATGTGGCCCGGCAGATGTTGGGTGGATCCCAGCGGAGCGCTCAGCCAGATCAGGGCTCATAGAATCACTTCGACAGCCCGCCTCGCTTTGATTCCCCCAGATGAGAAGGGAGGTTCTGACGCGATTCAACTCCTGCTGTAGCCAGTGTTTACGGGACTTGAACCGAGATCTTGAGGACTGAAACCCACTGTAGCTCTCTGTCCTCGTTCTTATCAGGTCTTGATTCACGCGGCTCGCAACATTGCTGTATTGGATTTCGACAAATGTGCTATTTTTATCCCATTCTTTCTCCCTCTGTTTCTCCTCTCCTGCCCATTTTTTTTTGCTCCCCTCCCTTATTTCATACCTCCCTGCCTCTCTCCCCCATACCCTCCCCCTCTCTCCCCCTATCTCCCTCTCTCCCCCCTACCTCCCTCTCTCAACCCCCCTTCCCACTCTCCCCCCCCTCCCCCTCCTCTCTCCCCCCCTTCCCTCCCTCCCACTCTCCCCCCCTCCCCCTCCTTCTCTCCCCCCTTCCCTCCATCCCTCTCTCCCCCCTCTCCCCTCTTCTCTCCCCCCTTCCCTCCCCTCTGAGGGTCAGTAGTGTGTTGTGATCGTGAGCCAGTGCACGCATCTGAGGTCCTCCCCTGCCGACGCGGTCCCGCAGCAGAACCAACGCAATCTGGGCGCAGGTGTGCAGGCTAACCCCTGGACACACATGCACGCCGCGAACAGGCTAGCCCTGCAGGCTAACCTGGACACACATGCACGCCGCGAGCAGGCTAGCCCTGCAGGCTACCCCTGGACACACATGCACGCCTGCGAACAGGCTAGCCCTGCAGGCTAACCATGGACACACATGCACGCCGCGAGCAGGCTAGCCCTACAGGCTAACCCTGGACACACATGCACGCCGCGAACAGGCTAGCCCTGCAGGCTAACCCTGGACACACATGCACGCCGCAAACAAGGCTAGCCCTGCAGGCCGACCCTGGACACACACTGCACGCCGCGAGCAGGCTAGCCCTGCAGGCTAACCCTGGACACACATGCACGCCGCGAGCAGGCGTAGCCCTGCAGGGTACGTGCAGATCCATGCGTGGGCCACAACGGGGCCGTGTCGGGAACATGACCTCACTGGGTCTCGTCCCCCGACGCCGAGATTAGAAACACGTTGTGCACTTTGCCCATTGTTGCCATGGTACCACCGTTGACACCAGCGGCCCTTTTTACACGAGCGAGGACATCTGAGATGTGTGTGTGCGTGTGAGAGAGGACTTGTACCCACGTGTGTTTGCGTGTATGTGTGTGTGTGTGTGGTTTGTGCTAGTAATGAGGACTTGAACACGTGTGTGTGTGTTTGTGTGTGTGAGAGGACTGGTGCCCGTGTGTGTGTGTTGTGTGTGTGTGTGTGTGTGTGTGTGTGTGTGTGTGTGTGTGTGTGTGTGTGTGTGTGTGTGTGTTTGTGTGAGCATCAGGTACGGGCCGCTGACGTGAGGCAGGCTGCGGTGCGTTGCGAGCCCAGCAGGTGGGGTTGATTTGTGGGTCGGGCGGCTGCAGGCTGCAGCCTCTGATCAAAGCTCAGAGAGCCTCAGCTCCACCCGCCGCACCGCATATTTGAGCTGCGACCTGCGAGGGAATGGCTCACAGATGCTGCAGCCACGCAGCCGCCACACACACACCCTGCTCCCGCTAGGTGTGTGTGTGTGTGTGTGTGTGTGCGGCAGTATGTACCTTTGCTTGTGTGTGTTTGTTGGGTGTATGTATGTTTGTGTGTTTGTGTAGATGTGTGTGTTGGATTTACTCTTGTCCTCTATCCTCCACACACACCCACACACACACACACACACACAAGTGTATGTACACATGTTTAATCACACATATACACAAACACACCACATCAAATACAAACATGCATACACCCCATAAACACACACGCAAGGAACATATTGCCATGTACATACAAAACACACACCACTAAATAAACTCACACACACCACACGCAAAGTATGCAGAGCTATGCCACAAACACACACATACAAAGTACATGTGCTAGCAAAAACATACAAAAATACAAAGACACACACTCACACACACACACACACACACACACACACACACACACACACACACACACACACACACACACACACACACACACACACACACACACACAACACACAAACAGGCTCCAAACCCATTCACCTCAGGATGCTCTTGAAGAGATCAATTCTTTGAGTGTGCTTGAGTGTGTGTGTGTGTGTGTGTCGGAGCTCTGAGTGTGTGTGTGTGTGTGTGTGTGTGTGTGTGTGGTGTGTGTGTGTGTGTGTGTGTGTGTGTGTTGTGTTTGTGTGAGCTCTGTGTGTGTGTGTGTGTGTGTTTGTGTGAGCTCTCTGTGTGTGTGTGTTGTGTGTGTGTGTGTGTGTGGTGTGTGGTGTGTGTGTGTGTTGTGTGTGTGTGTGTGTGTGTGTGTACTCACATAGAGGCCGTTGTGCTTGTCCCCGAAGAAGGGGAACCCCAGGGAGATCTCCACCAGGCCGGACCCCCCCGTCGTCCTGGGCGCTGGTCCTCGTGTCGCCCTGCTCTGGGCCGAAGGGGTACATGTCCTCCAGGGCCACCACCCCCCCCGCCCCGGGGAACAAGGGCCCCCACGACCAGCAGCACCCCCGCCAGGGCCTGCAGACCCCCCACGCCCGCATCGCCTCTCTGGGCCGCGACACACGCGCTCCCCCAGGCCCCGCGGAGCGAGAGAGGGGAGAGGAGAGGGAGGAGAGAGGAGAGGAGAGGGAGGAGAGGAGAGGAGAGGAGAGGAGGAGGAGAGGAGAGGAGAGGAGGAGGGAGGAGAGGAGAGGAAGAGGGAGGAGGAGAGGGGAGGAGGAGTGGAGAGGAGGAGGTGAGGAGAGGGTGAGAAGGGGAGGAGGAGAGGAGAGGAGAGGAGGAGAGGGAGGAGGAGGAGAGGGAGGAGGAGGAGAGGAGGAGAGGAGAGGGAGGAGAGGAGAGGAGGAGAGGAGGAGAGGAGAGGAGAGGGAGGAGGAGAGGAGAGGAGAGGAGAGGAGAGGAGAGGAGAGGAGAGGAGAGGAGAGGAGAGGAGGATAGGGTGGGAGGAGGGACACCTGTGGCTGTGTCGGACCCGGGCAGGGGGGGACAGGAGAGAGGTCTGTGTCAGCTCCTCTCACGTGCTTCTGGTGCCGGCTCCTCTGGTCTCTAGCTCCCAGGTTCTAGTCTCTCTCCCTGGTTTCTTCGCTCTCCCAGGTGCTGGTATCTCACTGTTCTAGACCCTCTCAAATTGTAGTCTTTCTCTGGTTCTGGTCTCTCAGGCCTCTCTCTCTCTCCAAAGTCCGGTCAGACACCTGGTCTGTTCTCTCCAGTTCCTGGTCTCTCTGGTCTCCGGTCTGATCCTGGAGAGGTCTTCTCTGTGTCCTGTCTCTCTCTCTCAGGTCTCCTCTGGTTCACAGGGTTAATCTTGTCCTTGGTCTCTTCCCCCAGGCTCTGGTCTTCCTCTGGTAGGTGCGATGACTCCTGGTCTGTCGAAGTCCATGGTGATCTCTCTGATCCGGTGTCTCTCGGGTCCCCGGTGTCTCTCTGGTCCCCCCCCGGGTGTTCTCTCTGGACACGGTGTCCTCTCTGGTCCCAGTGTTCTCTCGGGTTCCCAGGGTGTTCTCTTGGTCCTGGTGTCTCTCAGGGTCCGGTTGTCCTCTGCGGGTCCGGTGTCTCTCAGGTTCCCTGTGTCTATCAGGTCACGCGTTGTCTCTCAGGTCCGGTGTCTCTCGGGGTCCCTGTGTCTCCTCTGGTCCTGGTCTCTTGGGTCTTGGTGTCTCTCTGGTCCTGGGTGTCTCGGGTCCTGTGCTCTCTGGTCCGGGTGTCTCTCAGGTCCTGGTGTCTCTCGGTCCTGATGTCTCTCAGGTCCTGATGACTCTCAGGTCTGGGTGTGCCAGGTGGTGGTCTCAGCGCTTGGGGAGTCAGGGGGTCCGGTTGTAAGGTTGGGACTGGGCTGCGTTGGATTCCTGGCATTCTGCTGCAGAGTGGCTGGGCTCTCTCTCTATGTGCGCTGCTCCTCTCTCTGCTGCTGCTGCTGCTCCACCACTGAGAGCAGAAGTGGGAGAAGACTTCTCCAGCGGAGGAGTTCAGCTTTTTTTTTTCTTCCCTTTCCCTTTTTTTTTTTTCTCTCTAAACAAGCGATTTGGTCCCTAATGGTTCTTCAATAAAAGCCCTATTCTGCCTGCCAAAGGACTTCTTTCAGCGCAGGCCCCGCCCCCCCCCCGCAGGGACCAGCTACCTTGCATAATTAAAGCCCTCCCACCAATAGAGGGAGAGGGGCCGGTAACTGGATAAGCAGTGGGCGGAGCTATGATAATGAAAGGGCTGCATTTAAAAGGGGATCAGGGCCTCGGCTCCGCCTCCTCTCATGCAGATGCAGACCATTTCTCCCTCCCTCCCTCCCTCCCTCCCTCCCTCCCTCCCTCCCTCCCTCCCTCCCTCCCCTCCCTCCCTCTCTCTCTCTCTCTCTCTCTCTCTCTCTCTCTCTCTCTCTCTCTCTCTCTCTCTCTCTCTCTCTCTCTCTCTCTCTCTCTCTCTCCTCTCTCCTCTCTCTCTCTCTCTCTCTCTCTCCCTCCCTCTCTCTCTCTCCCTCTCTCTCTCTCTCCCTCTCTCTCGGTGGAGGAGCGTGCAGCTTCCCAGCATACCAGCACACGCTACAGTGCTCTCAGGAACACACGGAACAGTTCTAACAGGAGCAGAGCTGTTCTAACAGGAAGAGCTGTTCTAACAGGAGGAGAGCTGTTCTAACAGGAGGAGCTGTTCTAACAGGAGGAGGATAGTTTCAACAGGATGAGAACTGTTATACCATGAGAACAGTTCTATCAGGAGAACAGTCCTAAAAGGAGAACTGTTCTAACAGGAGGAGAACAGTTCTATCAGGAGAACAGTTCTAAAAGGAGAACTGTTCTACCATGAGGAGAGCTGTTCCACCATGATGAGAACTGTTCCACCAGGAGGAGAACAGTTCTATCAGGAGAACAGTTCTAAAAGGAGAACTGTTCCACCATGAGGAGAACTGTTCTAACGGGAGGAGAATAGTTCTAGTATGCGTTGGTCCTAATGGAACATTGAATGAGGAACCGACGGACAAATGAAAATATACACTCACAGGCACACACATATATATATACACACACACACACACACACACACACACACACACACACCAATACACATACACACACATAGGCACAGAGACAGGATCATACAGACCAGACCAGAGAGGGCAAAGGTCATGCTGTTGCCCACAGACTCTACATAAACACCCACACAGCCGCTCAACGTCTCTCTCCCCCCTCTTACCCTCCCACACACACACACACACACACACACACACACACACACACACACACACACACACACACACACACACACACACACACACACACACACACACACACACACACACAAAGACACAAGACCCCTTCAGTACACACTTGATTTAATGTTGCTCATTCGATAACCATTAGTCTCAGATATACTAAGTTGCCAAGAAACACAAATACTTAAGAGGATTTAGTACACAAACATCCTTGGCATTCGTGATCCATAATCACACAAAACATTTCACAATAATCAAGTATGGGAATCATGGCACATAACTACGACCCTTTTAAACAATCAGGAATCAAAGAGCGGAACAACGTTTTAAACCTCTCACAGCATCAGTCATCCCAGGGACCGGGAAGTGTAAACATCGGATTATTAAGCTCTCTTCCCGTCTCATCGAGCGGCACCAGAACTCATTGGGACAAAGGGCTTCGACCTCCTTAGGACAATGAGTGTCTCGTGGTCTGGGGGGTGTGTGGGGGGGGGGGGGCTGAGCGGAGGCCGTTTCATAACCCAGCTCCCCGGATCGGACCGGACCAGAGGTGGTCCGCCAGCTCAGGGAAAATCCTCCAAACATTTTTTGGCCGGCGGTGAACGCGGATAAACAGAACCACCATTGTTTGTTGTGTTCTGCTTTCCTGCATTCATGAACCCCAGCGCAGTGTGCACGCTGAATCGACGGGGTGTGTGGCCGTGGGTGTGTGTGAGTGTATGGGGGGATTTGGGGCTGTGTGTGTGTCAGTGTTGGGGTGTGTGTGTGTGTGTGTGTGTGTGTGTGTGTGTGTGTGTGTGTGTGTGTGTGTGTGTGTGTGTGTGTGTTTGTGTGTGTGTTTGTGTGTGTGTGTGTGTGTGTGTGTTAGGTTAAAACAAGGGGAAATCACCAAAATGCAGTATTTCTATTTCTATTTATTATCTGAAACCGTTTTAGAGGCTGTGAGAACAGTATGGACCCTGGTCAACTGTATCTGAATATGTGAGGGAATAAAGTGGGTCCAACGAGTTGAGAGCTGGGTTTGGACACGAGCACCTTGTTGGAACAACGTCAGGTTCGGACCCAAGGAATGTGTGGGCTTGAACTTCAGCACCTTATTTGAGAACATAACAGTTTGGTTCAGGGCCCAGCAGCCTGTAAGATGACTTATGGAACCATAGATAGAACACTAGATGTCTAGAACATCATCACAGGCGGCCATCTTCTTCTTCTTGGTTATAATCTTGTACCTATTTTAGAACATTATTCTATTTTTCTAGAACCTAACATAATTATTCATAAGTATGCAGTGTCATAACCTCATCTCTGACGTTTATAATAAACCAAACCGTTTGAAAATCGGTTTGAAATTGAGCAAGTTATGGTTATTTAAAAGGTACATGTACCACTACCAACACAATGCTATGGGTGAGTGGCTGACTGTGGCAAGATGGCCGCCAGTGGTGACGTTGGACTCCATTGGCCAGCAGCGCGGACGAGCCATCTAGTGCTCTATACATATCTATGGTTGGAACCCATGGCCCCTTCTGGGATCACAGTGAGGAGTTGGGTTTGAATCATCATCTTTTGTATTGACTGAGAAAGAGAGCTGGGGTCGAGTCCCAGCACCATAGTGGATTCAACCCCAGCTCTGATTAGAGTTGAGTTAGAGAGCTAGAACCTTGAAGGATTGAAGCTAAGAGCTGGATTTGAACTCTTGCACCTTGGGGGTGTGGACCCCAGCATAGTGCTGGATAAGTGTTAAGTCCCACCTTGTGGGATAAACGATGACTGTCCGGTTTGGACCCCAGGACCTGCTGCCGGGTCAGTGTCTGGACCCCAGGACCTGCTGCCGGGTCAGTGTCTGGACCCCAGGACCTGCTGCCGGGTCAGTGTTTGGACCCCAGGACCTTGTGGCTCCGGGCCTGGCGCCGCCTCACGTCCTCATCGAGCTGCTCCTTCAGCGTCAGAACCTGGGGACGCAGAGAGACGAGGTTGTCAACCCCAACACTCACCAGGCAGCCAGTCACCATATGTTAGAGACTACCCATAAGCAGCCTCTGAGCCATCAGGCTGCCCCAGGCTCCTTGCTCAGCGGCCCCTGGGCAGCGGTGTGCCCAGGGTGGGGGTGTCGGACTACCGACCTGGCCCTCCAGGCCCTTGACCCGCTGGCGGTGGGCCTTTCTCCCGGGTCTCCAGGGCCCGCTCCGCCTGCAGTCCGGCGGCCCGCAGCCGGCCCGTCTCCGCCTCCATCTCCTGGGCGTGGCGCGCCGTCTCCTCCAGGAGGCGCTGGGACTGGGCGTGGCCCAGCTCCGAGTACCGCGCCTGGGGGGGGGAGGAGTGGCCACCACTCCTGGTTACTCCTCAGGGTGGAAGGAGGGATTCTACTCAGTTGATGGATCCCCTCAGCTTGGTTGAGAATGAATTTAAATTTAAATTGAAAGAAACGTTGGCGTTCACAAGAGTCAAGCCCCTCGTCCTACACTTGTGGGACGTGAACACGTGGCGTATATTCACGCCGCTTTGGGCAAAGTAATGAGCCCAGCTTCGATGGCTGCAGAGTGAGGAGAAGATTAATCTGGGTTGGGGGAGGGAGTTCTACTGTAGAGTACTGCCCTCTAGTGGTCAGAGGTAAATGCACGCAGCTTTAATTTATTTCTGTGTATTTCTACAGTGGCTAGTTTAAACTGGGTTGATTTGAAACCTTTACAGATACTTTTTTTAACAGTTCTCTACTGCCGGCCAAGTTTGTGATCGACAGTTAGACACTTAAGGATCCCGCCTCCCGCTACACGATTGGCCGGAAACAAATACGAAGCGCCCCGTTCACCCAGCTCTGAGCTCGCCATCCCCCATGTCTGACTTGAGACCTGGATGCAAATTCTGAGCAGCGACGCTGTGACCTCTGACCTGCAGGCTCTGCAGCTCCACCTGGTTCTCCGTCAGGTCCCGCTCAAGGGCCCGCAGTGCCTCCAGCAGGCGCTCCTTCTCCTGGCCGCCCAGCACCACCTCCTCCTCGCTCCTTAGCCTCTGCAACTCCGCCTGAAGGAGGAGACGCCCGGAGGTCAGCCCGCTGCACCTCCTGACCCACCCCAGGTCGCCGTGGGAATCCCCACCGGACCCCACCTCTCCCTCATTACTAGGGGAACATGGTAGCGGCCTGGATGGTTCTCAGTGGGACCAGCTGAGGTGTCCTGGTCCGAGCTTCACGGACCAGCAACTCTATGTTAACGTTGAACCAATTCAACTAACAGAGTACCCCCCCCATCCCCCCCCCCCAACCCCAAGCTGCTCAGCCCCCCTAGTGGGGTCTCAGGGCTCCACCAGACATGAGAGACACTGAGCTACCAAACCGTACCTACCAGGGTGGGACCCTCTGAGGGACGCTCAGGCTCAGAGAGGGAGGGGACTTAACCCAAGCTGCTGCTGAATGACCCTGTGACCGCCTTGACCTGCTGGGGGAACGAGGACCTGCACAGACGGACGGACGGACCCACCTTCTCCAGGGCCTTGCGCAGCGTGGCCTTGTCCCTCCCCAGCCGTGCGACGCTCCGCTCCAGCTCGCCGCGCTCCGTCTGCAGCGTCGTCACGGTGATCTGGAGGCTCTCAGCCTCTCCTGGAGCCCCTCCCTCTCCTGCTGAAGCTGCTGGGCGGAGCTGTGGGCCTCTAGCCCCGCCTCCTTCTGCCGCTTGAGCGCCTGGGAAACATTCAACCGACAAACCTTCAACCGACAACTAGCCAGCCGCAGCTTTGGCTTCTGATTGGCTTAAATTGGACCATCGCCGGACCTTCATCCAATCCAGAGTGAATCCTGTTTTCTGCTCTGCCTCTAGCTCCACTAAAGTACTACATTTAATTACTTTTTTATAGTAGAAAAATAAATAAATAACTAAAATTCAAAATTATATTTTATAATCTAAATACAAAATTCTAAATTACTGTATATTCATATAAATGACAAATTCTATATTAAATTTATAATTGAATAGAAAATGATATATCACATCTATATAATAAAGACGGGCCAGTGGTGACCTCTTCAGGCGCGCTGCTCTGCTTCTGCCGCTCCGCGGCCTCCAGCTGCTGCGTCTCCAGGGCCGTCTGCAGGCTGAGAGCGCGCTCCGTCAGCGCCTGGTTCAGCCGCTGGCTCTCCGACAGGCCGTCCCGCAGGGCGTCCAGCTGCTCCTGTAGACACAGAGAAGACCTGGGTCCACAGAGGAACGCATGCTGAGGGGCCTTCAGCAACACAACATGATCATCAACGTCATGCTATGCAGCCTGTGCTGGGATGCCCTCCTTCTGCTCCACCCTTCTGCCGTTAGCCTCTGATCCTTCTGGCCTCTCGTTAGCCTCTGATCCGGCTGCCTCTCGTTAGCCTCTGACCCTGCTGTCTCTCGTTAGGCCTCTGATCCTTCTGCCTCTCGTTAGCCTCTGACCCTGCTGCCTCTCGTTAGCCTCTGACCCTGCTGCCTCTCGTTAGCCTCTGATCCGGCTGCCTCTTCGTTAGCCTCTGATCCGGCTGCCTCTCGTTAGGCCTCATATCCGGCTGCCTCTCGTTAGCCTCTGATCCTGCTGCCTCTCGTTAGCCTCTGATCCTGCTGCCTCTCGTTAGCCTGCAGATCCGGCTGCCTCTCGTTAGCCTCTGATCCGGCTGCCTCTCGTTAGCCTCTCATTGGCCTCACATTAGCCTCTGATCCTGCTGCCTCTCGTTAGCCTTGATCCTGCTGCCTCTCGTTAGCCCTCTGATCCTGCTGCCTCTCGTTAGCCTCTCGTTAGCCTCTGACAGACGTAGGGCTACGCCCAGCAGGGCAGAGCTTGTCCTCTTTGCGTTGGCGCGCGTTGACCGGGTTTCCGAGAGTGCCCCTGTTTTTGTTTGTCCAACATCTCTTCTCGACGGCTGAAACCAACCAGAGGCCAGGTCCTCGGAGGAGGAGCTCTGAGGAGGAGCTCCGAGGAGGATTAACGAGCTCTGGGCAGTGTTTTACTGCCCAGGTCCTCTGTGTCCCCCGGAAAACCAAACGCTAGGTCAACAAGACCAAGAACAACCCGGGCGCCCTCCAGAACTCAGAAGGCCACGGCGGATTAGTTTTTAAATCAAAGGGTGGCAACGGAAGGACCGGCAATTCATCATGTTCCCCGGTTCAATTAAACATCTTAGAAAAAACGGAGAAGGTTTACAGCTCTGTTCGTTTGTTTTACGTGACCTGCCCGGGTAAATATTATGCCGCCGATTAATTCCGCCGGTCGCTGCAGCCTCTGGTCCCGGAGCCTAACGATGAATCACCCTGCTCATTACACGCCTCAGCTGTCTCTCATGTTTACTAGCCCTGTTTAGAGTAAACATTTACATGCTACTACTCCTATTGTGTAAATAGATGTTTTCTGCATTCATATTTTTCACATTAGTTGTAACATTCTTTTTAGTTTTTCTTTAAGCGCCTGTCCAGTACTTTGTGCAGTACAGAGTAGTACTATCTCATCGTGGACGTTAGTAATCTTGGCTCCAGCAGTCCTACTGAGTTACAGCAGAACTCCTGGAACGCAGAAAGGTAAGGGACGGAGTGGCGTCTTGTTTCCCGTTCCATGAAGTCTATTGTTGATTTGAAACCTTTACACATGTTTACTGTTTACTACTAAACCTCGAGTTTGTGTTCACAAATAAGGTTCTCTGAACCGAGATCTGAACCGACATGATTGGTCGAAAACAATGCGGAGCAAGAGAAGTGAGATGGCCCGTCCAGCCAGACCTGATCTGCCCCCCGCCCTCAGACATGAACCCCCATCCTGAACGTGGAGGCCGTGTCCCTGGAGGTGGGGGTCCCTAGGGGTGGGGGTCCATGGTGGGGTCCGTAGGCGGGGTGGGGGTCCCTAGGGGTGGGGGTCCCTAGGGGTGGGGGTCCCTAGGCGGGGGGTCCCTGGGTGGGGGTCCCTGGGGGTGGGGGTCCCTAGTAGGGGTCCCTAGGCGGGGGTCCCTGGGCGGGGGGTCCCTGGGGGAGCGCCCGGTTACCTGCAGCACCCTGCGGTCCTCCTGGCTGGCGGCCAGCACCCGCTGCAGCTGCCCCGCTCTTCCTGCAGGGCGCCGGCGCTCCTGCGGTTGCTAGACAACGAGCCCGCCGCCCGGCGCAGCTCCTCCCTCAGCCCCGCCTCCTGCAGCTCCGCCCGGGCCAGCGCCGCCGCCAGCCGCTCCTCCAGGGCGGCGCCGCGCTCCTCGCTGGCGGCCCAGCTCCTCCCCCCGCTCCGCCAGCCGGCCCCGCAGCGCCCCCAGCTGGCCGTCCAGCTCGGCGCCGCGGCCCGCCGCCCGCTGCCGCTCCGCCTCCGCCCCGCGCTGGGCGGCCTCCAGCTGGGCGGCCCGGCCCTCCGCCGCCTCCCGGGCCTCCCGCTGCCGCTGGAGGCCGGCCGCCGCCGCCGGCCTCCGAGGACTGCAAGCCGCTCCTGGGGGCGGGGTGACCGGACGTTACCTCAACACGTTACAGAAAGGGTACCTCACAGTACCTCAACACGTACAGAAAGGGTACCTCACAGTACCTCAACACGTACAGAAAGGGTACCTCACAGTACCTCAACACGTACAGAAAGGGTACCTCACAGTACCTCAACACGTACAGAAAGGGTACCTCACAGTACCTCAACACGTACAGAAAGGGTACCTCACAGTACCTCAACACGTACATAAAGGGGTACCTCACAGTACCTCAACACGTACAGAAAGGGTACCTCACAGTACCTCAACACGTACAGAAAGGGTACCTCACAGTACCTCAACACGTACAGAAAGAGGTACCTCACAGTACCTCAACACGTACAGAAAGGGTACCTCACAGTACCTCAACACGTACAGAAAGGGTACCTCACAGTACCTCAACACGTACAGAAAGGGTACCTCACAGTACCTCAACACGTACAGAAAGGGTACCTCACAGTACCTCAACACGTACAGATAGGGTACCTCACAGTACCTCAACACGTACAGAAAGGGTACCTCACAGTACCTCAACACGTACAGAAAGGGTACCTCACAGTACCTCAACACGTACAGAAACGGTACCTCACAGTACCTCAACACGTACAGAAAGGGTACCTCACAGTACCTCAACACGTACAGAAAGGGTACCTCACAGTACCTCAACACGTACAGAAAGGGTACCTCACAGTACCTCAACACGTACAGAAAGGGTACCTCACAGTACCCTCAACACGTACAGAAAGGGTACCTCACAGTACCTCAACACGTACAGAAAGGGTACCTCACAGTACCTCAACACGTACAGAAAGGGTACCTCACAGTACCTCAACACGTACAGAAAGGGTACCTCACAGTACCTCAACACGTACAGAAAGGGTACCTCACAGTACCTCAACACGTACAGAAAGGGTACCTCACAGTACCTTTATCTTAACATTACCTTTATAGGTTACCTTTAAATTAACTTAACATTACCGTAACACATATATTAACTTTATAGATTACATTTGCATTATCTTTTAATATAGATTACGTTTACATATAGATTACCTTTACATTACTTTTACATATTGGTTGCCTTTAAATTAACTTTACATACTTTTTCATAGAGGATAGCATAACTTTCCTTTGCATATAGATGACCTTAATACCACGTTACATTCCACAAATCATTACATTTAAGTTAATAAATTACACTACATTATATTGCAGTACACTACATTATGCAAAATTGGTAACGAATCTTTTTGTGACCTCACAAATGATCCTGATCAGTGTGAGGTCCTACGTTTCCTCCCTGTCTGTCTGGGGGGGGTCCCAGTCCCGGGGGGTCCCTCCTGTACCTGCAGGCTCCTGGCCTCGGCCTCGGCCTTCTGGAGGCCCACCCTCAGCCTGACCAGCTCCTCCCCCAGGCTCCTCTTCTCCTGCTGGGCCTGCCGCCACGCCTCCTCCTGCACGCACAGGGAGCTCTGCACCCCGCAGCAGCTGGTCAGACGCCTCCACGCTTGCCTGGGGAAACGCAGGTTAAAGAGACACTGTTAGAGCACGGGAACAGCGCCCCATGTGGTGAAACACCGCCGCTGCATTTACCGTTTCAAATGAACCTTCACTTTTATATTTGTTTTGTGTGTCAGTGTAGTGTTCTGTATTTAATGTGTATCGTTCCTTTCTTATAGATTTGTGATAGTCTATACTGATGCGATCTGTGATGTTATCAGTATTGTTTAGCTTGGTTTCTGTTTCTCAGTGTCTTGAACTCCTTTAACCCTTGTATGTGGTGGTTCTGTGCCATGGTTCCCCTGGTTCTCTCACCCTCCACGGAGTCCTTCAGAGCTGCCTGGAGCTGCAGGAGCTGGGCAGCAGACCTCTCCTGGCTGGTCTGGAGCTCCTTCAGACGCTCACCCAGGCTGGAGGTCTGGGACGTCGCCTCGTCCTGCGCGAAGACCCAAAGTCAGCTAGCCCGCTACTGTGCTAACCACAAAGACCCACAGTCAGCTAGCCCGCTACTGTGCTAACCACAAAGACCCAAGGTCAGCTAGCCCGCTACTGTGCTAACCACAAAGACCCACAGTCAGCTAGCCCGCTACTGTGCTAACCACAAAGACCCGCAGTCAGCTAGCCCGCTACTGTGCTAACCACAAAGACCCAGTCAGCTAGCCCGCTACTGTGCTAACCACAAAGACCCACAGTCAGCTAGCCCGCTACTGTGCTAACCACAAACAGTAGGTAACAGGTTGGATTAAACATGCTACTGTGCTAACTGTATACAGTAGTTGATAGACAGGTTGGATAAACATGCTAGTGTGTCATCTATACACAGCAGGTTTTCGACAGGTTGGATTAAACATGCTAATGTGCTAACTGTATACAGTAGTTGATCGACAGGTTGGATTAAACGTGCTAGTGTGCCATCTATATACAGCAGGTGATTGACAGGTTGGATTCTGCGGTCCTAAGCTACGTTTCACTCACTCTCCCGCTCAACCCACTGCCCTCTCCTTTGAAACCCATATATACACTCATAAACAAAAACAGTGCAGAAAGACTCATCTGGAAACAGTATCTACTCTGGGATGTATCAACAATCAGCCTCATGATGAGTGGCCACTGTGAGGTGTGGGTGTCGAGGGGGACGGAGGGGGGGGGGCGTACCCTGTCTCTCTGGGTGTCCCGGAGCTCCTGGTGGAGCGCTCGCAGGGCGCCCTGTACCCCCTCCACGCCCACCTCCTGGTCCTCAGAGCCCGGCGACGAGGAGCCCGGGCTGTCTGGGAACCCTTCTGCCCCTGAGACACACAGACACAGACACACACACACACACACACACACAAACAGAGACACACACACACACACAAACGCTAAGGAAACGAGGAACCTAGCACAGAGCCTATCCTAATGTCTGCAATGTAGCCTTCCTCGAGCAAGAGGCCCTAACCCCGACGACTGTCTCTGTACTGTCTAACCCCTACCTGCTCCTTAATGACCTGTCTCTGTACTGTCTAACCCCTACCTGCTCCTTAATGACCTGTCTCTGTTCTGTCTAACCCCTACCTGCTCCTTAATGACCTGTCTCTGTACTGTCCAACCCCTACCTGCTCCTTAATGACCTGTCTCTGTACTGTCTAACCCCTACCTGCTCCTTAATGACCGGTCTCTGTACTGTCTAAACCCCTACCTGCTCCTTAATGACCTGTCTCTGTACTGTCTAACCCCTACCTGCTCCTTAATGACCTGTCTCTGTACTGTCTAACCCCTACCTGCTCCTTAATGACCTGTCTCTGTACTGTCTAACCCCTACCTGCTCCTTAATGACCTGTCTCTGTACTGTCTAAACCCCTACCTGCTCCTTAATGACCTGTCTCTGTACTGTCTAACCCCTACCTGCTCCTTAATGACCTGTCTCTGTACTGTCTAACCCCTACCTGCTCCTTAAATGACCTGTCCTCTGTCCTGTCTAACCCCTACCTGCTCCTTAATGACCTGTCTCTGTACTGTCTAACCCCTACCTGCTCCTTAATGACCTGTCTCTGTACTGTCTAACCCCTACCTGCTCCTTAATGACCTGTCTCTGTACTGTCTAACCCCTACCTGCTCCTTAATGACCTGTCTCTGTACTGTCTAACCCCTACCTGCTCCTTAATGACCTGTCTCTGTCCTGTCTAACCCTACCTGCTCCTTAATGACCTGTCTCTGTACTGTCTAAACCCCTACCTGCTCCTTAATGACCTGTCCTCTGTACTGTCTTACCCCTACCTGCTCCTTAATGACCTGTCCTCTGTACTGTCTAACCCCTACCTGCTTCTTAATGACCTGTCTCTGTACTGTCTAACCCCTACCTGCTCCTTAATGACCTGTCCTCTACTGTCTAACCCCTACCTGCTCCTTAATGACCTGTCTCTGTACTGATCTAACCCCTACCTGACTCCTTAATGACCTGTCTCTGTACTGTCTAACCCCTACCTGCTCCTTAATGACCCGTCTCTGTTCTGTCTAACCCCTACCTGCTCCTTAATGACCCGTCTCTGTACTGTCTAAACCCCTACCTGCTCCTTAATGGACCCGTCTCTGTACTGTCTAACCCCTACCTGCTCCTTAATGACCCGGTCTCTGTACTGTCTAACCCCTACCTGCTCCTTAATGACCTGTCTCTGTACTGTCTAACCCCTACCTGCTCCTTAATGACCTGTCTCTGTAACTGTCTAAACCCTACCTGCTCCTTAATGACCTGTCTCTGTAACTGTCTAACCCCTACCTGCTCCTTAATGACCTGTCTCTGTACTTGGCTAACCCCTACCTGCTCCTTAAATGACCTGTCCTCTGTACTGTCTAACCCCTACCTGCTCCTTAATGACCTGTCTCTGTCCTGTCTAAACCCTACCCTGCTCCTTAATGACCTGGTCTCTGTACTGTCTAACCCCTACCATGCCTCCTTAATGACCTGTCTCTGTACTGTCCTAACCCCTACCTGCTCCTTAATGACCTGTCTCTGTACTGTCTAACCCCTACCTGCTCCTTAATGACCTGTCTCTGTACTGTCTAAACCCCTACCTGCTCCTTAATGACCTGTCTCTGTACTGTCTAACCCCTACCTGCTCCTTAATGGACCTGTCTCTGTACTGTCTAACCCCTACCTGCTCCTTAATGACCTGTCTCTGTACTGTCTAACCCCTACCTGCTCCTTAATGACCTGTCCTCTGTACTGTCTAACCCCTACCTGCTCCTTAATGACCTGTCTCGTGTACTGTCTAACCCCTTCCCTGCTCCTTAATGACCTGTCTCTACTGTCTAACCCCTACCTGCTCCTTAATGACCTGTCTCTGTACTGTCTAAACCCCTACCTGCTCCTTAATGACCTGTCTCTGTACTGTCTAACCCCTACCTGCTTCCTTAATGACCTGTCTCTGTACTGTCTAAACCCGCTTACCTACCTGCTCCTTAATGACCTGTCTCTGTACTGTCTAACCCCTACTGCTCCTTAATGACCTGTCTCCTGTACTGTCTCACCCCTACCTGCTCCCTAACGACCTGTCCTCTGTTACTGTCCCACCCCTACCTGCTCCTTAATGACCCTAAATACAGACGCAGGTCTGAGATCAGTCTCCCTAGTGTGCTGAGTACATGGACATGGTCTATAAGGGAGCTCTCTTTATCAAACACAGTGTCTCAGTCTAGTCTGAGTGCGTCCGTACGTGGGGCCGGAGGGTAGCTCCTCCACGGGGAGGGGGACCATCCTCTGCGGGCCCCCTGGCTGCGGGCTGGCCCGGCCCGGCCCCCCAGGCCCAGGCCGCAGCGCACCGCGGACCACAGGGCCCTCAGCCTCAGGTCCGTCTCGCGCCGGGCGGCCTCGGCCAGGCCCAGCTGGTCCTCCAGGCCCCGGGCGCGGCCCTCGGCCAGGCCGGCCCCCAGCGCCAGCTCCCGGGCCCGGGCCTCCGCCGCCTCCGCCGCGCGCTCCAGCTGCTGGCCCGCCTCCCGGCGCCGCCGCTCCGAGTCCTGGAGCCCCGCCTCCTTCTCCTGGAGGGACACCCTGACCTGCCGCTCCGCCGCCTCCAGCTCACCGACACGCCGCTGGAAGCCAGCGCACTGAGAACCACACACACACCTTAGTACCTAGCACTACTACACACTGAGTACCACCACACACCTCAGCACCTAGCACTACTACACACTGAGTACCACCACACACACCTCAGCACCTAGCACTACTACACACTGAGTACCACCACACACACCTCAGCACCTAGCACTACTACACACTGAGTACCATCACACACACCTCAGCACCTAGCACTACTAAACACACAGACCCACGATACACACACCCTGTACTACACACAAAGTCCCACGATACACACACCTTAGCACCTAATGCTACTACTAACCAGGCAGTGAATACCATGGGAGTGCCTGCAGAGCCCACCAAAGCCGGTCTAAAGTGGCCCATCTCCTGAGGCTCACCTCCTTCAGGGCCGCCTCTCTTCCCGCTTCGCACTCCACCACCCTCTGCTTCAGAGTGAACGCCTCCCGCCGCGCCTCCTCCTCCTTCTGCTCCTCCTGGGACAGCCGGCTGTGCACCTCCTGCAGCTCCTCCTTCTGCTGCCGGCCCTCCGCCTCCAGGACCTTCACCTGGGACGGGCGTCGGACACGACTCAAACCACGCCCTCCTGCGGTCACACCCTCCCAGGCAGGAGGAGGGACGGACTGAAGGCCGAACCGCTACCCTAACTGGGAGGGACCTCACTACAGACCACCAGTTAGCCAGTGGATACTGGTGAGTGTGTTGGTCCTTACTGGGAGTGACCTCACCACAGCCCACCAGTTAGCCAGTGGATACTGGTGAGTGTGTTGGTCCTTACTGGGAGTGACCTCACTACAGCCCACCAGTTAGCCAGTGGATACTGGTGAGTGTGTTGGTCCTTACTGGGAGTGACCTCACTACAGCCCACCAGTTAGCCAGTGGATACTGGTGGGTGTGTTCCCCAGCCCGCTGTAGGGCTCGAGGTGGAGCAGGAACATGGTCAGTGATGATGGGGTCGGGGGGTCACCTGCCGGCGCAGCTCCTGCAGCTCGCGGCGGCACTGCATGCGGGCCTTCTCCAGCTGCCTCAGGGTGGAGCGCAGGGTGGAGGCCTCCTCCTGAAGAGACCTCCTGCCCTCCTCCAGCACACACACAGTCTGCTCCGTCTCCTCCCCCGCACGCCGCAGACTGGGGGTTAGACAGTACAGAGACAGGTAGGGGTTAGACAGTACAGAGACTGGTAGGGGTTAGACAGTACAGAGACAGGTAGGGGTTAGACAGTACAGAGACAGGTCATTAAGGAGCAGGTAGGGGTTAGACAGTACAGAGACAGGTCATTAGGAGCAGGTAGGTGTTAGACAGTACAGAGACAGGTCATTAAGGAGCAGGTAGGGGTTAGACTGTACAGAGACAGGTCATTAAGGAGCAGGTAGGGGTTAGACAGTACAGAAACAGGTCATTAAGGAGCAGGTAGGGGTTAGACAGTACAGAGACAGGTCATTAAGGAGCAGGTAGGGGTTAGACAGTACAGAGAACAGTGTCATTAGGAGCCTGTAGGGGTTAGACAGTACAGAGGACAGGTCATTAAGGAGCAGGTAGGGGGTTAGACAGTACAGAGACAGGTCATTAAGGAGCAGGTAGGGGGTAGACAGTACAGAGACAGGTCATTAAGGAGCAGGTAGGGGTTAGACAGTACAGAGACAGGTCGTTAAGGAGCAGGTAGGGGTTAGACAGTAAGAGAGACAGGTCCATTAAGGAGCAGGTAGGGGGTTAGACAGTACAGAGACAGGTCATTAAGGAGCAGGTATGGGTTTAAACAGTACAGAGACAGGTCATTAAGGAGCAGGTAGGGGTTAGACAGTACAGAGACAGGTCATTAAGGAGCAGGTAGGGGTTAGACAGTACAGAGACAGGTCATTAAGGAGCAGGTAGGGGTTAGACAGTACAGAGACAGGTCATTAAGGAGCAGGTAGGGGTTAGACAGTACAGAGACAGGTCATTAAGGAGCAGTTAGGGGTTAAACAGTACAGAGACAGGTCATTAAGGAGCAGGTAGGGGTTAGACAGTACAGAGACAGTCATTAAGGAGCAGGTAAGGGGTTAGACAGTACAGAGACAGGTCATTAGGAGCAGGTAGGGTTTAAAACAGTACAGAGACAGGTCATTAAGGAGCAGGTAGGGGTTTAGACAGTACAGAGACAGGTCATTAAGGAGCAGTAGGGGTTAGACAGTACAGAGACAGGTCATTAAGGAGCAGGTAGGGTTAGACAGTACAGAGACAGGTCGTTAAGGAGGCCAGGTAGGGGTTAGACAGTAGAGAGACAGGTCATTAAGGAGCAGGTAGGGGTTAGAACAGTACAGAGACAGGTCATTAAGGAGCAGGTAGTGTTAAACAGTACAGAGACAGGTCATTAAGGAGCATGTAGGGGTTAGACGTACAGCGACAGGTCGTTAAGAGAGCAGGTAGGGTTTAGACAGTACAGAGACAGGTCGTTAAGGAGCAGGTAGGGTTAGACAGTACAGAGACAGGTCATTAAGGAGCAGGTAGGGGTTAGACAGTACAGAGACAGGTCAATTAAGGAGCAGGTAGGGTTAGACAGTACAGAGACAGGTCATTAAGGAGCAGGTAGGGGTTAGACAGTACAGAGGACAGGTCATTAAGGGAGCAGGTAGGGGTTAGACAGTACAGAGACAGGTCATTAAGGAGCGGTAGGGGTTAGACAGTACAGAGACAGGTCATTAAGGAGCCAGGTAGGGGTTAGACGTACAGAGACAGGTCATTAAGGAGGCTAGGTACGGGGTTAGACAGTACAGAGACAGGTCATTAAGGAGCAGGTAGGGGTTAGACAGTACAGAGACAGGTCATTAAGGAGCAGGTAGGGGTTAGACAGTACAGAGACAGGTCATTAAGGAGCAGGTAGGGGTTAGACAGTACAAGAGACAGGTCGTTAAGGAGCAGGTAGGGTTAGACAGTACAGAGACAGGTCATTAAGGAGCAAGGTAGGGGTTAGACAGTACAGAGACAGGTCATTAAGGAGGCAGGTAGGGGTTAGACAGTACAGAGGACAGGTCATTAAGGAGCAGGTAGGGGTTAGACAGTACAGAGACAGGTCATTAAGGAGCAGGTAGGGGTTAGACAGTACAGAGACAGGTCATTAAGGAGCAGGTAGGGGTTAGACAGTACCGAGACAGGTCATTAAGGAGCAGGTAGGGGTTAGACAGTACAGAGACAGGTCGTTAAGGAGCAGGTAGGGGTTAGACAGTACAGAGACAGGTCATTAAGGAGCAGGTAGGGGTTTAGACAGTACAGAGACAGGTCATTAAGGAGCAGGTAGGGGTTAGACAGTACAGAGACAGGTCGTTAAGGAGCAGGTAGGGGTTTAGACAGTACAGAGACAGGTCATTAAGGAGCAGGTAGGGGTTAGACAGTACAGAGACAGGTCGTTAAGGAGCAGGTAGGGGTTAGACAGTACAGAGACAGGTCATTAAGGAGCAGGTAGGGGTTAGACAGTACAGAGACAGGTCATTAAGGAGCAGGTAGGGGTTAGACAGTACAGAGACAGGTCATTAAGGAGCAGGTAGGGGTTAGACAGTACAGAGACAGGTCATTAAGGAGCAGGTAGGGGTTAGACAGTACAGAGACAGGTCATTAAGGAGCAGGTAGGGGTTAAAACAGTACAGAGACAGGTCATTAAGGAGCAGGTAGGGGTTAGACAGTACAGAGACAGGTCATTAAGGAGCAGGTAGGGGTTAGACAGTACAGAGACAGGTCATTAAGGAGCAGGTAGGGGTTAGACAGTACAGAGACAGGTCGTTAAGGAGCAGGTAGGGGTTAGACAGTAGAGAGACAGGTCATTAAGGAGCAGGTAGGGGTTAGACAGTACAGAGACAGGTCATTAAGGAGCAGGTAGGGTTAAACAGTACAGAGACAGGTCATTAAGGAGCAGGTAGGGGTTAGACAGTACAGAGACAGGTCATTAAGGAGCAGGTAGGGGTTAGACAGTACAGAGACAGGTCGTTAAGGAGCAGGTAGGGGTTAGACAGTACAGAGACAGGTCATTAAGGAGCAGGTAGGGGTTTAGACAGTGCAGAGACAGGTCATTAAGGAGCAGGTAGGGGTTAGACAGTACAGAGACAGGTCATTAAGGAGCAGGTAGGGGGGTGCTACCTGCTGTTGTCGCTCTCGGCCCTCTTCACGGCGGCCCTCAGCTCCTGGTTGGAGGCGTGGAGGGCCTCCCTCTCCTCCCTCTGGTCCCCCAGGAGCCTCCTGGTGTCCTGGGCCTCCTGGCGCTGCTGGTCCCGGTCCTGGAGGGCCTCCTGGTGCAGGCGGCGGGCCTCCTGGAGGGCCTCCTGGTGCAGGCGGCGGGCCTCCTGCAGCTCGCCGCGCCCCGCCTCCCGCTGCTCCTCCGCCTGCTGCAGCGCCCGGCGGACCACCTGCACCTGGGGGGGAGTCAGAGGGAGTCAGAGGGGGAGTCAGGGGGAGAGAGGACCAGTTACACTGAGGGGGGGGAGGGGGAGAGAGGGGGAGTCAGGACCAGTTACACTGAGGGGGGGGAGGGGGAGAGAGGGGGAGTCAGGACCAGTTACACGGAGGGGGGGAGGGGGAGAGAGGGGGAGTCAGGACCAGCTACACTGAGGGGGGGAGGGGGAGAGAGGGGAGTCAGGGGGGGAGTCAGGGGGAGAGAGGGGGAGTCAGGGGGGGAGAGAGGGGGAGTCAGAGGGGGAGAGAGGGGGAGTGAGAGAGTGAGTAAGAGAGAGGGAGTGAGAGGGGGGGAGAGAGAGAGGGGGAGTCAGGACCAGTTACACTGCAGAGGAGCCCCTTAGAGCTACACTGAGGGGGAGTCAGAGGGGGAGAGAGGGGGAGTCAGGACCAGTTACACTTCAGAGGACACACTTAGAGCGACACTGAGGGGGGGAGGGGAGAGAGGGGGAGTCAGAGGGGGAGTCAGGGGGAGATAGGGGGAGTCAGGGGGGGAGAGAGGGAGAGTCAGAGGGGGAGTCAGGGGGAGAGAGGGGGAGTCAGGGGGGGAGAGAGAGGGAGGCAGAGGGGGAGTCAGGGGGAGAGAGGGGGAGTCAGGGGGGGAGAGAGGGGGAGTGAGAGGGGGAGAGAGGGGGAGTGAGAGAGTGAGTAAGGGGGGAGAGAGAGTGAGTAAGAGAGAGGGAGTGAGAGGGGGGGAGAGAGAGAGGGGGAATAAGAGAGAGTGAGTAAGGGGGGAGAGAGAGGGGGAGAGAGAGTGAGTAATAGCAGTAAGTCAGAGGGGGAGGGGAGTGAGTGCATAAGTGAGAGCAAGTAAGAGGGGAGGGAGAAACATTTGGTGAGAGTTAGGATGATGAAACCCCTCCTGGGGTGGTCTCGCATCACACACACACACACACACACACACACACACACACACACACACACACACACACACACACACACACTTACCTCTCACGAGGAATTCAATAACAAACTCTTGCAAAGGAAGGTATCCAAAGAGGGCTTACCATAGTAACCAGGTAGCCCATGGTAACCAAGTTACAAGGTCAGGAAACGTTTGAGGTAACTTAATATCAACGTTCAGCTTGGTTTTAAACTCTTTCAAGAGAACTGCTATCGGAATGGACTTACTGAGCGCTATCCACGTCACAACTAAAACAGCGTCACAACTACAGCTCCATCACACACCGACCACAGCTACGTCACAACTACAGCTCCATCACACACCGACCACAGCTACGTCACAACTACAGCTCCATCACACACCGACCACAGCTACGTCACAACTACAGCTCCATCACACACCGACCACAGCTACGTCACAACTACAGCTCCATCACACCACCGACCACAGCTACGTCACAACTACAGCTCCATCACACACCGACCACAGCTACGTCACAACTACAGCTCCATCACACACCGACCACAGCTACGTCACAACTACAGCTCCATCACACACCGACCACAGCTACGTCACAACTACAGCTCCATCAAACACCGACCACAGCTACGTCACAACTACAGCTCCATCACACACCGACCACAGCTACGTCACAACTACAGCTCCATCACACACCGACCACAGCTACGTCACAACTACAGCTCCATCACACACTGACCACAGCTACGTCACAACTACAGCTCCATCAAACACTGACCACAGCTACGTCACAACTACAGCTCCATCACACACCGACCACAGCTACGTCACAACTACAGCTCCATCAAACACTGATCCTCAGTCATCACGTAACAACCATCCCGTCCGGGGCTGCTGCAGGGCCTCATGCACGGGATCCCGTCCTCAGGGAGGAGGGAGAGCTGGACACATGTTCCACAGCCCCCCACAAGAACCGCTACAAGAGGAGGAGAAGCTTTTAAACCCTCCCTAAAGCCTTCAAAACAGGGTCGTATCTCTGCTGCTCTGTTTGCAAACATGACTACACATCCACCAGATCTAGCCCAGGGTTCCCCCCAGCCCTCCCCCTCCCTCCCCCCCTCCCCCACGCAGCTCCAGCTCTGCCAAGCTGGGAGATGGTGGGACCAGTGTATTCTGCACCGTCACCCAACACGCTGCACCCAGAATACCCCAGGGCCTGCAGGCCGACCAGACCTCCTACCACGAAACATGATGGACGGGCACCGGGAAGGGGGGGGGGGGGGGGGGGGTGGACATGATGAGGGGGAGATGATGAGGGGGAGAGGGTGAGGGGGAGATGGGGGTGATGGTGGAGATAGTGAGGGGGGAGATGTGTGTGATGGTGGGGATGGAGGTGGTGAGGGTGGAGCTGGCTATAGAGGGGCCAGGGTGGTGAGGTGGGGGTGGAGTAGGGAGATGATAGGTTGGAGGAGGAGGAGGAGGAGGAGGAGGAGGAGGAGGAGGTTGAGCGTTGAGGAGGCCCCGTAGGTCATTACGGCCACACAAGATGCTTTCTAGTCCTAAGTCCAAAAAAAGTTGTAAGAAAATATCAAATAAAACAAAACCCCCCGTCCACAGTCCTCCCACCCAATTATGATGAGGTGGGTTTGAGGTGGGGTGAGGGGGGGTCTGTGTTTTAATGGGGGGGGGGGTCTCCGAGGCTCCAGTGACCCCTGGCTAGAAAATAAACAGCCCTGGCTCCAGTTTATTGACACAAGGGGTTAAGTCAAAGTCTGATTTCATATGACGATAGCATGGTCCCTACCATCAGCCCACACCCTCCCCCTTTCTCACCCCACCTCAGAGCACCTCCTCCTCCTCTTCTCCCCCTCTCTCCCCCTCTCTCCCTCCAGCGCTGAGACGAACCAGAGGGAGCCCACAGCGCCCCTGGTGCTACAGGGTTCAGGGTGTCCCAGTCCGACCAGAGGGAGCCCACAGCGCCCCTGGTGCTACAGGGTCTCAGGGTGTCCCAGTCGGACCAGAGGGAGCCCACAGCGCCCCTGGTGCTACAGGGTTCAGGGTGTCCCAGTCCGACCAGAGGGAGCCCACAGCGCCCCTGGTGCTACAGGGTTCAGGGTGTCCCAGTCCGACCAGAGGGAGCCCACAGCGCCCCTGGTGCTACAGGGTTCAGGGTGTCCCAGTCGAACCCGGCCGTAAGACCAGTACCTCCAGTCCCACTAGGTCGGAACTAACCCGGTTATTGTTTCCAACTCGCTGTTGCTGTGTTGCCCTTGCTCTGTGTTCCTGTTTGGCACGAAAGGGGATTACAGATAGAGGGAACTGGATTAGATGAAAATGGGTTCATGGTCTGAGGTCTAAACAGGGCTGAATGGGTCTGGGCAGGTCTGATTGGGTCTGGAGAGGTCTGAGGTCTAAACAGGGACTGACTGGTTCTGGACAGGTCATAACCTCTACCATGGTTGGAGGCAACAGGGAGAAGACTGGATGGGTGCTGGGTGGTTTTGGGTGAGCAGGAGTCAACAGGTGGGCTACGAACCCTGGGGTCCAGGGGTCAGCGGACCAGAGCCGTGACGTAGTTCTACCCTAGCCGGGAGATTCCTCCCCCACGCACTAGCAGCACTCTGCTCACACCAGAGCGACAGACGCTAACTACAGACACTGGCTACAGACGCTAACTACACAGACACTGGCTACAGACGCTAACTACACAGACACTGGCTACAGACGCTAACTACACAGACACTGGCTACAGACGCTAACTACACAGACACTGGCTACAGACGCTAACTACAGACACTGGCTACAGACGCTAACTACACAGACACTGGCTACAGACGCTAACTACACAGACACTGGCTACAGACGCTAACTACAGACACTGGCTACAGACGCTAACTACACAGACACTGGCTACAGATGCTAACTACACAGACACTGGCTACAGACGCTAACTACACAGACACTGGCTACAGACGCTAACTACAGACACTGGCTACAGACGCTAACTACACAGACACTGGCTACAGACGCTAACTACAGACACTGGCAACAGACGCTAACTACACAGACACTGGCTACAGACGCTAACTACAGACACTGGCTACAGACGCTAACTACAGACACTGGCTACAGACGCTAACTACACAGACACTGGCTACAGACGCTAACTACAGACACTGGCTACAGACGCTAACTACAGACACTGGCTACAGACGCTAACTACACAGACACTGGCTACAGACGCTAACTACACAGACACTGGCTACAGACGCTAACTACAGACACTGGCTACAGACGCTAACTACAGACACTGGCTACAGACGCTAACTACACAGACACTGGCTACAGACGCTAACTACACAGACACTGGCTACAGACGCTAACTACACAGACACTGGCTACAGACGCTAACTACACAGACACTGGCTACAGACGCTAACTACAGACACTGGCTACAGACGCTAACTACAAGGCTCTGTTTACACCAGAGCTACAGACATTAACCACACAGCTCTGTTTACACCAGATGAAGGGAGGGAGGGAGGGAGGGAGGGAGGGAGGGATAGATAGAGAAAGAGAGAGGTTTCTTGGCAGTAGAGAAGGTATACCATGGTGACATCCTGGCCAAGGTCAACATGGGCCTCCCTCCCTCCCTTCCTCCCTCTCTCTCCCCCCTCCCCTCCCTTTCAAATTCCCGCCTGCTGTAAAGCTCTCTGAATGGCTCTTCTACTACTACTACTACTACTACTACTACTACTACTACTACTACTGCTAAACTAACACTACTACTACTGGTGGTTGTGGTAAGGGTTAGATAGTTGTAGTAGTTCTGGTCAAGGTTAGGTAGTGACAGTGGTTGTGGTCAGGGTTAGGTAGTGACAGTGGTTGTGGTCAGGGTTAGGTAGTGACAGTGGTCAGGGTTAGGTAGTGACAGTGGTTGTGGTCAGGGTTAGGTAGTGACAGTGGTTGTAGTCAGGGTTAGGTAGTGACAGTGGTTGTGGTCAGGGTTAGGTAGTGACAGTGGTTGTGGTCAGGGTTAGGTAGTGACAGTGGTTGTGGTCGGGGTTAGGTAGTGACAGTGGTTGTGGTCAGGGTTAGGTAGTGACAGTGGTTGTGGTCAGGGTTAGGTAGTGACAGTGGTTGTGGTCAGGGTTAGGTAGTGACAGTGGTTCTGGTCAGGGTTAGATAGTTGTAGTAGTTCTGGTCAGGGTTAGGTAGCGACAGTGGTTGTGGTCAGGGTTAGGTAGTGACAGTGGTTGTGGTCAGGGTTAGGTAGTGACAGTGGTTGTAGTCAGGGTTAGGTAGTGACAGTGGTTGTAGTCAGGGTTAGGTAGTGACAGTGGTTGTGGTCAGGGTTAGTTAATGCCGCTCACCTCCTGGTGGAGCTGGCCCCTCTGCTGGCCCAGCTCTCTGACCTGCTCCGTCAGGGTGAGCTTCTGGTTCTCCTGGCTGCTCTGAGACTCCTGGAGGCGCGTCTGTAGCTGCTGCAGCTCCCCATGCAGCAGCGCCAGGGAGTCCTGCAGCACACACCGTTAGCCGTTAGTGGTTAGCAGCTAGTAATTAGCGGCTTGTGGCTAGCTTTTCACCATCTAGCCGCTAACTACTGGCTAGTGTTTAGCTGCTAGCAGTTGGCAGCTAGCAGTTAGCAGCTATCTACTCAACAGCTAGCGGATAAATACTGGCTAGTCGTTAGGAGCTAGTTAGCATCTGGCAGCCATTCTACTCAATAGCTAGCTAAAAGCCTGTTCGACTGAACTCTCTCCACTCCCCTCACTGAGGTGGTCTCAAGTGGTATGCAGGGGGTCTACAGGAGGTGTGTGCGTTGGGCTTGGGGAGGTCTGTCGGGGTCTATGGGAGGTCTTTGTGGGTGCGTGTGGAGGGTGTGACCTTGTCTTGCTCCAGCCGGCTCTGGGCCTCTCTCCTGGTGCGCTGCAGGTCCAGGCCGGCGGAGACCAGGTCCTGCTGGAGCCCCTGGAGCCGCTCCACCAGCACCGCCTTCTCCCCCTCCTTCTGGAGCAGAGCCTGGTGGACCACAACCAGAGTCACCACCACCACCACCACCACCAGTCCTGACCTGTTCTCAGGTGGGGGCCTGCAGTGGGAGGCCGGGCAGGAGCGTTTGTCGAGGGGGAGCGAGGGACAGACAGTGAGAGGCTGAAGGGTGAGGTCACTTCTTGTGCACAACTGAAGCTGCTGTCGCTCCCTGGCACCGAGGTGGGCCAGAAACAGTGGAGCGACGCGTCGGCCAAGCAATGTTCCACTGCCAGGTTTGGCGAGGATCACTTGCTCAATGACACACTGGCGCGCACACACACACACACACACACACAAACACACAAACAAACGCAGCTGTTGTTTCTGGGCCTTGGCGTGCAGTAGGCCTACCTGTTCGGAAGGACTCAACTGAGTCTCAGCAGGCCTACCTGTGTGCTCTGGTTCTGAGTCTCAGCAGGCCTACCTGTGTGCTCTAGTTCTGGGTCTCAGCCGGCCTACCTGTGTGCTCTGGGTCTCAGCAGGCCTACCTGTGTGCTCTGGTTCTGGGTCTCAGCCGGCCTACCTGTGTGCTCTGGGTCTCAGCCGGCCTACCTGTGTGCTCTGGGTCTCAGCAGGCCTACCTGTGTGCTCTGGGTCTCAGCAGGCCTACCTGTGTGCTCTGGCTCTGGGCGGTCAGCAGGCTCTGCTGGTGCTCCTGCGTCAGTCGGCTGACCTCCTGCTGCAGCACCTCCTGGCCCCGCGCCCGCAGCTCCTCCGCCTGCCGCTGCTGCTCCAGCTCGCCGTGCTCCCTCTGGGCCTGCAGCGCGGCGACCTGGAGGGCCGCGTGCTGCCGCTCCTGCAGCTCCAGGGAGGAGACGTGTTACACACGCCCCGCACACACACGCACACACACATGCACACATGCACACACGCACGCACATGCTGGTGCGTACAAACACATGCTAAAGAAACAGAAAAAACCGACATACATGCACACACGCACACATGCACCCACGCACGCAAACACACACGCAGAAACGCACGCTGGTGTGGACAAACACACGCAAAAGAAAACACAAAAATCCGACACACATTCAACCCTCATGCATGGACGGACACAATGCCCGTGCACAGCAAAGCACGCCCACGGTCACGCATCATCGTGCGCCTGTCTATCAAATGCACGTTGGTGTTTGACTGTGGGTCCGTGCATGCATGCGGGAACATGTCTGTCTTGTCATGTATCTGCTGTTGTGCTGCTGCTGTCTGCTAGCGTACTGCACGCCGCCTGTGGGCTGGACTGTGTGCTATCAGAGCCACGCCGATTGGGATCGTATGGAAATGTTGCGCTTCTGTCTCCTAACTCTGGGCCTTCCTCATCAGCCCCCGCCCCTCCCTCCACAGGCTGCGCGGTTTGCCACACCGTTGTGAAGAATTACAATTCAGGATGTTAAGAATTAGTTCTTGATGACATGACATTATTTGATTACCTGTTCAAATAAAGGTAATCAAATAATCACACACTCACACACACATGCACGAAGGACACATGCATGTGTCCTTGCGTGCATGTGTGTGTGTGTGTGTGTGTGTGTGTGTGTGTGTGCGTGCATTGCACACACACGCACGCACACATGCATTCACACACACACATGCGTTCACGCACGACCGCAAACACACCCTTGCAAACACTGACCCCCTCACACACATGCAGGTCCAGCAGGACATTTGATATATTATTCCAGCATTCTCGCTGTTGTGTTCCCGTTCCTGATATTGTCCTATTTATATCCTCCAGCTGCACTCACTTACTATTCCTCCCTGGCCCGGACGCAGCACTCATCTGCTGCAGATCTGGAGCTAGAGCACTGTCCACACACACACACACACACACACACACAGGCACTATCACAGGCACGCACGCACACAAACACACACACAAAGGCAGCACACACAAACACTCCGCCCACACACACACACACACACAAAGACAAAGGCATGCACACACACACACACACTGACACACACAGAGGCAGCACACGCACACAGTCCGCCCACACACACACACACACACTCACACACAGGCATGCACACACACACAGTCCGCCCACACACACTCCCACCCCCACCCCTGGGCCGTATATATCAGTGGTGCTAGCCCGTCTGTGAGGGGCCGGCGGCCGTACCACGTCGGCCCGCTGGGCGTGGAGCTGGTCCCGGTGGGCCTGGTCCCTGCTGCTGAGGCTCAGCTGGTGGCTCCGCTCCACCTGCACCAGCCGCTGCTCCAGGCCCTCCCTCTCCACCCCCGCCTGCACCGCCTGCCGCTGGGCCTCCGCCTGCAGCCGGCCCACCTCACCTGGAGGGTGACACCTGATAGAGTTACAGAAACGCTAAACACCGCTCATCTTCGTTCTGTTATAAAGTAGCAGTAAGGTGCGCTAAAGTTCGGAAACACTGAAAAACTAGGATTTAAGTTCGGTAAAAAGCAGCAGTAAGGCATGTTAAAGTTCAGGAACACTAAATAACGTTCAACTCAGTTCGGTCAAGAGTAGCACTAACATGTGTTCAAGTTTGGAAACGCTAAATACTGTTCATCTTTGTTCGGTAAAGAGCAGCCTTAACGTGTGTTAAAGTTCGGAAACGCTAAATACCGTTCAACTACGTTGGGCAAAGAGTAGCAGTAACGCATGTAAACGTTCAGAAATGATCAGCACCGTTCATCTTTGTTAGCAGAGTTTGCGGTTTGTTCTATTTGTTATGCTTGATTCGCTCTTCTAACATGTAGAGATCCAATGTGATGTCATGTTAGCGCTGCTGTGGCTGTGCTGACCGCGGGGGGGGGGGGGGGGGGGGGGGTGGGCAGGTTGGGGGAGCCTCCTAACCATCCCAAGGCCCCCCTCCTTTCATCCAGCCCGCCTCCCAACATACTGTAAGGCCCGACCAGAAGCAGATGGGTGAACTCCATGATCTGTTGGGTGTGGCTGGAGAGGCTAACGTTAGCCTGCGTGCTCACCAACGCATCGCCCACCAGTAGGCCGGAGGCTAATGCACTGAGACCATTTGATGGATTTTCCCAGCAGATCTCCCCTCAATCTCTCAGCGCCTGTCGGGCTCCCTGCCGGCTGACGGCGGGCTGGCAGAACCACGGGGGGCCGGGGTCCGTGACCACCACACACCAGACACCCTGCTCAGCTGACAGAGTGCCGGACAGCTGCTGCTGCTGCTGCCGGAGCTCCCAGCTGGAGCACACGGGGTCCCAGGGGACAGACCGGAGGGGGGCCCGGGGCCCCGGATGGGGGGCTCCCAGCTGGAACACACTGGGTCCCAGGGGCCAGGCTGGTGGGGGGCCAGGGGCCCCGGATGGGGGGCTCCCAGCTGGAACACACTGGGTCCCAGGGGACAGACCGGAGGGGGGCCCGGGGCCCCGGATGGGGGGCTCCCAGCTGGAGCACACTGGGTCCCAGGGGACAGACTGGAGGGGGGCCAGGGGCCCCGGATGGGGGGCCTCCGGGATGGGGGGTGCCGTGGCGGTTTGAGAAGGTTACGGTTCTTGGGGCGAAAGAGGGGGTGTGAAGATGTGAATGGCATCTTCACTGTGTTTAACATGTTTTAAGAGATTCACGTGTTCCTGTCCGGCTGTTAGCCCTGTAATAGTCTGCAGCTGTGGCTCATAGGTTAATTGAGCCACAGCCATTCTGGTGCTCCTTAAGAGGGCCAGCGGTTTAGACTGGAGGGGGCTTGAGTTGTGCAAGTGACTCGACTGTTGTGGTATTGTTTTTAAGTAAAAAATAGTTTTTATCAACAACATTGTGTGTCGAGGAAACTCTTTTTCACCGGGGGGGTAGAGGTAAAGGTTGAGCGAGAAGAGGAGGAGGATGAGGAGGAGGAGGAGGAGGAGGAGATGATGGTGGAGGAAGAGGCAGAGGATCAAAGGTGGAGGAGGAGGTGACGGAGGTGCAGGACGAGGTTCAGCAGGTTCAGGAGGATGTGGTCGGGGAGGTGGAGGGGACCTTGAAGGAGGAGGAGGTGCTGCGCTCCCACTCACGCGACAGGGCCTCCTTGGCTTGCAGCAGACCACGCCTCTCCCCCTCCATCCCCTCCTGCTCCTCCTCCAGAGAGGAGGCCAGCTCCTGGCTCTCCAACAGGGCGGCCACCAGGGACTCCTTCTCCGCCCTGGGGGGGGCAGGAGGGGTAGAACAGAGCTCTGGGAGGGACAGCGTGACCATGGGGACTTGAGGGCGTCAGTTAGGCGCTTCCAACGACCCATTACACACACACCAGTTGTAATGCACACACACTCACATGCACACATGCAAACACACACTCCTTCACGCACCCACAAAAAGAAGACACAACCCTTAAAACCAGACACCAACATACACTTCAAGCCACCAACATGCACTTCAGACCAGCAACACACACTTCAAACCAGCAACACTCACTTCAAACCAGCAACACTCACTTAAGTGTGTGTTTCTACTAAGTACATACACACAAGCACACACACACACACACACACACACGCCCGAGCCTGACCTGACGGCGGCCAGGTCCTGGGTGAGGCCCCAGGCCCTGCGCTCGGTGGAGCTGAGCTGGACCTCCAGGGCGGCCCCGGTCTTGACCTGCTCCTCCCGCTCGCCGCAGCCTCTCCTCAGGGCGCAGGCCTGGTCCTCCGCCTCCCTCCGGCTGGCTGCCAGCTCCTCCAGCGCCCCCTGGAGCCTCCGGCTGACCTGGGGGACCCACAGCGACACCGTCACCACCGACCGCCTCGGTCTGACGCCCTACACCGCGGCAGTGGGCCGGCGCCAAGCCCCTTCTACACGGGCTCGGTCATAGCCTGCAATTAGTACCGGGAGACGCCGCGAGAAAGAGGGAAAGTTCTGCGCAAGCTGGATGAGAAAGGAGTGCAGAGTTCCTCTCGGAATCAGAGCACCCAGGGGTGTCTTTTCTTTCACAGTTATAAATAATCCCATGACACACAAACACTCGCAATCTCCCGAGATTACTTTACAAAAGCAGCGTTGGAGAAGCAATAACGGTGGTAACACGATGATTTGAGGAGCGGCCGTCTGCTCGCGGAGATTGTGTGCGTAGCGGCCATGTTGTGGGCGCCCTGGTGGAACCCGAGCTCGGCCCTCACCGAGGATCAGCCGCTGGATTTATTTGTGTGGAGCGTCGGTCTGAGGCATGGCAGGTTGTTTAGGACGGTTAAACACAGATTCCTCTGCTCAGAGGAGACGATGAGGCTGAGCAGCATTCTTCTGATTCCTCCGGGGGCCTTGTGGACGGCCGGCGCCGACGGAGGAGCTCCGGGAGGAATAAGGTGCTAAGGTATTAGCCTGTTCTGCTCTCCTCCTCTCCCTGCCTCTCACCCTCCTCCTCCCCTCCTCTCTCCCTCTCACCCTCCTCCTCTCTCCAACCTCCTCCTCTCCCTCCTTCCTCTCCCTCCATCTCACCCTCCTTCCTCTCCCTCCCTCCTTCCTCTCCCTCCTTCCTCTCCCTCCTTCCTCTCCCTCCTTCCTCACCCTCCTTCCTCTCCCTCCTTCCTCTCCCTCCCTCCTTCCTCTCCCTCCCTCCTTCCTCTCCCTCCTTCCTCTCCCTCCTTCCTCTCCCTCCTTCCTCTCCCTCCTTCCTCTCCCCCACCTCCTCCTCTCCTCCTCCTCTCCTCTGACGCTCCCGCCTCTCCCCTCCGTAACTCCCTCCTTCCTCCTCTCGGTTCCCTGTTTCGTCTCCCCTCTCTCCTTCCTCTCCTCCCTCCCTCTCATCCACCTCCCCCAAGATATGTACCTCGGTTATATTTTGATATATTTGTTTATGTTTTCACATTTCTCCACACTAATCTCCCGGCTACGGCTCCTCTCTCCCCAGTCACTCATAAACCGCAGTGTGTGTGTGTGTGTGTGTGTGTGTGTGTGTGTGTGTGTGTGTGTGTGTGTGTGTGTGTGTGTGTGTGTGTGTGTGGGGGGGCCCAGGGGCCTCCTGCCTGAGGTCGAGGTGTTGAGAAGCGTGGGGAACACCGTGAGATATCGGCTATTAGTCACCTTGACAACGAGGCCAGTAAACCTGCTGACAACTGCTCATTACATACACCCACACACACACACACACACACACACACACACACACACACACACTGCTCATAACACAGATACACACACACACTGGTCATAACACACACACAAACACACACACACACAGCGTGCCTGGGGGGAGAAACATACACAGACTGCTTCTCCTCCAACTGCTCCACACTCCTCTCACTGGAAGACACACACACACACACACACACACACACACACACACACACACACACACACACACACACACACACACACACACACACACAAATACTGACATGCACACAAACACACACATGCGAACACACACATGAACATGCACACAGACACACACATTAAATGATCTGCCAATGATAAAATATTCGACCACACAGACAAACGCGCCCCGCCCTACGAGCACATCACTCACAGGGGAGCGGGTGTAAACTTTATACCCAGTTTATACACGGGGGGTCCACGTCCACTAAGTGTTGCTGCCTCCCTGCGGACCCTGTAGGCTGGGGGCTGGACCACAGGGAGGGGTGGGAACCAGGACCTGGCCTCCCCCCCCCCCCTGAGCAGGACCGGGGCCAGGCCATACATCACGCTGTACGTATGTAACACATCAGCCGGGCTGGGGGCTCCCCGGTCAGCCCGGCTGTGACATCTTTATGACGTGAGGGTGATGGGTTGGACGCTAAACATCTTAGCGGACCGCCACAACTCATCGCCTTCCATAAACACACTGGGGACAATGCGGTCCATCTCCCCAGAAGAGTGGTCCCATCTTAGTGTAACCTATGGCAACAAGGACTCTTTGGGCTACACCGGAATTGAACCCCCCCCCCCCCCCCCCCCCCCCCCCCCCCCCCAACAACATAGCTACACTGTCGATAACAGTGTAGCACCACAGCGTAGCTATGCTGCAGCTAACCTTGTAGCGTGGCTACGCCACAGAGAACTGTGTAGCGTATCTGGACTGTTGCTAACTGTGTAGCGTAGCTGTTGCTAACCTTGTGTGTAGCTACGCTGTAGCTAACCGTGTAGCGTAGCAACGCTGTTGCTCACCGTGTGGCGTAGCAACGCTGTTGCTAACCGTGTAGCGTAGCAACGCTGGAGCTAACCGTGTAGCGTAGCTGCACTGTAACAGGTCAGTGTGTGGGGTGGTGTGTGTACACATTAGTGCAGTGTGTGTACACACTAACAGAGTGTGTGGGGTGGTGTGTGTACACATTAGTGCAGTGTGTGTACACACTAACAGAGTGTGTGGGGTGGTGTGTGTACACATTAGTGCAGTGTGTGTGTACACACTAACAGAGTGTGTGGGGGGGTGTGTGTACACATTAGTGCAGTGTGTGTACACACTAACAGAGTGTGTGTGGTGGTGTGTGTACACATTAGTGCGGTGTGTGTACACACTAACAGAGTGTGTGGGGTGGTGTGTGTACACATTAGTGCGGTGTGTGTACACACTAACAGAGTGTGTGGGGGGGTGTGTGTACACATTAGTGCGGTGTGTGTAGCTCCGCCCCGACCTGCGCGTGCTGCTCCAGGAGCTGGGCGTTCTCCCTCTGTAGCGCGCCCAGCTCCTCCTCCAGTCGGTCCCGCGCCTCCCCCAGGAGGCCCTGGGAGGCCTCCAGGGCCCGCTTCTCGGCCCCCAGGTCCCCCAGCTGCTGCTGCAGGCGGGCCCCCTCCCCCCGCGAGGCTGCGCGCTCAGACTCCGCCTCCCGACGGCGCTCGCCAAGCTCCGCCTTCTCCCCCTCCACCTGGGGAAACACCACAAGGAGAGGGGGGGAGGAAGAGGAGGAGGAGGGGGGGAGGAGGAGGAGGAGGGGGGGAGGAAGAGGAGGAGGAGGGGGGAGGAGGAGGGAGGAGAAGGACGGGGGGGAGGAGGGAGTAGGAGGAGGAGGAGGAGGAGGTGGGGGAGAGGAAGGAGGGTGAGATGGAGGGAGAGGAAGGAGGGGGAGAGGGAGGAGGAGGAGGAGGGGGGGAGGAAGAGGAGGAGAGGGAGGAGGGAGGAGGAGAGGGAGGAGGGTGGTGGGAGGATCATTAGTTTGAATCCAGTGGTGAAGAACAATACACATGAAATGGAGAAATGTGGATGTTTGTAATTAGTACCATACCACTATCCCATAATAACCCCTACTTGGTTTACTCCTGACCCGACCCTTCAATCCATCCCATAATAATGGGCCTGTGTAGCTCCACTGGTAGAGCAAGGCCTTAACGCTGCCGGGCTGAGGGGTTTGCGTCCCACTGCTGAGACTGCATGGAGCCATGCCTTAGTATCTGTGCTTTGACTAAAGTGTCCCTCCAGTCCTCCGGGGCATCCCATAATACCTGCAGCAGCAGCCGGGTGAGCTCCACCTTGTCGCTGGCCAGGCCCTCGCTCAGGGCACCCATCTTGGCCAGAGAGTCCCTCAGAGCAGCCTCCTGCTTCTGGAGCCGGCCCAGAGACAGCTCCTGGTCCGCCTGCAGCACCTCCGCCTGCAGGAGAGGTGAGGGGAGAGGGGGGAGAGGGGAGAGGGGGGAGGGGGAGAGGGGAGAGGGGGGAGAGTGGAGAGGGGGGAGGAGAGGGGAAAGAGAGGAGGGGAGAGGGGAAAGGAGAGGGTGAGAGGGGAGAGAGGGGGGAGAAGAGGGGAGAGAGGGGGGAGGGGGGAGAGGGGAGAGGAGAGGGGAGAGGGGAGGAGAGGGGAGGGGGGAGAGAGGTGTGGGGAGAGGGGGGAGAGGTGTGGGGAGAGGGGGGAGAGGAGAGGAGAGGGGTGAGGGGAGAAAGAGGGGGGAGGAGAGGGGAGAGGGGAGAGAGGAGAGGGGAGAGAGGGGGGAGGATAGGGGAAAGAGAGGAGGGGAGAGGGGAGAGGAGAGGGGAGAGGCGAGGGGTGAGAGGTGAGGGGGGAGAGGGGAGAGAGGGGAGAGGGGAGAGAGGGGTAGGGAGAGGGGAGAGGGGAGATGAGAGAGAGGAGAGAGAGAAGAGGAGAAGAGTGGTGAGAGAGGAGCCAACAGATAGCAGCCAGCAGAATGCTGGTAGTGGTTATAGTAGCATCAGTGTGTGTAGTGTTTGGAGGGCGACTATGGGCGCCTCCATGGGCCCTACCCTGGTGAGGGCCAGAGCGAGGCTGGCCTTCTCCTCCTCCAGCACCTCCTTCTGCAGGGTCACCTGACTCAGCACCTCCTTCAGACCCACCACCTCCCTGCGCAGCTCAGACTGCTTCTCCTCCAACTGGTCCACGCTCCTCTCACTGGGAGACACACACACACACACACACACACACGCACACACACACACACACACACACACACACACACACACACACACACACACACACACACACACACACACACACTCGCACATGCGCACACACACGCACACACACACACACACACACGCGCACACACACACACACACACACACGAACACACGCACACAAAAATGATCACAAACAGACATACAGCCATGCACACACACATACACACACAAAAGCAAACATGCACTTACATGCATGCATAAAATGACATGGGCAAACGTGCACAAGCACAGACATATAGACATGCACACACACACACACACCCACACGCAGACACACATTAAAGCAAACACGTGCATGCATGCATGCATAAAAAGAATAAGGCACACACACACACACACACACATAAATTATGTATCTTGCACGAATTCAAGGAATATTTACACAAACATAATTCCATAACAGTAACCCATCTTAACTTTCAAAGATGGAGGAACGTCAGAGCCGAGGGCAGAAGGGGATCGCATGTCCTGCACTCATTCTGCACTAATCACATCTAGCCCCAAACCTCCCAGGAACACACACCAGGGAGGGGGGGAGAGAGGGGGAGGGGGAGATAAAGAGAGGGGGAAAGACTCTTGGAGTCTGAAAGGGAGGGCAGCAAGAGGAGGGGTACAGAGAGGGATATAGAGAGACAGAGACAGAGAGAGAGAGAGAGAGAGAGAGAGAGAGAGAGAGAGAGAGAGAGAGAGAGAGAGAGGGACAGCGGGAGAGAGATAGAGCGAAAGAGAGAGAGAGACAGAGGGACAGCGAGAGAGAGAGAGAGACAGAGGAACAGAGAGAGAGTGAGAGATGGGGATACAGAGAGAGAGAGAGAGAGAGAGAGAGAGAGAGAGAGAGAGAGAGAGAGAGAGAGAGAGAGAGAGGAGAGAGAGAGAGGAGAGAGAGAGAGAGAGAGAGAGAGAGAGAGAGAGAGAGAGAGAGAGAGAGGCAGAGAGAGAGAGAGAGAGAGAGAGAGGAGAGAGAGAGAGAGAGAGAGAGAGAGAGAGAGAGAGGGGCAGAGAGAGAGAGAGAGAGAGAGAGAGAGAGAGAGAGAGAGAGAGAGAGGGGCAGAGAGAGAGGGGCAGAGAGAGAGAGAGAGAGAGAGAGAGAGAGAGAGAGAGAGGGGCAGAGGGAGAGGGGCAGAGAGAGAGGGGTGTCGATGGGTGCCCGTCCTGCTGCTGAGTGGTGACATGTGGTCCTCATCTCAGCACTAAACAAACAAGGGTTTGAAAATAAGTGTGTTTGACGGGATGGGCAGCCGCTCGTACCCCCACCCTCGGTACCCCACCCTCCTCCACCACTGCTAGCCTCTCCATAGGGTGGGGGACCCTCCCCCTGGTCTAGTCTCCCTAGCTACCCTCTCTGGGACTCTGCCTACCCTCTCTGGGTCTCTGTGGTGGTAGGTCTCTCTGCCCACCCTCTCTGGGTCTCTGTGGTGGTAGGTCTCTCTGCCTACCCTCTCTGGGTCTCTGTGGTGGTAGGTCTCTGTGCCTACCCTCTCTGGGTCTCTGCCTACCCCCTCTGGGTCTCTGTGGTGGTAGGTCTCTCTGCCTACCCTCTCTGGGTCTCTGTGGTGGTAGGTCTCTGTGCCTACCCTCTCTGGGTCTCTGCCTACCCCCTCTGGGTCTCTGTGGTGGTAGGTCTCTCTGCCTACCCTCTCTGGGTCTCTGTGGTGGTAGGTCTCTCTGGGTCTCTGTGGTGGTAGGTCTCTGTGCCTACCCTCTCTGGGTCTCTGTGTGCTGGTAGGCCAGCCGTCTCTCCAGGAGGTCTCTCTGTCTCTGGAGCTCCAGAGACGAGCTCCTCAGCTCCTCCAACTCCTGCTGTACGGCCAGCAGCACCTCCTCCACACCGGCCTTCTCCCTGGGGGG
>NC_044059.1:12453042-12515542 GCF_902167405.1 Gadus morhua
GAGCACTGAACAGACACTTCCATCACCACTTCAGGTTCAGAGGCTCTTCTTGACGTCTGATCACGAGAGCAGAGACGGAATTCTGAGTGCACCTGGTGCACCTGGCCTGACCCAGACGCTGCAGAACACTCACTCAAAACTAATCCAGTTACAATCCCTTTGACTGAACCCAGTACCTTTCAGCACGGAGTCAGACACCCAGGTCCCTGCCCTACCCTACCCGGAGTTCAGTGCATGGGTGAGTACCCGGGGTTGAATGATGGGTGAGTACCCGGAGAGTTCAATGAATGGGTGAGTACCCGGAGAGTTCAATGAATGGGTGAGTACCCGGAGAGTTCAATGAATGGGTGAGTACCCGGAGAGTTCAATGAATGGGTGAGTACCCGGAGAGTTCAATGAATGGGTGAGTACCCGGAGAGTTCAATGAATGGGTGAGTACCCGGAGAGTTCAATGAATGGGTGAGTACCCGGAGAGTTCAATGAATGGGTGAGTACCCGGGGTTGAATGATGGGTGAGTACCCGGGGTTGAATGATGGGTGAGTACCCGGGGTTGAATGATGGGTGAGTACCCGGGGTTGAATGATGGGTGAGTACCCGGGGTTGAGTGATGGGTGAGTGGAGTTGACAGCACGGGGGCGGATCATGAATGGTTGGACCTGACCGTACCTGGAGTTGAGCTCTACTTTCTCGGCGTCCCAGCGGCCCTGGAGCTGCATGGCTTCCCTCAGCTTCTCCCTGAGCTGCGCCTGCAGCGCCGTCAGCTCCACGCCACTGGAGGCGCTGTCCTGGAGGGCCCGGGCCCCCAGGGAGGCCACGGACTGCTTCAGCTGACGGCCGGTCGCCACACAGTCCACGCGCATGTCCGCCAGGGCCCTGCATGGGGGCGACAGAGGGGATGACGGGCGGGATCGGATTCTAACCGATTTCTCGGCGTAGAAAACCTTAAGAAGAAAAACTTAAAGTAAGTATAGAGTGCCTCAACGTAACCTTAACATCGCCATTTGGACTTGGGCTCGACCTTAGATCCTAAATGGAACACCGGCTGGCCCAAACTCGACGTCTAACATTGGTAACCGAGTGATGGAGTTATGGGATCTCATCGAGGTAAAAATGGTCTGCATTTCTACAGCGCTTCTGTAACCAGTGGCCACTCAAAGCTCTTTACAATATAGCCTCTCATCACCCAGTCATTCACATCACACACTCCCTCCCCGACGGCGGAGTCAGCCACGCAGGGCGACAGCCAGCTCGTCGGGAGCAGTCGGGGTGAGGCGTCTTGACGCCCTGAGGAGCCGGGCATTGAACTAGCAACCTTCCGGTTACCAGACGAGCCGTCTACCCCCTGAGCCACATGCCGCCACCGTCTGGAACCCAGGGTGGAGCGTGGGAGCGCGGGGCAGGAGACGGGACGCCTGCTGGTTCCCCAGTGGGCCCGCAGGCCGCCCGTCCCGCCGTGGGACGGGGGCCGTTTGCAGCGACGCGACAAGCGGCCCCCGTCTCCGGTGCGGCCCCCGGGAGCAGCGGCCGCCTTTGAAGTGAGTGCACGTTTGAGTCCCGGGGCCGTCTAGCGTCCCTGAAGGCCTCCCGGCCCGGCTGACACAAGCCAAGCCTCGCCGGGTCACCTGACACCGCCGCCCTGCGGCCGGGACACACTGATCCAGGGGACCCCCCCCCCCCCCCCCGCCCACCCCGGCCCACTTTGATCTCCCCAGTTGGGACGCACGCGACTGGGAGGGGGGGGGGTGGGGGAGTGTGTGACTGCAGGGTGAGTTACTGTGTTCATGCATATGTGCATGTGTGTGCATGTGATTCATTTTGTGTATGGGTGTGTGTCTGTGTTTGCGTGTGTGCAATGCATGTGATGACCGGTATGTGCATTTGGAAATGTGTGTGTGTTTGGGCGTGCAAGTGTGTGTACGTGGTCATGCATATGGGATTGTGTGTGTGAGTGCGTGTTGTGTATGAATGTGAATATTTGAATATGTACGCGTGTGAGGACATGCATGTGAGCATGTGCATGAGAGTGTATGTGTGTGTGTGCATGTGGAAGCCGGCGTGCGTGTGCATGCTTGCGTGCGTGTACATGTATATGTGTATGTGTGCGCGTGTGTGGACCTGGCTGTGTGTGCCTGTGCGTTTGCGTGCGTGGACCTGGCTGTGTGTGCGTGTGTGTACATGTGTGTGCGTGTGCGTGTGCGTGCGTGGACCTGGCGGTGCTCCGGGCTCACCTGTCAGTGAAGGCCCTGAGCTGGGTGAAGGCGGTCCTCAGGGAGGCCGACTGGCGCCACAGGGCCCTGACGCGGGCCTGCTCGCGGCCCAGCTGGGAGACACACGTCTGGGGAGCGGAGAGGGAGTCATGGGGGGGTAGGGATGGAGGTACCGCTCACTTACCTCTGATCCCAAACAGACACACACACACAGGGGGGGGCATCTCTCCAGTGGGTCACCACACGGAGAGCCTTGTTACCGCGGACACCAGCTTGTTTGTGTTGAGGGGGAGGAGGGGAGAGAGAAGCCTCCTTCCTCTCAACAGCTGGAATGTTTTGCACAGGAAACCGGCTCTGGACCTGGAGCTCAGAGCGAGAGGACGGAGAGAGAACGAGCGGAGAGAGGGCGAGCGAGCGGAGAGTGGCTCCAGCGCGCCGGGCGTATGAATGGGGGGGGGGGGTGTTGTTGCACAACCGGCGCTCCGAGGGGGGCTTGACCTCCGCTCTGTTTACCACGCTCAGCAGTTACTAGAAGGAACCGCCGCCTCATGTGAACAGCCTCCCTCTCCCTCTCCTCTCCTCTCTCTGTGTTTCTATTCATCTCTCTTCATCTCCGTCCCTTTGTTTATCGCACTCTGTCTTTCTGTTGTTTTTCTTTCTTTGTCTCTATCATGATCCCACTCCCCCAAATATATCTCTCTATCCCAGGCCTCTCTCTCTTCCACTCTCTCCATCACTCTCTCTCTCCATCAGTCTTTCTCGCTACATCTCTCTCTCTAACCCAGGCTGGCGCGCGCGCGCGCTCTCTCTCTCTCTCTCTCTCTCTCTCTCTCTCTCTCTCTCTCTCTCTCTCTCTCTCTCTCTCTCTCTCTCTCTCTCTCTCTCTCTCTCTCTCTCTCTCTCTCTCTCTCTCTCTCTCTCTCTCTCTCTCTCTCTCTCTCTCTCTCTCTCTCTCTCTCTCTCTCTCTCTCTCTCTCTCTCTCTCTCACCTCCTGCTCCAGGCGGAGCCGGGAGCCGCTGAGCTCTGCGTCGTGGCGGGCCCTCTCCAGGCTCTGGGCCAGGTCCTGGTTGGCGGAGGCCAGGTCCTGGTTGGTGGAGCTCAGGTCCTGGTTGGTGGAGCTCAGGTCCTGGTTGGTGGAGCTCAGGTCCTGGTTGGTGGAGCTCAGCTCCTGGTTGGCCGCGGTGGCCCGCTCCAGCTGTTCCCTGAGCAGGGAGTTCACCTGGCTGAGGCTGGCACACCTGGAGACATCACAGCCGGTTATGAGTGTGGGGCGGCCCCGCCCTCCCCAACTCCCCGGACCCCCACCTCACCCCCCGGACTGTCGTTACCGCGGAAACTACAGTATATCAGGGTCATGTTCATGAGGCTCTCAACCACTGGTCCCTGAGAAGCTCTGCCAGCCAATAGACCACTAGCCAATCAGAGCACTGCCAGCCCCCTACCAGCCAACCAGAGCACTGCCAGCTCCCAACCAGCCAATCAGAGCACTGCCAGCTCCCTACCAGCCAATCAGAGCACTGCCGGCTCACTACCAGCCAATCAGAGCACCGATAGGCTGTAGTGTGACCGACTCATAATAAAGCTATGTGTAAACTTGCAGTTGGGCTAATTTTCCCCAGATTTGCCCATCGAGCGGTTTAATAAACATGTTTCACCGTAAGTGGTTCCAGATTTGCGTGCTGACTCGGGAGAGGGAACCAAGCTCATGTTAGCGTGCACGACACCCAGTGTTGGAGGCGGATCAGAGGCATGTCTGACCCTTTATCTCAGCTCCCCTGGGACCCGCGGTTCGGGGATCCGGAGCGCTGGGAGGAGCACATCGCGGCGAGCGGTACGCGACGACGGAGCTGGGAACATCGGAGGCGTAGGACGAACCGGTGGCTGAAACAGTGAGGCCTTAAGTACCTCCGTTACAGCTCCATCGCTAGCTCCACCAGGCCACTAGCAGCTCACTGTGTTACTGGGAGCTGTCTGTCTGTGGGCTGTCTGTCTGTGGCCTGTCTGTCTGTGGGCTGTCTGTCTGTGGGCTGTCTGTCTACCCTCTCAGCGTCTCTGTCTGTCTGTGGGCTGTCTGCCCTCTCAGTGTCTCTGTCTGTCTGTGGGCTGTCTGTCTGTGGCCTGTCTGTCTGTGGGCTGTCTGTCTGACCTCTCAGCGTCGCTGTGTGTCTGTTGGCTGTCTGTCTGCCCTCTCAGCGTCGCTGACTGTCAGTGGGCTGTCTGTCTGCCCTCTCAGTGTCTCTGTCTGTCTGTGGGCTGTCTGTCTGCCCTCTCAGCGTCTCTGTCTGTCTGTGGGCTGTCTGTCTGCCCTCTCAGTGTCTCTGTGTGTCTGTGGGCTGTCTGTCTGCCCTCTCAGCGTCGCTGTCTGTCTGTGGGCTGTCTGTCTGCCCTCTCAGCGTCTCTGTCTGTCTGTGGGCTGTCTGTCTGCCCTCTCAGCGTCAGTGTGTCTGTGGGCTGTCTGTCTGCCCTCTCAGCGTCAGTGTGTCTGTGATGTGTTGACACTCCCCAGCCCTACCACCCTGGCCAGCGGTTCTTCTTCAGCGCTCGTGGCTGAATGGAAGGTGACGGGGGGTCCCGGTGCGAGCCCACGGCCTGGCCCTGCTCACAGCGAGGGCTCCTCGGGGAGATCTCCGTCCTGCAGGCATCCTGGAGGGCCCGGGACCTGATGGGAACCTCTCAGCCTCAGGACTGTTGAGTCTAGCAGCAGAAGCTTTGCCCCGCAGCACAGTACAGTGAGGTCATTAAGGAGCGGGGTCAGAGGGTCAGGGGGTCAGGGGGTCAGGGGGTCAGGGGGTCAGGAGGCGCCGTGCGCCATAGGAGGCCTACAGGTAAGGAGGCGGACGTCAGGGATCGAACCCGCAACGTCTGCGGCCGATCGGTGTCAGACACCGCTGACCCGCCAGGCGGAGCCTCTCGTCTGGTCACCACGGTTACCTCTTGTGCTCCTCCCCCAGCTGCTGGTCTTTGGACTGCACGGCGGCGTGGAGGTCCTGCTCCGCCCGCTGCAGACGCTGGGTGGAGTCCAGGTGGGTCTGGAGCTGGGCACACCACACAGGGTTAAAGGGACTGCTTTCATACCGCTCCTTCCTCACCGCTGGCCCCTCACAGTGGTTAACAGTACGACCTCACATTCACCCATTCATGCACCGGCGGTGTCAACCCCTCACTTTTTAGGGGCAGTAAGGGTGAGGTGCCTTGCTCAGGGATACCTCAACACTCCCCAAGAGCCGGGGCCTAGCAACCTTTATCGTACTTAGTGAGTACGGAGCACCTTTCAAGAGCCTCTGCTACCAAGGGCTTAACGAGGTTCAACACTGTCGGACACACAACGGATAGGTCGCATCTCGCAACACGTTTCACAACAACAAGTTTTAAACACTAAGAAGAATAGGTTTGTGCGTGTGCGTGTGTGTGTGTCTTACAGACAGCCTGAGCTTCTCAGACTCTGATGTTTTCTCCAGAACTTGTTCCTCCAGATCTCCACATCGCCTCTTGTACTGAAGCACCTGGCAGGGGACACGGCATCGCGTGAGACAGCACAACGATAACAACACAACACCCAGCGAACAAGTGTGTTGTAATCATGTCCAGCCACACTCACAGGCCACTCACACACATTCACCCACCCACTCACCCACTCACTCATCTTGCCACTCACACAGAGAGACCCGTGGACAGACACACGGTGTGTTCCGGGTACCTTGTTCTGCAGCCTGTGGACCAGCTGGGCCTGCCTCTGCTGGCCCTCCTGGCAGGCCTGCAGCTTGAGCTGGTAGGCCCGCTCCACGGCCCTCGCCTGCTGCCGCTCCCCGCCACAACTCTCCTGGTCCGAGTCCGCAGCGCTCTGCGAGGTAAGCATCTGCTCCAGCTACAGACACCAAGGGCACACCGAGAGCATTGGCTTCAGGGTCGGGAGTAGCATTAGCATTAGCTTTATCGCTGTGGCATTAGCTTTATCGCTAGCGATAGTGTTAGCAGAACTATCAATGTTTTCAGTAGCATTAGCTTTATCGCTAGCGATAGCGTTAGCAGAACTATCAATGTTTTCAGTAGCATTAGCTTTATCGCTAGCGATAGCGTTAGCAGAACTATCAATGTTTTCAGTAGCATTAGCTTTATCGCTAGCGATAGCGTTAGCAGAACAATCAGTGTTTTGGTTAGCATTAGCTTTATCAGTAGTGATAGCGTTAGCAGAACTATCAGTGTTTTCAGTAGCATCAGCTTTAACGCTAGTGATAGCGTAAGCAAAACTATCAGTGTTTTCAGTAGCATTAGATCCAGCAGAACCGTTAGCACAGCGCTTCAGAAAAACCGTTTGGACTAAAGCTAAACTTCCTAAACTAGCCTCAACACAAGAATTTCAAACTCTGTACCAACATTTCTACATCCTTTATCAAATACAACTTGGTATACCAAATGTACTTATACATACATAACATACAAATCTCATGCCTTTCATGTTTGTGTATCAGATGAGAGGCTACAGCTATTTCATATTATGGGATGTCCCATTATGCCCAGTTATGACCACTTTCAATGTCAATTCAAATCATAGGCAAGAAGACGTTTGCAGAGTGCTTATCCAAAGTGACAGAAATACTTGAATCAGGATGTTTACGTGTGTGTGTTTGTTCCCATGCAGAGATTACTGTGTGTGTGCGTGTGTGTGTGTGTGTGTGTGTGTGTGTGTGTGTGTGTGTGTGTGTGTGTGTGTGTGTGTGTGTGTGTGTGTGTGTGTGTTGCGTGTCTCTGTAGAACATGAAATAAATGAACGTAAACATGAGGATGAACAAGGAGTCTGATCATTGAGCAACACGGCCTCTTCTCCTATATCTGAAACTCTCTCCCCCTCTCTCTCTCTCTCTCTCTCTCTCTCTCTCTCTCTCCCCCCCCCTCTCTCTCTCTCTGTCTCTGTCTCTGTCTCTCTCTCTCTCTCTCTCTCTCTCTCTCTCTCTCTCTCTCTCTCTCTCTCTCTCTCTCTCTCTCTCCCTCTCTCTCCCTCTCTCTCTCTCTCTCTCTAATGTAAACCACATGTATGTGTATCTCCAGCAGGCTGTGGGAGAACACTCCAACACCACCCACAAAGAACCACCACCCAAGTCCCACAAAAACACAGCTCAACAACACCCACTACCTCCACCCATTTACCGGCCACCATCAAAAGCCAAACACCATCACCCATCCACCACCCAAATCCCTCCAACCACTATCAACCCTTCCTCAATTAACACCCAAATACACCACCCAAATCCAACCAACCACCACCCTTTAAACACCACCCCCCAGCATCCACCATCCCCACCCTACACAACAAACACAGCCCACAAGCCTCGAACCACCCCCGAACCCCGAGGAACCCCACCACCCACCCATCCTCCACCCAGGAAGCTCCACCCAGGAGCAGAAGCCCAACACCATCCGTGTAACCCACTATACACCAACAAACCTCCACCCGTCGCCCCCTCTCCCTGAACAACCTCCATCTCGATCCCACCACCCCCACCCGTCGCCCCCTCTCCCTGAACAACCTCCATCTCACTCCCACCACCCCCACCCGTCCCCCCCTCCCCCTGAACGACCTCCATCTCACTCCCACTACTTGACGACCCTGAGAGCTCTCGGCCAACTTCTCCCAAACAGCCCTCGAGTCCTCCATTAATACCCCACTTCCCGAGCAGGGCCCTCTCAGAGCGCCCCACGAGCCCCTCCGAGCCGCGGCGTGCGAGCCGGGCTGCGGGCAGCCAGAGGGCCGCTCCCCGGCGTGGGGTGGAGGGGACGCAGGCGCCCGGATGACGGACGTGGAATCACATCAAACAGCAGCTGCGTTTAAAAGGACTCCTGGAAACAGCTGTGTTTGTGTTCTGCACACACGAGGGTGTGCGTGTGTGTGTGTGTGTGTGTGTGTGTGTGTGTGTGTGTGTGTGTGTGTGTGTGTGTGTGTGTGTGTGTGTGTGTGTGTGTGTGAAGTTACTCACTGGTTATGTATATTTCATGTATTACCGCGCATAAAACATGTTACCAACCAAAGCACTTCTTAACACGCTTTACAGACGGCGCCAAAACACACGCGTCCACTGGAGCCTACAACACACTCTGGAAGCTCCGGGAGGAAAACAGTCAACGCTTGAGCAGAGCTCCAGGAAGCGGATTAATAACGTACAACAACACAGCTTGAAGGTAAGCCGGAGACAAGATGGATAGACGTGGAACATCAGGCAGAACGTTGCTCCACCGGCGTGAGTTAAGGACAGAGTCCCCGGGCGCCTTCTCTTGATTTAGATTTACATTTAGCTTTTATCCAAAGCGATTTACAATAAGTGCGGTTGTCAGCAGAAAGAGAAACGATATATCACCGTCGGTACAGTAAGGATGTTCATAGAACAAGTACCAAACACTAACAATCACCAGGTTAACCCCTACCCCGTAAACAACAAAGATAGCCAGGATAAGACGCTACACATCGGCAAGTACTATTTGTAAGTGCCAGGACGTACGACAGACAATAAGTGACTCTGATGACGTCGTGGCCCTGGAGGGGGAGAGCGTGCGAACACCTCCGGCGGAAGCGCCGTCCCCTCTCGGGTTCCCGGTCCTCTGGGCCGCGGCCGCGGCGTCTCATCTGGAGAGCGTGAGCCGCCCGGGCGCGGCGGCGTGTGTGGCTTCTCCTCCACGAGATGAACACGATCAGATAACGAGGCAGCGAGCGGGGGAACACACACGCCTGCCCCCGCGGGGCGAATGTCACGCCAAGGAGACAAACCTCCAGCGCCAAGCATTCCAGCGCAGGAGGAGGAGGAGGAGGAGAGCCAGGGCTGCACCCGATGCCCTATCTGCTGCCCCAGCTCCCCCAGGTGTGTGGGGTGGAGCTCATAAGGGGCCGGGCCCTCGTGGCTAACCCGGGTCCTCGGGGGCCCGGTGGAGCAGAGCCAAAGCCCTAACGTTGCTCTGCATACCAGCGGGAAGAGCCTTTGAAAGGAGAAAGGTTTCTCTCCCCTGTCAGCTGTAAAGCCCAGGGCTGCCATGGATTAGCCATGCTCCGCAGAGGAAACACCCAGGAGACCGCCATTACAGCCCCCCCCCCGCCCCCACCTCCATCTCCACCCTCACCACCCCCCCCCCCACCCCCCCCCACCCCTTCTCACATCACTGAACCCCGTCAACTCCAGCGCTGGGCGGTTGACGCGGTGCTGAGTGTGAGCACACCCATCGTGTGTTCACTGGGAGGGAGGGAACAGTGACCAGAGCAACCCCTTACCCCCCCCCCCCCCCGCCTGTCCATCGGCCCCTAACTCAGGGGGCTTACAGAGCCAGGAGTGTGCGTGCTGCACACCCTCTGTTTTTACGACGTGCTTTACAGTAAAAAGTCACTCTGCAGAATCCCCCCCAGTGCCCTAAAGCGCGCGGGGGGGGGGGGGGGGGGGGGTAATGTACCGGAGCGGGCCCAGTGCTTTGAGGTCATTCCCTGCCACTGCCGCCGTCCCCGGGCGGAGCGGCCGACCTGGTGCCGGGCCTCCACCCTGCACAGCCCTGCGTGTCGAGGCCTCCGCCCGGCTCCACCGTTCTGTTGGGCGCTCCTCACCAATGTGGTTCAAATTAGCCTTTTATATTGCCTGGTATTTATGATTTGTTTCCCTCCTTGTATTGTCTCTTCAGATAAATATTTCAAAGGACATCAAAGGGGAGTGGAAGGGCTTTGATTCCCGGGCCAGCGGAGCAACAACCCTCTTGTTTTTCCAGGAGCTCCTCGAGGCCTCCGCGTTGACGAGGCGTTGCCGACGCAGCGATCCGTCTCAATTAGCCGCCGCTGATTATCACTTCCTCGCTCCCGCCTCGTGACAGAGCGACGCCGCTCGGGCAGCGGGAGTGGACGATGTGCCTCTTTGATCTGTGACGTGTTTGTGCTTTAATGTTTTACTGGAAGCCACACCCCGACGACGACGACGACGACGACAGGAACCAGCGGTCGGGCCGCCGCGCCCCGCCTAGAGGACCGGGGCACCTCCTCAGAGACCACCTCGGGGTCATCGACCTCCGACAGGGTGCTCACACGTCCGGGAACAAGTCGACAACAAGGCGGACTCGCACGGAAGAAGTGAGTGCACATCTGCACAGGGTTCACCAGAGTCCCGGCCCATTCTGCTGACCGCAGCGATGTTCAGCATTCTCCGCTGTGTTGAAACGAGCCACAACTCTCCGTGGCTGGCGTCCAACTACTTCTGGACAACGCTGCTTAACGTCAGGATCAGATAAGTAAGCATCCATCTGCTGTTTGCTAGGTGGACCCTGCCTGTGATTGGAGGAAATAGGGAAAACAAAGTGCATCGTTTCGCTGCTATTGTTGTAGGCAATAACACAAAAGGCCGGCCTTGTCCGTCGAAGAGCAACAAACACCGAACCCCACCACAGCCTCCTCGGCTGGCCGGCAGATATCTGCTGATTAGCCCAAATTGGTGCCAGGTGATGTCATCTGCCACTAATTTCGACCAATCAGCATCAGGACTAATGTGTTCTAAGTGACCTTGTCCATGGTGCAATGCTGGTGTTTAGTTTAAAAACACACGTGATGTGTATTTAACCCCCCAACCCGCCACCACACCAGGGATAAGCCATGCACCCCCTACACCATCCACCAGGTTCTGACTCCACCCCCCTCCACCCCCCAACGGGGCCAGAGTCCATCCCCCACCAGGTTCTGACTCCACCCCCCTACACCCCCCACTGGGTCCTGACTCCGCCCCCAACCGGGTCCTGACTCCGCCCCCACCAGGGCCAGACTCCACCCACCAGTGTGTCCAGGCTCCGCCCCCCCCCCAGGCTCCACCCCCAACGTGTCCTGACCCCACCCCCTATGTCCATACTCCACCCCCCACCGGGTCCTGACTCCACCCCCCAGTGTGTCCAGGCTCCGCCCCCCCCCCCCACCAGGCTCCGCCCCCCCCCATCTGGCGTTGGGGTTGCGGAGGTAGTGGGCCCAGGCAGCATGTGAAGGGTTACAGCTGGGATCGTTTGCTAGGCCGGGCCCAGAGGGTTAATACAGGGAATTAATGGAGTGCACTATCTGTCAGATTCCTAAACACAGCTGGAGCGGATGTCCATCCCCCCCAGCCCCCCGCCCTCCGTCCCCTGCGAGCTGCCCAGAGCACCGCCCCCCCCTCACCCCCCTGGGTGCTGCATATGTGAAAGAGGCCCAGCTGATTGTGAAAGCTGTTTATGTATTGTCACTGAGGGTGATTACACAACGTGGGATAACAAACGCACAGCAGCGTGCACGTGTGTGCCTGTGTGTGTGTATGACTATGTGTGTGTGTATACGTGAGACTGTGTGTGTGTGTGTGTGTGTGTGTGTGTGTGTGTGTGTGTGAGTGTTTCGGTGTGTGTGTGTGTGTGTTTGTATGACTGTGTGTGTGTGTGTATATACGTGAGACTGTGTGTGTCGGTGTCAGTGTGTGTGTGTGTGTGCATATGTTTGTGCACAGGCGTGTTTGTGTATGTGCTCATGTGGCTGTGTTTGTTCACATGTGCGCGTGCACAGGCGTGTGCGTGCGCGTTACTTCATATTACCATCTTTTCACGGTGAACTCCTTTCAGATATGTGGATTTCCGTGCTGGCTGATATTTACACTGCACAGCATGTGTTAATGAGGTAAGTGATACACAGGGGGTACTACACACACACACACACACACACACACACACACACAGAAGGCCCTGGGACAGTAAACATCAGGCGCTTGGCAGCAGCAGCAGCCGTGCACTGCCTGACCTACGAGAGATGCACGTGTCAGGGCTGGAAGTCGCTGTGCAGAACCCCCCTCTGGAGCGTTGGGGGTTGAGTGTTTACGCTGAGCAGCAGGTAACACAGGGATGTATACACAGACGCCGTGCCCCTGTGTGTCTCTCTGGGGCGGGGGGCCGGAGCCTTCACCCTGGGACCACCGAGAGGAACACTATTATTTTTCATGGTGTTGTATTCCTCTCCGTGTTCGACTTTGCATCTTTTTTACTGTCCATCATTTCTGCGGCGATGGGGAAAGACTCCGTGGCCTAGGGCCAGGAAATAGTTTGGTTAACTCGCCCTTATATAAGTGTTTCGCACTGTACTGATAATTAATATTTTTCCTTTACTTCATTTTAAACTACTTTGGCGAGAGAGAGCGAGCGAGGAGCGCGAGAGCGCGAGAGAGAGAGGAGAGAGAGAAGAGAGAGAGAGAGAGAGAGAGAGAGAGAGAGAGAGAGAGAGACGGAGAGAGAGAGAGAGCGAGAGCGAGAGCAAGAGAGAGAGAGAGAGAAAGAGAGGCTGCGTGTGCTTCCAGCTCCTCTGCAGTGTGAACAGGAGGTTCCACGAGGAGGTGAACACGGAGCAGCACCGGCTCAGCAGCCAGGTAGGAGCGGGGGCTCAGAGTGCTGCGTGACGGGCCCCTGGGGGGTCCCCACTACGCCCCATCCATCACCAGGACCCCCCTCACTGTGATCCTATCTCTGTCCGGTGCCAGGACCGTGTCGCCGTGACGACCCTCTGATCAGGTGCGTCGGTGCGCCCCAGACCAAACACAGAGGGGCTCGGCGCTCGGGCCCCCAGGGGCCATCCGTCACCACGCTGGGTCGAGGTCACCCCAGGTCACCGGAGAGGGGGCTGAGTGATGGAGCAGGACCCCGGAGAGGCTTCCAGGGGGGACCTAACTGGCCCTAACCCTAACCCCCGGGGCCCGGGGCCCCCGGCCTAGCGGTGGGTTCCAGGTGAGGGACGGGGAGGAATGGGCGATCGCCACGGTGTCGCCAGGCTTGGCAGCCTCCGGTTCAGAGAATAAAAGTCAGTGCCAGTATTTATGAGTCACCGGCCTGGGTTCACTAATCACCGTCCACCCAGAGGTAGGCCTGAGTGGAATCAGATGAGCTCAGCGCACGGCTGGGAGGAAAACACGGCGGGGGAGTTTCTGCTTTCCGGAGCCGGAGTTGCCCACCGCGGCGTGTAATCCGTTCAAGATGGACCTTCTCTGAACGTCGGCGTGCCGACGCTGCTTGCATCAGGCACGGACTTCAGAGAACAAAACAGGGAGAGTTCAGAACCATATCTGGTGTCCGCCTCCAAACACTAACGCCAAAAGAAACAACTTTTACTGCCACTGGCTTGGAACATTCTTGCTGAGATTCCCAGTGACCTTTCGAGAAAACTGGTGCTGTTCGTTTCAACCCCTAGTTTTCACACAAGATATCCCCTTTCACTGTCTTCCACACCGGTTCCCCCATGATGTTCGGCCAGTGACCTCATTATCAGGTCGGAAAATTCGGCTTCCCCACATCGCTTCACCCCGGTAACATCTGTCAGTGATCGGGATGGACGTCCCCGCGGAGCACAGAGCATCTCACCGTGCGAGCAGTGAACCCCTTAACCCTTCCATTTGTACACGTCGGGGGTCTCCCGCGACCCAGTGTGTGTATCCTACGCCCCTAGGTGAGATGCGACCCCCAGCTCTGGAAACACAGTTCTGGGAGAGTGCCCGTGTTGGTTGATTCCCCGGGGGTACTAGCAGGCGTGCAGCGAAAGGCTCACACCCCCCCCCCCTCCCCCCGGAAACAAAACAAAACGAGTGTGTCGACGTCAGCTCGGCGCGCGTACCGCGGCGCGGTCGGGTTTCCCGCCCCGGGCCGCTGGTGCGTGGGGGCTATTAGCATCGCACGCCAGCGCCCGAGTCATCAGGGAGCTGCCGGAGCTCCGTCCTGACAGCACGCACACCAGGACCTGTCAGGACCCGGGCAGCTGCCCTCAGCCCCGCCCGTCCCGTGACAGGACGCGGCGGTGTACCGCGGGTGCGTACACACTAGCGTACGCACCGGGGCAGACGGTGTGGGGAAGACAGGCTGGGCATGGATTACTGCAGAGGCAGCGTATCATCGCCAACGCGTTAGAGGCTTTCCAGGCGAATTCTGAACTCTATCAGCTTGTTGTGGGAGTAGTTCTGCCAGCATTGTTCCCCTGCCACGCATGAGCAGTATGATACTTGTACCCCTCCGACACCGTAAGCAGCTAAGCAATGCCTCAGCATTTCAACATGCACTGCTTGGTTTCCTGAGTGTGATTCATACCCCGTGCCCTGCTGCCACTCTTCTATTCTTTACTGGTCAACTTTTGATACATTTGAGATGCTATCTGCAGTAGCCAGCTATAAGCCAACATTGTTCTCTGTGGAAAAAGGACAAATAACTCAAATAAAGTGTCAGAATGTGCTAACTATTTATACTTTATGTGCTAGCTATTGCTAATAGTGGCCGCGGGGCGCTAGGGGATTCAGACACTAGCAACACTTTTACCAACACTTACTTAAGCTTTTGGGCGAGGAGGGGGAGGGGGGGGGGCTTTAGTATGTTTTCACACCTCCCAAAACATCAACAACATAAACACGCTATTTATACCCCGAGAGGTCTAATGAAGTCACATTTATAGAGCGGGGGCGGGAGCGAGCGGGGGCGGGAGCGCGCGGCGGCGGCGAATCAGAAGGCGGGAGTTCATTGGTGATCACAGACGGCCGCTTTGTGCTCCAGCAGAAACACCGGGCCCCTGGGGACACGGGAGCCTCCCCCCCGTCCCCCGTCCCCAGGCCTGGCTCCCTCCACCGGGGGGGGGGGCACCCATGGAGGGGAGGGGGTCAGGGGAGACGGCCGCACAGGGGGTCCGGGCCAGACCACAAGGAACCCCTTCATGGGCTTTACTATTGCTAACACACACACACACACACACACACACACACACACACACACACACACACACACACACACACATGCATTCACTCACTCTCATAAAGACACACCAGTATGCACGCACAAAAACACACACACACACACATTCAAAATCTCTCATACACACACACAAACGTATGCACGTACACACACACACACACACACACACATGCCTGTAGGCACGCACAGACACACACACACACACATACATGCATGCATGTATGCGCGCACACACGTGCCTTCAAAAATTCTCTCATACACACTTAAACTTATGCACGCATGCACACCCACAAACACACAAATATGTACGCACACACACACACACGTATGCACTCACACACACACAAATATTCACAAACACGTGTATGCACGCAAACACACACAAACACATATAAGCATTTGCACAAATACACACACACATTATTTCTCTAAGTCTTCCTGATGAATGAGTGTGACTGTGATATGTGTTATGTCATGATTCTAAACTTACTTCATGCTCCTGTTGAGTTATATCCCTGTTAAGGACTTTTCTATTGCTTTTCTGCACGAGCAGCACTAAATCCCTGAAGCTGGATTGATAGAGCGAGTGCATGCCATTGACTATTTATCACAACCAGAACACTGGACCTCCTGCCCCCCCCCCACCCAGCCCTGCACGGAGGAACACACACAGAGACAGGCCTGGTCTGAACTCAACATAGAAGTGATTCACTTGTGTTTGAGGGTTCACCCTCCTCCTTCCCCCTCCTGCTACTAACAACCGGCCCTAAAGGGTCGTGACCTGGCCTCAGACCAAAGGTTCTTGGCTCCATCTCCAACGGCCGCGGAGCGAGAAGGCTCTGAGCTCTACCTGAGCCTTGGGCCTGGGGTGGGACATTTAGTTTGAAAGCACTTTCGTCACTTTTTGTAAATCAAATGTTCACTCTGACTCTGACAAAATAAAGATTTAAATCCGGTATCTGTGGCGCTAACAGGCCTGTAATGTAATGAGCCCGTCCAATAATTTCACTCGTTGGGGCGTTGTCAGACGTTATGGAGACCCACGTCACACTCACTATAGCCAGGGGGCGCAGCCAACAGAAAACTAGCAAGAAGAAGCTAACCTCTTGTATTTTATGGAGAATTTTAGATATTTTTGACGAAGATTTACATTTACTCTCAGGGAGTGTACAGGGACACCTCCAGACTCAGCTACGAGGTTGCTCAAACTAGCAACCTTTCGGGGAGATGTTTTCCAAGAAGAGACCCAAACTGAACCATTATCCACTACCAGCACTAACGCCCTGTAGCAGTGTTTCCCTAACGAGGAGAGCGTTGGGGTCTACCTGGAGGGGGTCCCGGTAGGTGGGGCTGGGGGTCCGGTCCTCCAGCTGGGACCGGGGGTCCCTCCGTGTCAGACCCCCTTCAGAGGGCTCCCCTGGAACCAGGAGGAACAGACAGATATAGCTCTCAGGGTCAAAGGTCAATGTAAGTGGGGTGAAAATCTAGACAAAATAATAATATAAGTAGCTAGTACATTTTATACAGAAACCTAGACCGAAAAAATACTGATTTGGTCGACCGATGAATCAAAAGTAATGAAGAATATTTTAAATGTAGCCTAAACACTTTCTATACTTTTGATCATATAGTATACACCTACTACAATGATGTCGTGAATAACTGTAGGCCTACAACCTACAATGAATACTGTTCAAACAGGACAGGTTAGACTACATTGTACAGAATAGTTTCTGTCTTAATCGTCAGAACAAAGTATTTTGTTCTAGCTCGCTAGCATGATGTAGCCTACCACGTGGCGGCTCCGCCAGGCTGCGGGTGACGATCTGGCGCATGCGCGAACACACGGCGGTGGGCGTGGGCGTGTCCACACTGTCCCCAGTGAGTACACGTCCATAGTTCACCTCTTCAGGGCAGCCGTCCGCGTTGAGCATAGAAAACTCCAACTTCTGCAGCACACACCAGTTCAGTCCGAAACCAAACCAAACCATTCATCCCAAACCATTAACCCCCCACTCATCCCAGCTCGTCTGAGCGCTGTGGCGCCAGTTTATCCTACTGCATCAAGTCATGATGTTTTTATTGAATTATTAGTATCCAGTTGTTCCCGAAACTGTTCCAAACTTTCAAAGTGAATACCTCAAAGTTATTGAATCGGTCTACCCATTGCCATGATGTGAATGTATATTAGTTTCCATTTGTACAGCGGATTACTAATGAACTAATTAAGAGTGACATTAGGTGAATTTATCCGCATTCAAACAGCATGAATGTGCATTGAGCATTCCTATTGGATTATTATTATCAGTTTAATTTGCGTGAATTGCATTTCACATTAAACTTTTTAATCAATCGTATCATGCACTGGACCGAGGGAAAACAACCTTACCTGAATCACAGAATCCAGTCTGGGCGAATGGTGAGAAGAGTTGTGAGGAAAGCTCATCGCTGCGGTGATTAACGACCGGCTGCTTTAGTATGACATGTAGTATTAACTTGTTTTGTGATGGTAACTAAACTAACCCGATGCACTGATTTAAAAAACGTAACTTCAGAGACCGGTCTAGACTTCAATTCCGGTCAACCGCCAATCAAGGTTACCATGGAAACTAGACGCTTCCCGGGCCGTCGCCATGGAAACGGAATGCTGGCTTGTCCGGTCGCCGTGGCGATGGAGAAACACACAGAGGGAGGCGGACTGACGCTTAGCTCTAGGCTCAAAGTTTAATCATTAAACAAAAACACTGTCAAACGCTAAACACCACACACAGATGTAACAAGAGAACTCTGAATCTTTTTTAATATTAACATGGCATATTGTACAATTTGTTTAATATTAAATACAGTCCTACAACGTATAAACAAACTTTAAAACCAAAGCCCTGGCATCAAAGTGGCAACACATTTAGAGTCTACAAACATCTAGGAAACAACGCACACGCACACACTTCACATAATCAATGTAAAAAAAAGCCTTGAATACATTTAATTCTCTACAAAGGTTTTACAAAAAAAGTCAAAAGGGTGAATGTTATTATTAGGCGTCCATCATTCTCTTGGTTAAAGTTTAACTGTTTAATATTCAAGGTTGATAATCCTGTGATACACATTTCAGCTGGCTGGTAACAACTGACACATCTGGTGTAAATGCTCACCCAGAGTTTAACCCGATAGATTCTGGTTAGATTTACTGATTATAAACGCACACAAAAAACAACATTGGCTAAAGTTAAAAAACAATCTAATTGGCTCAAGAGAATGTACCTTTAAAAACAGAATTTTGAGCCGAGACTTGAGGCTTGAGCACAAAAAAACAAAAAACACGCCCCTTGTTATCCTCAATAAATCACTTGATTTCATTAAAATAGTTCTGTGCGGAACCCAGAGTTAACCGTTTGTGATTCTATTTGTGTTTGTGTTGTATTTGTGAAGATCTAGCCTAGACTGACCCCAGATCAGTAGTGTCCAGCCGTTGGGCATGGAAGTCTTTTAGTCTGAACATTGCGACCCAAACTACTCTCATCCTCTTCCCTCTTCATACATCTGCTTCAAACACATCCTTTAACCCTTCATCTGCCCCTTACAGCATGTCCTGGTGAACGATTGCTCATCGCACCGCACTGAGCACTAGTGGTTCACCAAGTGATTAGCAGTAGTTCACTAAGTGATAACAAGTAGTTCACCAAGTGATTAGCAGTAGTCATTAAGTGATTAGCAGTAGTTCACTAAGTGATAACAAGTAGTTCACCAAGTGATTAGCAGTAGTCATTAAGTGATTAGCAGTAGTTCACTAAGTGATAACAAGTAGTTCACCAAGTGATTAGCAGTAGTCATTAAGTTATTAGCAATAGTTCACCAAGTGATTAGCAGTAGTCATTAAGTGTTTAGCAGTAGTTCACTAAGTGATAACTAGTTGTTCACATATTGAGTAACATGGTTTACTCACTAGCCAGTCACCAGGCAGGTCTGATTAACAGGTCCTTTGTGAAACCTTTAAAACCCATCCTAAAACAATCCTAGCTTAAACACAAGCAGCAAACTCCTGCAACCCGAGGGGCCTTGACCCCCAGGTGCTGGGGACGGGTGTGTGGGGGGGTATGGGTGGGGGGGGGGTATGGGTGGGGGGGGGGTCTCAGAGGGGTCGATGGGGAAGGCCTCGGGCCACTGGGCGGGGTCCAGGAAGACGGAGGCGGCGCCGCTGTAGAACCAGAGGCGGGGCAGCGCCCCCTCCACCCGCCAGCAGTCGGCTGCCCGGTCGTACACCTCCATCTCCACCCCGTAGTCCCCCTCCATGCCCTTCCAGTGCCCCCCCGTCACCACCAGACCCCCGTCCAGCACCACCAGACCCCCGTTCTCATGGAGCATGTTGAGGTACTGCTCCTGGGGGGGGGGGGAGGGGGAGGAAGGAGAGGGAGGAGGAGGAGGGGGAGAGAAGGAGACACAGGGGAGAGAGGAGGGGGAGGAGGGAGGAGGAGGAGGAAGAGGGGGAGGAAGAGGAGGAGGAGGGAGGGGAGAGGAGGAGGAGGGAGGAGGGGGAAGAGGGGGAGGAAGAGGAGGAGGAGGGAGGGGAGAGGAGGAGGAGGGAGGAGGGGGAAGAGGGGGAGGGGGAGGGGGGGGAGGAGGGGGGGGAGGAGGGGGGGGGGGGGGAGGTGGAGGGGGGGGAGGAGGGGGGGGGAGGAGGAGGAGGAGGAGGGGGGGGAGGGGGAGGTGGTAGGGGGGGGAGGAGGAGGAGGAGGGGGGGGGAGGAGGGGGGGGAGGAGGAGGAGGAGGGGGGGGGGGGGGGAGGTGGAGGGGGGGGGGAGGGGGGGAGAGGAGGGGGGGAGGAGGAGGAGGGGGAAGAGGAGGAGGAGGAGGAAGAGGAGGAGGGGGAGGGGAGATATCTTCAGAGAAGGACAAGACGTTTTCTAATCGTGAAATTATGTTTAAAAATGTGATATATAATTTTTTTTTCAATTTAATTAATATTTTTATAATTAATATTATGTTAACATCTGTACAGTTCAGGCTTGCTAAAGAATCTGAGCTAAGATAAAGAGCTTTTCAGACAAATCACAGTTTGATCTGATCTAAAAATATATTAAATTGTTTTTCTTTATAAAAACAAAAATATCACAATAACTTTTTCACTGTATTTTCAAGACAAAGTTTAACTTATCGTCACTATTTTGAATCAAGTTTTAGATTGTGTTGATTTTAGCTGTGTGTGTAACGGCAATCCCACTTCTGCCACATGTTGGCGTCGGGTCGTAGGTGTAAACCTTCTTGGTGTTGTCAGCGATCAGATAGATGACGCCGTCCGCCGTGATGGAGCGGGGAGACGACAGGTACTTAGGGATGAACGGGGAGCACACCACACTCCAGCTGTCTGTGGGACCAAACATCACCTTAACGTCCTCACAAACACACCACTGATCCTAACGTCCTCACAAAACGTGTGTGACAAACACATAATGTTAACGTTCTCCAAAACCGTGTGTCTGACAACACTATGTTAACGTCCTCACAAACCATGTGTCTGACAACACTATGTTAACGTCCTCACAAACCGTGTGCATAACAAACACACAATGTTAACGTCCTAAGAAACCATGTGTATGACAAACACAATGTTAACATCCTCACAGACACACAATGTTAACGTCCTCACAAAACACACAATGTTAACGTCCTCACAAAACACACAATGTAAACGTCAAACCTCACAAATCATGCATGACAAGATCCAAAATAAACAACCTCATAAAACATTGACACAACATATCAACATCCATCAACACGCCAGGACATAATGCCGAACGTTAACGTCCTCACAATCTGGATTTCACTTTGCGCCTTACATAACGTGGGGTTGTACCGTGGTGTTTTGCCCCGCATCGTTTTGTACTACAGTGTAACGTGTGGCAATGCTCACCGATCACGGGGTTGTAGCACTGCATGGTCAGGACGTTGTACTTGACGGCACACGAGCCGATCAGGTAGAGCTTCCCGTGGCAAGCGGTGGCGGTGAAGTTGGTGACGTAGCGCAGGGCGGGGCAGGTGAGCGCCCAGGTGTCGCTGTAGGGGTCGTAGTGCTCCACCTCCACGTAGTTCAGGGTCGTACCTAGAGACAACACCTCCGTGTTAGAGCAGTGGGTGGAGCAGCACCGTCAGTCCATGGCAGCGCTACATGGAAGGGTGCTTTTCTTTGCTTTGTGCTACCGTCATAATTCTCCCCATTAGGCAGCTACTGTCCTTAGCACTTACTTTATTTTGTATGTGACGTTGCACTTGAAAACTACTTTGTGTAGCATGTTATCCTAGTTATCTTTTCTGTGTGCGGAGAATGGGTTAACCTAACAACAGTTGGTGCTTGGCACTTGGTTCTTTAAACATCCTTGCTGTACTGACAGCGATCGATTGTTGATCTCTTCTGACAAATGTACTTATTGTAAGTCGCTTTGGATAAAAGGGTCGGCCAAATGCCCTCAATGAAAATGTAAGCTACTGCCCTCTTAAGCATCACAGGGAGGAGGGATCCCTCTTCTGTATTCCTTCTCAAGATTTGGCCAGGACTAATGGAACTTGGATTGCTTCTCTGCAATGTGTCGTTTTTTTTTTTTAAAACTCTAGTACCCCCAGGTTTGACTGCATGTTTGACAGTTCTCAGCCTCACTTATGAGTGGCTTTAGAAAGGCTAGATGTTCGCTGCAAAGGTCTAGTCACCTCCAGGTCACCATCATCGTCCTTTTCTCCTCCTCATCTTCTCTCCTTCCCTTACCTCCGATGACGTAGACCTCCCCGTTGAGGGTCGCCGACATGTGATTGGTCCGCGGGCAGAGCATGGGCGCCACGGTAACCCAGCGGCCCTGGCGCGTCATGTACTTCCAGGTCTCCGTGGTGGACCAGGTGTTGGTGTTGGACCCCCGCGACCCGCCTGTCAATCACACAGTAGCACCTCAACACCCCCCTCTGACCCACCATGTGTCTTATTGTTTATGGTCACCACTTCTACTGAGACGAGGTGACAAAATAGGCCATTTATTTTGCGCAAGCATTTATGACTTTTAAATTAATCTTGTACCTTATCATTATTATTGGAAATTTCATCTCATAAATATCCTGTCTCAAATAGTAACTTCCTCTTCCTTGAGATTGTGTCACCGAGTCCAAGTGGGCGGGGCTTAATATTCTGAGCAATCACTGTGTGTGTCTCCCACGACGGCCAATCAGATCCTGAAGGGATCCTATTTACTTAGGATTGTTTGACTTGGATAAAAGTCCCATTAAGAAACCAAGATATGCTACGAATGCCGTTTCAAGCAATCTGTGTAAAGCATACTTCATTCCGCACCGGGTGAACTCTGCTTGTTTAAAATAGTTTCCCCCATTACTTTACCACTCGGGTTCCAATATTTCAAAATAATAGCGCCAGTGTTTTGACAGGGCTAAAACAAACCCGGCTGACCTGTGACATAGACGTCATTGCTGAGGGAGACCAAGGAGTAGCCCCACTTGTTGGGGTTGGGGAAGTCGGGGAGCTGGTGCCACTGCTCTGCAATGTGGAACAGAGAGAGGGTATATAGAACAGACAGCTTCAGAACATAGAACAGACAGCTTCAGAACAGAGAACGTAGAGCATCAGAACTATAAAGGTATTCGGTTTGGGAGTTTCTGCACAGTGGAACACAGAGGGAAAGAAAATAGAACAGACAGCATCAGAGGCATAAATGTATTGGGTTGGGGAGGTCCTGCAGAGTGGAATATAGAGATATAACATAGAACAGACAGCATCAGAACCATAAAGGCACTGTGTCTACATTTGTTTGAACCTTGGTTCAACTCCTTTCTGCTTCATTTCTTCTTCCGAAACTCATTTCTTGTTCTTCTTGCATTCCCCCTTGTTGAGCTTGTTGCTACTTTGCACGGAAACGGCTCTATAAATAAAGTTTGGTTTGATACAATTTGAGGCGAATTTGTTCTGAAACCGAACATGGCCACAGTTTGATCCGAGCACAAACAGCGGTCGGTAAATGTTTTCGTCCCCGGCCGGTCTCCTCTGGGTAATGTTTCAGGGTTTATTAAGCACTGCTGTTCTTGGCCCGGCCTCCCCATTCACCTCCTCCAGCAGTCGACCCCGCCCGGACTCTGTTTGGCCAGTAGATTCTACAAACAAAGCTCCATCTCCATTTAATTCCACTCTACAAGGACCACATAATACATCACTATAAAGTACCCTTACTATTGAGTCTTTGGCAGAAGCCTTCATCCAACGCGACGTGAGGTTACAGACATTAAGGGGCAGTGAGGAGGTACCCCTGCCCACAGCTATAGGCTGGGACTTTGGGGTTTGAACCCAGACCCCTCTAGCTGAGAGACCAACAGCCTTACTTTGACCCTACCCTGGGGGGGGGGGTACGTACTGGTCTTTATGTTGTAGAACGCACAGTTCCGCGGCTGTACTCTGGGGTCACTCTCTTCATCCTCGTCCTCGTCCTCGTCGTCCAGCGAGCGGCCGCCCATCACAAACAGCACCTCCTGCAGGTTGGGCTGGGGACTGCAGGGGCTGGCCCTCTGCTCCAGCCCGGGCTCCACGGAGATCTAGAGACAGATATCACATCGATAACACAATCATCATCACCATCACCACCATCATCATCATCAGAACAGTTTAACCCAGATAACTTCTGATACATAAGTTGAGCCATTTTAATTTGAGCCATTTTATGACTTTTAATCAAGTGATTTTCTCACAGATGACTTTAATTTTCATGAGTCTCTTTCCACTAAGATGCCCTTTGCCTCAGGTAGGTCCTCCTAGTGCTTCACCCCCCCCCCCCCCCCCCCCCCCCCCCCCCCCCTCCATGTAACGGAACCAAACACTGAACCCAGCGGAGGGGACGGCCCCTCCTCGGGTCAGACCCCGGGCCCTGCCCCCGCCTGGCTGGTGACGTCACTCACCATGGTGTGTGTGTGACCTCATCCCCGGGGTCCACAACCCCCAAACCCTAACCCTAACCCTGGGGTTCAATACCCATACCACCAACCCTATTGTGGCATCCCATTACCCAGTTGACCCGGTCCTGACCCAGTCCTGACCCGGTCCTGACCCGGTCTGACCCGGTCTGACCCGGTCTGACCCGGCCTAGCGCCCCCTGCCCTCACCTCCTGCAGGACGTGCTCCACGGCCTGGCGGGCCCCGGGGGCCCCTGGACCAGGCCGTCCGTCAGCAGGCGGTCCCTGAGGTACTCCGGGCTGAGCAGGGCCAGGCGGGACAGGCCCAGCAGCTCCGTGAGGTGGTCCCGCCGGGGGGTCTCCTGGTGCCGCGCCCAGGCCAGGGCGGCCTCCACGCGGGCGTGCTCCGAGCGCACCTGCAGGCCCTCGTGGGCCAGGCAGGCGGCCAGCCGCTCCTTCCCCAGCAGGGGGAACTCCTCGCCCCGCTGCACCGCCTCAAAGTTCTCCAGCAGGAAGCCCCAGGCCTTGGCCACCACCTCGGGGCAGCCGTGCGTCTCGCCGAACTCCAGGATGCCCAGGCAGTTGGTGGCGTCGATCTGGTGCTGCAGGTAGCGGCCGCACACGCCGCGCACCGTCTGGAACTGCAGGCGGTCCGAGGTGCGCACCAGACCCTCCACGTTGCCCTGGTTGATGGTCAGCCGGCCCGTGTACGCAAAGTCCAGCAGCGAGGCCAGCACGTCGGGCTCCACGTCGCGCAGCTCCACGCGCGCCGCGATGTTCTCCACAAAGTCCCCCGAGAACATGGAGCGGAAGTAGGGGCTGCAGAGGGCGAGCACGGCACGGTGGCAGGGGAAGTCCCGGCCGCCGGCGCCCAGCGTCACGTCCACCAGCCGGGGCTGCGAGCGCAGGGAGCGCAGCCCCTCCAGGATGCTCTGGGCGTGCGACGCCAGGCTGAAGTCCAGGTCGTCCACGTTGCGGACCATGGCGAGAGAGAGAGGGGGGGTGGGTTCACCTGCGGGGGGGGGGGGGTCGAGAGCAGATCAGAGGGGCGGCAGGCGGCTCGGGAGGTAGAGGCGGTTGCCGGGTCACCGGGAGGACGCTAGTTCGATCCCCTCGAGGGTCGAGGTGTCCCTGAGCGAGGCACCTCACCCTGACTGCTCCCGACGAGCTGGCTGTCGCCCTGCCTGGTCGACGCCGCCGTCGGCGTGTGGGTGTGTGTGTGACTGGGTGAATGATGGGTAATATTGCAAAGCGCTTTGAGTGGCCACTGGTTAGAAGAGCACCACATAAGTCCATTCACTACTACCTACCACCGGATGAGCGGCTCTGGGGATGAGGAACTGAGCCGAGGGGGTTCAGCGGGAGATATGAGCGGCTCGCGGCGCGTCAGCGCGGGATCAGAGGGGATTTAGGCTGTTCAAATTAGAAACCGATGTGAGCGACATGTTATGTGACCTCTGGAATCAGTTTACAACCGGACAATAGATGCGGGGCTCGATGTTAAAGAACAACACTCACTCACTCTTAAACACAGTGAAAACACAGCTTATAGGACTAAGCGAAAAACACACACCCTTCCAAGAGCAGAGCATAACACATTTTAAACATTTATTATTATAAATTCACCGTAGCATATCGGGTTAAACCCTCTCGTTTGTTATCTGAGCAAACACAGAGTGTTCTGTGCGCGGCCGTGTTACCCCAGGAACCCTGCGCGCTGTTGACTTGGAGACAGAGATCAGTGTTCCCCTCGCTGCTGGACGGGCCCGGGGCGTGATGTCACACCGAGGTGCCCCCTGATCCACGCTGAAGCCCGTGATAAAGTACATTTCCTGTCCGGGGCACACTTTGAACCACGGCGAGAACACAGAGACGGAGACTCACCAGAGGCAGAGAAGCAGTGCGGCGATCGCTCATGTTCCCGGGAGCCGGTGTGAGTGGAGCGGGAGGCCGGTTACAACAACAAGCTGCTGGCAGAGTGGAGGAGGGCCGCGGCCAAGCCGGGGACGGCCTGTCGCTCTGCTATATTTAGGGGCCCAGGGCCGCCGCGTGAGGCCGGGGGCATTCCAGACCCCCCCATCCACACCTGCTGTTAAAGGGACAGACGCAGGGCCGCCCTGGGGGGGGGGGGGGGTCTGGCGTGTTCTGAAGCTCATTACACCCCGTCCGCCGGCGTGAAGTCACCGCTACATGTCAGGGGTGTTGACGCCTCTGGGCGCGAGGGGAGGGGTTCAACGGCGGGAACGAGGGGTACGGGGATAAGCAGTTATGGACGTCGGACGTGTTTTGTGAGCGTTTATTTTTGTAAACATGGAGTTGCTCCGCAATGACAAAAAAAAGACAATCTCAAAAAACTCACTCAGGACAAAAGCACAGTATCGTCTTTTTTTTTGTTGGGACGTTCTTGTAAAGAGCGTCGTTGTTTCTGTAAATAAATAAATACAAAAAACATACAAAAAAAGTCGCCACCACCAAACCACAAAAGTTTCCCTACTCAAAGTAAAAGATCTCCGCCTCCTTCTCCTTCCAGAAGGCGAAGCTGCGGTCGATGTATTTACAGATCTCCTCGTTGGAGAAGGACGAGATGTCCGTGCCCCGTTCAGCACCCCCTCGTCGGGCGTGGGGGTCTGTACGATGACCCGAGGCACCTGCCGCACCTCGGGGAGGACCCGCTTCTCCACCGCCGCTTCCGCCGGCGCCGGCGTCTCCACGGGCACCGCCGCGCTCCCGAAGAAGCGGGTCTTGACGTCGTCGAAGCCGTCCTTCCACTCGGGCCGCCCCCCTGGATGTCGGTGATGACGGCCTTGTGGAAGTCCCGCACCGTCTCCCAGGTGAAGGAGCCCAGGTGGTCGAACACCTCAAAGCACAGCAGGTGGCGCATCTTCCGCTCGTCGGCGGGAAGCTCCTGCTCCAGGATGTGGAAGTAGCCCAGCATGAAGAGGTCCAGGGTGAGGCTGTCGTAGTCCACCGCCACGCCCTCCACGCGCGGCAGGAACTGCTCCGGGGAGTACAGCGCCTGCTGCCGGTGCAGCCTGGGGGGGGGGGGGGGGGGGGGGGGGGGGACCAGTTAGAGCCGGTTCTGGGACGCACCGAGCGATGTTAGAGGTAGTAGTAAAACTGTGTCATAGAGTACAGTAGTAACACTGTAGGATGCAGTGTTACAGTAACTACAGTGAAGTCGGGCTTCTCCACAGTACCAGAGGAGAGAGCAGTGTTACAGAGATTCACAGGACAGAATACAATACAGCTTTCTAAAGAGGATCCTTTGAATCAGAACTAAAGCACAAAGTCACTCCTCAGTTATTTCTGCAAAAGTTGCTGTCAAAATGACAGCAGTATATTTTTTTAATTTATGGCTGTGTATTTCTGCTCACTTTCCTGTCTGAGATTCATAGATAACATATTAAAGCGTCTAATTTGGATATTGATTGACCAACCGCTTCTATGAACGAAGGTCCATTCATACGACCGACCAATCGGCTCACAGCGTCCCCCGGTGCCCCGCCCACCTGCGTATCTGCCTGGACGGCACGCTGGAGATCATGCTCCTCCAGTTGCCCAGCATCTTGTTGACGGCGCCGCGCTGCTTGAAGAAGTGTCCCAGCGAGCTGTCCATCATCGTCTTCTGGGTGATCTCCGCCGTGACCCCGTGACCTTCGGCCGACTCCTCCGCGACCTCGCCCCCCCGCCCCGCCGTTCAGCTTCCTCTCGGCGGCGTCGCGGCTCTTCAGTGTGACGGAGTACGCCGACTTCTTCCAGTGGCCGAGGAAGAGGACCACGATGCGCTCCTTCCTCAGGCTGGTGGTCTCCATCACGTCCGGCGTCGCCTCGTCGTAGTCGATGCCCGAGTCGCTGTTGTGGTCCGTCTCCGCGGTGACCGCGCCGTCCCGCACCTTGAGCGGTGGGGGCGGAGCCAGCAGCGGCTCCGCGGCGGCGGGGTCGGCCGCGGGGAGGCTGAACGTGACCGACTTGGTCGTCGCGACGGCCTCCTCGTCGTCGTCAACGGCGTCGTTCTCGTCGCCCGGCGCCGCGCTCTGGCTCTCGAAGTTCGACTTGAGCCTCCCGACGGAGACGCCGAACTGGTGGATCTCGTCCTCGATCATCTCCCGCCGGCCGCGGGCGCCGGTGGCCCGCTCTGGCGCCTCGGAGAGAACACCGACACCAGCGCCGTGTTGGGCATCTTGCAGTAGGGCTGGTCCGTCAGGTTGCTGAGCAGCAGCGACATGCTCTGCACGATGCCCGAGATGCGGCCGCACCACAGCGGCAGCGGCACCTTGCTGTGGAAGTGGCGGAACTGCGTGTTGACGGTGATGTTGACGATGGGCGCCGGCAGGATGTGGCGCAGCTCCTCGGCCAGCCGCGCCAGCTCCAGCTCGTAGCCCTCGCAGTTCTTCTGCAGCGCCACGTTGGCGATCTGCCGCTCCAGGTACACCAGGTCGGCCTCCGTCAGCAGCTCGCCGAACGGGCCCAGGATGGCGTTGTGGGCCGGGGAGTAGCGCCAGCTCACCTTGGCGTAGCGGCTGCTGCCGTTCTCCTGCAGGGGGGGGGATGACGACGGGGGTCAGGGATTCTGAGGCGCTACAGGGGCTGACGTTCGCATGTGGAGAGGTGGTGTGTCTTCAGAGCCCGCTCTGTTCGGCGGCTCCACCCGCTAGGGTGCTATCAAAGTAGGTTAAACAGTGGCCAACCACTGGTTGGATTAGTACACATGTTCCCTTGCTACAAAGGTGGGTGGAGACAGGTGTATGTAGACAAGAATGTAGACAGGTGTGTAGAAAGGTATGAAGACGGGTGGGTGTAGACAGGTGTGTGTAGCCAGGTGTGTTTAGACAGGTATATGTACATGTATGATGGCGGGTGTGTGTAGCCAGGTGTGTGTAGACAGGTATATATACAGGTGTGTAGATGGGTGCGTGTGTAGAGAGTTGTGTCTACAGGTGAGTTTACGGGTTTGTGTGTGTGTGTAGACGGGTGGGTGTGTCAGACAGGTGTGCAGACAGGTATGTAGGCAGGTGTGTCAAACAGGTGTGTCAGACAGACAGGTGTGTGTAGACCGGTATGTGTCAGACAGGTGTGTAGACAGGTGTGTGTCAGACAGGTGTATAGACAGGTGTGTGTCAGACACGTGTGTAGACCGGTATGTGTCAGACAGGTGTGTGTCAGACTGGTGTGTAGACAGGTGTGTGTCAGAGAGGTGTGTAGACAGGTGTGTCAGACAGACAAGTGTGTAGACCGGTATGTGTCAGACAGGTGTGTGTCAGACTGGTGTGTAGACAGGTGTGTGTCAGAGAGGTGTGTAGACAGGTGTGTCAGACAGACAGGTGTGTAGACCGGTATGTGTCAGACAGGTGTGTGTCAGACAGGTGTGTAGACAGGTTCGTCAGACAGACAGGTCTGTAGACCGGCATGTGTCAGACAGGTATGTGTCAGACAGGTGTGTGACAGACAGGTGTGTGACAGACAGGTGTGTGTAGACCGGTATGTGTCAGACAGGGGTGTGTCAGACAGGTGTGTAGACAGGTGTGTGTCAGACAGGTGTGTCCCCCGCTCACCCTCCTCCTCTGGTCCTCCTCGTCCAGCAGCCGGGCCTGCAGCTGTCTCACCATCACCTGTCGCTTCCACTCCGCGATGGGCCGCCCCTCTCGTCGTGGGTGGGCACCAGGTAGTCGATGTCCGACAGGTTGGCCTCCTCCGTCGGGAGCACCACCATCTGCTCTGGAAGGGGGGAGTCATGGTGACTAGGTGTACTGGGAGTACTTGGTGTACTGGAAGTACTGGGTGTACTGGGAGTACTGAGTGTACTGGGTGTACTGGAAGTACTGGGTGTACTGGGTGTACTGGAAGTGCTGGAAGCATTGGGTGTACTGGAAGTACTGGAAGTACTGGGTGTACTGGGAGTACTGAGTGTACTGGGTGCACTGGAAGTACTGGGTGTACGGCAACAGTACCAGACATGACTATCAACCAGACCCGACCCCAGGGTGTACTAATTGTACACTTTGGGGTCGTGACCTCACTCAGAATGTTTCGGACTCATAAGCTATAGATAGGACATCTGTGGACATTTATTATTTAGAAACGCTGGAGGCTAAACACCCCTTGTTTACCGACTGCCTCCCCGGGACGTGTATGTACGGGACCGCAGAGACGCTCACCAGCTCCGCGAACGGCTAAAGGCTCACTTGTTCAGAGCTCACCTAGACTCTGCGTAGCCTCTCCCCTCACACAGCTTACACACTTATTGTGGGTTGTATGTGCACAAAGTTGGGGTTGCTAAGGTTACTTAGGTTGGGAGATGCTAGATCGGATCACCCCCCCCCTGCCCCACTGTCAGCTCACCCCCTGTCCGGTGAAGACCCCGGACTGCAGGCCGGACTGCTTCACGGCCGTGATGGACTTCATGTTGCCCAGGTTGGCCCCCAGACGGGGGGCCGCAGACTCACTCTGCTCCTGGTCTGGGGCCGCCGGGGCGGAGAGCCGGCCCCGCGTGAACCCCTTCAGGACTAGGGGTTAGACAGTACAGAGACAGGTCATTAAGGAGCAGGTAGGGGTTAGACAGTACAGAGACAGGTCATTAAGGAGCAGGTAGGGGTTAGACAGTACAGAGACAGGTCATTAAGGAGCAGGTAGGGGTTAGACAGTACAGAACAGGTCATTGAGGAGCAGGTAGGGGTTAGACAGTACAGAGACAGGTCATTAAGGAGCAGGTAGGGGTTAGACAGTACAGAGACAGGTCATTAAGGAGCAGGTAGGGGTTAGACAGTACAGAGACAGGTCATTAAGGAGCAGGTAGGGGTTAGACAGTACAGAGACAGGTCATTAAGGAGCAGGTAGGGGTTAGACAGTACAGAGACAGGTCATTAAGGAGCAGGAGGGGTTAGACAGTACAGAGAAAGGTCATTAAGGAGCAGTAGGGGTTAGACAGTACAGAGACAGGTCATTAAGGAGCAGGTAGGGGTTAGACAGTACAGACATTAAGGAGCAGGTAGGGGTTAGACAGTACAGAGACAGTTAAGGAGCAGGTAGGGGTTAGACAGTACAGAGAAAGGTCACATTCTCACCAGACGTGGCGATGTGGACCTTCTCCATCCTGGAGGCAGTGGTCTTTCCGGGTGGGCGGGGCCACAGGGTGGGGGCGGGGCCAGGGGGAGGGGCGGGGCAGGAGGGGGGCCCGGGTACTTAGCCTGGGGGGGCTCAAGGTTCTCTGGTTCCTGGTGTGGACAAACAGTCAAAAGCACAATAAATCAAAGAATTAAATTGAAATAAAACAGTTCTGAATCCCAAAGATACATATGTGGGTGGATTTAAACACAAGATGGATCTGTTGTTTAGTAATCCCACATGGTAAAGTAGGGAGTCAAAGGATAAGCTTTAAGATTTAGTTTCAAGAGATACTGACCTTTAACCTCTCCATCTGTGTGTCAGTGCTGTGGATCTCAATGCATGGGTCGCTCAGGCCGCGGTAGTAGTCTCCTCTGATTGGCTGCCTGGACGCTGTGGGCGTGTCCGTCCCCTCCTCCTCTCCTCCTCCTCCTCCTCTTCCTCTTGGTCTGAAGTGATGTCCTGGATGGGTTTGTTGACTACACTAGCTGGAGGCACAGACATTTACACCGTCACACCCTCTGTCTGTGAGCGGTGTACAGGGGTGCCATGTGGCTCAGGACGTAGAGCGGGTTGGCTGGTAACTGGAAGGTCGCTGGTTTGATCCCAGGGCCCAGTTTTTAAAAAAATCTCATCTGGATCAAATTGACCCGGATTTGGAAATCCAATGTTTTGCTATCCAGGATCACCTGATCCATCTTACTTTTATGACACTTTTATGATATGTTTTTCACTGTGATCCAAATACCCACTTCAGGATAACCAACTGAATCCACCCTTCCAATGGGATCAGGGTAATCCTGTTTTTGGATCTAAATTTTGAAAAACCCAAAGGGCAGGCAGGTTTGATCCAGATCAAATGTAAGATCGGATTACATGATCTGATCTTAGTTCGGAATCCCTCTTTTGCTTTAAAAAAAACATTTCAAGATTTGATCCGATCCGTGATCCGAAATCCCACTGAATTACTTTTGAAAAACTTGGCCCAGAGTATCGAGGTGTCCCTGAGCGAGACGCCTCACCCTCACTGCTCCAGACCAGCTGCCTGTCGCCTTGCATGGTCGACCCCCCCGTCTGTGTGTGAATGTGTGCATGAATAGGTTACAACATAAATCAGTCCAATTACCATACTGTTTACTGTTCATCAAGAAGACGCATATATATATATAAGACGCTCATAGACAAGTCATCCGGGGTAGATAGGAGTGGCAGAGAGGTGTCTAAGGGTACGGTATGTACAGTTCATAATGCTCCACACTCACACTAGACACAAACATGTGGCTACACCTGATAAAGCTACCCGGCACAATTCTCTCTGAGGACGATGCAACATGATCAAAGGACCGATGGGATGCAAAGAAAAGAGTTCGCCAACATCGAACGTTTACACGACATTAAAACGGCGATGATAGGTGATAAAAAAGGACATGTTGTGCTGCATCTCACGTCACCGTCATTATCTCCAGGTCGAGGATGTGGAGCATAACACATGCTCATCATCATCATCATCATCATCACCTCCTCCACCTCCTCCTCTTCCTACTTCGTCTCCTCCTACTCCTCGACCCCTTCTCCTCATCCACCACCATCTCCTCCTTCTCTTCCTCCATCTCCTCCTCCTCTTCCTCCTCGACCCCTTCTCCTCATCCACCTCCATCTCCTCCTCCTCTTCCTTCTTCATCTCCTGCTATTCCTCCAACCCCTCCTTCTCATTCAACACAATTCCTCCTCCTCCTCCCCATCCAACTCTTTCCCCCCTCCTCCTCCTCTCTACTGAGACGGTGTCCTGACTGGGAAGATCAAATCCAGATCTAACGACACACTCACACATCAGTGGTGCGGGCCTCTGCACTTCCTGTCATGCAGAACTTTGATCGTGCACGAGCGCACGGAGGAGGAGCAGGAGGAGGAGCAGGAGGAGGAGTTCAGTAGGCGGTCGAGAAGGAGGAGGAGTAGGAGTTGAGAAGGAGGTGGACGAGGGGGAGAAGTAGGAGGTGGTGGTGGAGGAGGAGGTTGAGATGGTGGAGTAGGTAGTTGAGCATGATGAGTAGTGGAGGGGAAGGAGGAGGTGGTGGTGGTGGAGCAGCAGGAGGTGTGCTGGATCAGGAGGTGGAGGAGGAGATGCTGGAGAAAGAGGAGGTGCCGGAGGAGGAAGAGAAGGAGAAGTGGTGGAGGAGCTGGTGGTGGAGGAGCAGGTGGTGGAGGAGCTGGTGGTGGAGGAGCTGGTGAGGGAGGAGCTGGTGGTGGAGGAGCTGGTGGTGGAGGAGCTGGTGGTGGAGGAGCTGGTGGTGGAGGAGCTGGTGAGGGAGGAGCAGGCTTCCCAGCAGCAACAACCCTTCCTGCAGCAGATGAGTGTTCGACTGGGAAAGGGCGGGGGTCCTTCTGCCCCTCAAGGGGACCCTTCTCGGAAGCAGCTCCTCCACCCTGTTCACTTCTCCACCCTGTTCACTTCTCCACCCTGTTCACTCCTCCACCCTGTTATCACTCCTCCACCCTGTTCACTCCTCCACCCTGCTATCGCTCCTCCACCCTGTTCACTCCTCCACCCTGTTCACTCCTCCACCCTGTTCACTCCTCCACCCTGCTACATCACACCCAGGAGCCAGCCACCACATTTGGTTTTCATCAGCACCACCATCTCTGTTGCTACGGTGATAGAGACCCCGCCCAACCCCCCAGCTCCGTCGTATGACGTCAACAGACGTCGACAATCCTTTATGGACACCTTTCAGAAAACATAAAGACTGGTGTGCGCGTACATCAGAACGGTCAGAAATCCACTGAATCGCTTTTATCGAAGATCACTTAAAATAAGCACATTTGTCTCTGTCGGTACAGTAAGGATGTTCATAGAACCAAGTGCCAAGCACAAACTATCACTAGGTTAACCCATTCCCCATATACGACACAGACCGCTAGGATAAGATGCTATACAATGCCAAGTACTATTTTTAAGTCCCAGGACGTACAACATACAATCAGTAAGTAAGAGGGGGGGTAAGGGGGGGTCTAAGCAGATTCTAGATGAACTCTGAACAAGTGAACCTTGAGTCTTTTGCTGCAGGGCCCAGAGATGTGAAGTGTTCGAACCCCTCCTCTGTATGAATAATAACGTCTATTTCTGATGATGAATTGCATGCAGGAATGCACCCGTAGTGAGGGTACATTACACACGTATATACACAGCAACGCCTCACTGTAAATACACGTCCTCTCACACCTCAGTGTCTCTGGGTCCGTTCCCCACGTCCGGCTGGAGACGAATGGTTTTAGGCTGAGTACCAACACACACACACACAAACACACACACACTCACACACACACACACACACACAAACATACACACACACACAAGCACACACTCACATATACAAATGCACACACACGCACACTCTCACACAGACAGACACACACATACACAAATGCACACATATACAGATAGACACACACATACACACATACAGACTAAGCCAACTCACAACCAAGCCAAACCTAATGTTAAACATCAATATTGTAGAAGGAACGGCATAAAAAGTAATTGAATAATATTTTTTCCTTTTTCTAGTTAAGGTACATTTATCATCATGTACTCACTACATGTTCTATATTAAATCCACACTGTATATCAATCTCCTTTTCCTGACCCTGATACACATACAGAGCAAAAACCACTTTCAATTCCCTAATGGGAGAAATGGACCTCAGGGAATGGAGAATACTGCCCTTATAACTCAAGACGAGGAATTAACCTGAAGTCCATCTATCTAAGATAAGATAAGATAAGATAAAGATAGCATCTATCTTTATCTTATCTGCCTACAAATACAAACTGATTATTTTATCTTTCTAACAACCAGTTAACTTTTTTTAACAAAGTAAACAACAAAGACAATAAAACTCACCCTCAAACGCTCGCTCGCCCTTCGACCTCGCCGGTAGAATCTCTCCGTCGCGCCGCGACCAAACCGACCCCCAAACACTCCCCCCTCCTCTCGCCCTGTACCTTGCTCGCTCCGCCACCCGGTCGAGAGAGAGCACCTGCAGATCAGCGACACCCTCGCCTCCCCCTACGACACGATCTCTGTGTCGCCGCCAAGGGCTATCGGGCAATAACCAATAACCGGGCGCCGGGAGTGGGTGTCAATAATTAACGGGCGGGGATAGGGTGGCGTAATGTCCCTAATGCACGGACTCAGTGGAGCGCCTTGTGGCAGCGGGATCGCCGGATGTCAGGGCAGCTGGACGACACTTTATCCAGCCCTCCCCCGCTGTTTCCACTGTTCCCACTGAACCCAGGAGCACCGGAGATGGGCTGTAAGAGGAGCGCGCGCTGGCACCATCCATCATCAGCACAATGGTGTGGGGACCAGAGCCCCTCCGCACGGATTAGGGACGGAGTACGGTGGGGTATTGATCGGATGTCCGTGCAGTGCGCTGGGGACATAACAGTTAGTGTCGTGGATACGACTTAGTATGCAGGAAAGTATGGATCGGGGATTGATCCGCTTCAGGTCATAACCAATTAGATCAGTGATTCATGATTCTGAGATTCAAACTTTGCATCATTCAACATCTCCTCAGATATCAGATTAAAGGCACAGACTTGGTATTGTGGTAAAGGAGTGTGCACATATATCAACTCATCATCTTCCTCTATTTATCAGACGAGTATAAGTAAGCCTGGATCAACTGTAAACACAGCCAAGGTTTAATGAGACAGAGCATCTACTGTCAGGTGAAGTTGGTATTAAACCACAGAGAATCGATTGTGTGTATTCATCTCAGAGGATGTGTTCTGTTGAAGTGTGTCTTAATCACAGAGGAAGTGTTGTGTGTTGAAGTGTGTATTAATCAGAGTCTGTGTTGTGTGGTGAAGTGTGTATTAATCACAGAGTCTGTGTTGTGTGGTGAAGTGTGTATTAATCACAGAGTCTGTGTTGTGTTGTGAAGTGTGTATTAATCACAGAGGAATTGTTGTGTGTTGAAGTGTGTATTAATCACAGAGTCTGTGTTGTGTGGTGAAGTGTGTATTAATCACAGAGTCTGTGTTGTGTGTTGAAGTGTGTATTAATCACAGAGTCTGTGTTGTGAAGTGTGTATTAATCACAGAGGAATTGTTGTGTGGTGAAGTGTGTATTAATCACAGAGGAAGTGTTGTGTGGTGAAGTGTGTATTAATCACAGAGGAAGGGTCGTGTGGTGAAGTGTGTATTAATCACAGAGGTGTGTTGTCGTGCAGGCCTCTGGTATCGCGGTCTCATTAGCAGCCGTGTGTTTGGCAGCGGGTGTTTGGGCGTTGTAATAAAGCGTGACCACGACCACAGTGTCAGATGACCCCGGCCAGCGCCTCATCCAAAACAACAACAAACCTTATTTAAAGTTTCCGAGAGCAATCAGCCTTTCCTTCCATCGCCCTAGCCCGAAGTCACCTGAGATGAACCGAAATTCTAAAGAAGTTTCCTGGCCCTGAGTGTTATGTGGTATCTAGGCTGATGACACTATCGCTTACTCAATCCCTCAACCCCAGCTTGAACCGTTCGGTCCTGTCAGCTCCAACGTAAAGGACCGCTAAGTGTCATTAGGGCGAGGGTAGGCTATTTACACTTGCATTTAGCAACGCTTATATCCAACGCGACTTACAATCAGTACATTTAGCATACAGATAAAATATCTAATTAATTAATTATTTGTCAGAAGAAAAGAGAAACAAGAATATATCGCTGTAGGTACAGTAGGCCTAAGGATGTTCATAGAATCAAGTGCCAAGCACTAACAATCGCTAGGTTAACCTATTCCTCCTATGCAACAAAGTTAACTAGGATAAGATGCTACACGATGCTATGTACTATATTTAACTGCAAAGACGTACAACATACAATACATATATTTATTTAAGAAGCCTTTTTGGTCATATTTGTTTGAATTCTCTTTTCATCCGGACTTCAATTAATAAATCGAATGCTGAAACAAAAAATATATCAAGTCCGTTATCTTTGGATGCTGAAGGCCGCTGATAGGCTAGCTAGTCCGGTGTTTTGGGGGCGTGGCTTTCGAGGGAGATCTAGGGGGAGGGGGCTTCCTGTAAATTCTAGATACTTCTAGATACGTCTCTACAAAGTGTCTTTGTTATCTCCTTGCCTCTCCACAATCTTTATTGAGACACATGAAGGAATGGTCGTTATAGTTAATCAACATAGATACAATCAATTAATAAAATCCTACTTTGTATTACTATACTACTATAACAGTCTAGTTATACGATTCCTATGGCTACTCTGCTCTCTCTCCAGTTGTGTTTTAACTAGGCTTGTTCTCAGCCTTTTCTTAGAAGTGGCTTCCGACGAAAGAACCTGATAGGGCGGCTTCATGTCAGCAGTATCCCTGCAGCGACACAGGTTCCACTCCGACCTGTGGTCCTATGGATCATGTCCTTCCCTCCACTCTTCCTCAGCCTCCCTCCTGCCCGTCTTACCTGTCCTGTCCTTAAGGGCACAACAAAGCCCATAAGAATATATCTACAAAAGATAAGTAAAATGACGAAATGTCTAAGTGTCAATGTGTGGCTTTTACTGGTGGTGGGAAGTACAGGGACAAGCCGAGACCTTGTAGCATTACTACAAGTACCTACAAGAACTGTGTGGATAACTTCATGTACCTTGTTATTTCCAAGTACCTACAGGTACCTTGTGGATCACTACAGGTACCTTGTGGATCACCGCAGGTACCTTGTGGATCACTACAGGTACCTTGTGGATCACCGCAGGTACCTTGTGGATCACCACAGGTACCTTGTGGATCACCACAGGTACCTTGTGGATCACACAGGTACCTTGTGGATCACCAGGTACCTTGTGGATCACCGCAGGTACCTTGTGGATCACCGCAGGTACCTTGTGGATCACCGCAGGTACCTTGTGGATCACCGCAGGTACCTTGTGGATCACCGCAGGTACCTTGTGGATCACCACAGGTACCTTGTGGATCACCACAGGTACCTTGTGGATCACCACAGGTTCCTTGTGGATCACTACAGGTTCCTTGTGGATCACTACAGGTTCCTTGTGGATCACTACAGGTTCCTTGTGGATCACTACAGGTACCTTGTGGATCACTACAGGTTCCTTGTGGATCACTACAGGTACCTTGCTATCTACAAGTACCTTGTATTTTTACAAAAGTAATAAATCCTCTTTTCTCTTCCAGACTCCCTGCACTCACAGGCAAACTAAAAAAAACAAACACAAATATCGAGCGTACTCTGCATAAACCGGAAAACTCCTGGAAAAGTGCGTCCAACACTTCTCTGGAAGAGCTCTTAAGAAGCCAACAACAAAAAAACATAAAAACGAGGAGCAAGCATTTAGTTGATCTGGTTGCAGCTGTTTGGTGGAGTGGAGTGAGGGGGGGGGGGGGGGATGGCGACCTTGTAATAAGTAAACCCAACAGGGAGACACACCCCCTCCGCCGCTGCCGGGAAACGACACGGTCAGACGGACACTTAAGAAGTGACCTGTTGAGTGACAGAGCGGTGTACAACCGCTGCAAAACACGGGCACAATGTAATTAACATGACCAGCGGTGTTGGTTGAACAAACCACGCTGATTCTCAGAGCCCGAGACGCAAGGAACACGCCGTTAACGTTGGATCACGAAATAATAAAAATCACTCAATGAGAGCGTTTCCACAGAACTATACCATATTATATTAATCTATTCAGCGATGTGGGTAAAGAATTTAGATGTACAGAAATATACATTCTGTTTTACCTCTTGGTTCCCGACTCGTAGGCAGGCCAGGAATACGTGTGCCCGGAACACGGCCTGGGGTTTCAAACATAATCCTGAGATTGGTGACCAACATAATTGGCGCTATTGATAATTCGTTTATAGATGATTATTTGGCGCCCTTCCTCTGTTTCAATACGTATTTACCAAATAATGCTTTTCTATGAGGCTGTATACATGCGTTGATTAAATAATGAGATAATTTGTGATGATTTAAAAGTCTGCAGTGTGTTAAATATTTTTAAAATCGCTAATAACCTAATGAATAATGTAACAATGTGTGTGATATCTTACGTACTCAAGCCCTGTAACTCTAAATGGATGCGTGTCGTTTCTGGTCAGGACAGTGTTGGACCTGAGGCCTAAAAACCTGAGGAACACAACGGCTCCCTGAGAGGACCTTACAACACGTTCACGGTCGTAACATCGTGTACACCTACTCAGCCCGGTGTGCCAAGAACATAAAACACATTCGGCTTTTTCACAGCTTTGTGTTTTGTTTGCTCTGAGGTCATTTCCACCTCCTAGGAGCGTCCGCACGTAGCCACTGCGCTGCGCCAAGAATCATTTAGAAAGCATTAAGTTCACGCGCCTCCTCATCCAAACGTAATCAGCGTGACTTCCTCTGCCGATCATAAACCACCGGGCTGACGTCCGCGGGCCCGGTCGCGCCGGAAGGCTAATGCGTGCAGTCGACCAATCAAAACATCCCAACTCGTCGGTTTCCGCTGCCCTCGTATAACGCACCCCCCAGACCGACCCAGCTGCTGACAGGGGTGGATCACGGTGCGTCGAGTCCCTCTGGGTCACATCCCGTCCCCCCTGGGTTCAGTACCGGCTCTACGTCAGACTCTGGAGGTGACAAACGCCCTTTTCATGGGCTCCAAGAAAATGTAACCTTAATGATTATTTCAGGAAATCATAAAAGATTGGAATTTAATATTCCCACACAGGAAAGGTGGGTGCACGAGCAGAAAGTACTGCAGCGTAGCCGAATTATATTTAGTTTTAATCTTATGATGAAATAAATCTTGAAACCGTATCCGTGTGCGCATTATGAGCCCTCTCTTGTTTTAAAGAGCATGGATCCTGAGCCTATTTTGAGGAGCGATTCTAAACACACTTTGCCAAGAAAGAGTATCCTGTTGGTACTCTGGACAACATGACGCTGAGCAACGACAAGTGACAAGCAGGAGGCCGTCCAAGTGCTGGCGGAATAACCACACACACACACACACACACACACGCACGCACGCACGCATGCACGCACATGAATGCACAAACACACACGCACACACAAACAAACACCCAGTCACACACAGGAGCACAGGGGCAGAAGAAAACTCACGAATGCATGCATGCACGCACACACACACACCTCAACCCCCTACACACACACACACACACACCAACCTCAACTGCCAACACGCACACACAATAAAGTGTGTGATGCCTGATGACATCCTGCTCCCGGGCGGGGGGAGCGAGAGAGGAGGGAGGGGGGAGGAGGGGGAGGGAGGGATAGGGTTGCCGGTTCCAGGCACCAGAACGGTGAAAACGGTGTAACAGAAGCTGCTGGATCTCATAACAGGCCTTGTAGCCCCAGGCCTGCGCACCCGAGCCCGGTGGAGAGGGTAACCGATAGGCCTGTTGCGGCCTGGCAGCGCAGCGCGGCGGCGGGCCTGGCGCGGCCGCTACAGCCCCGTGCTAATTAGCCTCCCATTGTTGTCGCGGGGTAATTCAGAAGAGACACCGTCACTAGCTCCTCGTCTCCTCGCCTTCTAGTGGCTGAGGACAGGTGTTATGAGGGGACAGGACGACTGCTCCTCGTCTTACTCCCCCTCCTCCTCCTCCTCCTCCTCCATTTCCAACTACTCCAACTCATCCTACTCCACCTCCTCTTCCCTCTGCAACTCCTACTCTTCCTCCTCCTCCTACTCTTCCACCTCCTCCTCCTCCTCCTGCTCTTCCTCCTCCTCTTCTTCCTGCTCCTTCTCCTCCACCTCCTCCTCCTCCTGCTCTTCCTCCTCCTCCTCCCTCTGCAACTCCTAGTCCTCTTCCTCCACCTCCTCCTCCTCCTCCTCTCTAGTCTCTTATTCATGGTTCCTATTGGCTAGCTTGGCGGCATGGCGCTGCATGCTAACTGAGTGTGAGGGGCCCGGTGTTTTCCAGCGAGGGGACAGAGCGTTATCTCCCCTCCGACTCCCCCACCTCGCTGGGCTGATGTTATCTCACCACAGCGTGGATGATTGGACCACACCACCATCCTTCTTTCGCGCTTTCAAAACTCAAAAGTTGCCCAACACAGCCACAGATTAAACTCCTTCCTATGTCTAAGAGGAGGGTGATTTATACAGAACTTTAAACGCATCAAAGAGAGGGTCGGAAACACCTGTCTGAATTAATCATACCGCCTTACCTGTGAGTCCTTCTGGTTGAAGGCGCTTCTGCCAAACGTATACATAAACACAGGCGACAGGCTATCACAGACACCACGCGTATACATTCAGCAGGTCTACATTCACATACGTCCCGTATTTACCTCCTCGCGGGCTCCCTGTCCAGCGTGGCGCGCCCGCAGCAGACGCTCTGACGACACGGAAACACTAAACGGGGCAGCGAGTAGAGGCGTGCGGCGCGGGACAAAGGAGCTTATCTGTCCTCTAGCGAGGAGACACGCCAGAGACGCTAACTACAGCCCGTAACGCCCTATTAACCACCGCCAGCCTCTTCAGCAGCCTCTCACACACGAGAGGCACTCAGGGAGACGCTATTCAGCCCCTTAGAGACGCTCTTATTGTGAAGTGGCCGACGGTGACCACAGAGACAGGTCATTAAGGAGCAGGCAGGGGTTAGACAGTACAGAGACAGGTCCTTAAGGAGCAGGTAGGGGGTTAGACAGTACAGAGACAGGTCATTAAGGAGCAGGTAGGTGTTAGACAGTACAGAGACAGGTCATTAAGGAGCAGGTAGGGGGTAGACAGTACAGAGACAGGTCATTAAGGAGCAGGTAGGGGTTAGACAGTACAGAGACAGGTCATTAAGGAGCAGATAGGGGTTAGACAGTACAGAGACAGTTCATTAAGGAGCAGGTAGGGGTTAGACAGTACAGAGACAGGTCATTAAGGAGCAGGTAGGGTTAGACAGTACAGAGACAGGTCATTAAGGAGCAGGTAGGGGTTAGACGGTACAGAGACAGGTCATTAAGGAGCAGGCAGGGGTTAGACAGTACAGAGACAGGTCCTTAAGGAGCAGGTAGGGGGTTGGACAGTACAGAGACAGGTCATTAAGGAGCAGGTAGGGGTTAGACAGTACAGAGACAGGTCATTAAGGAGCAGGTAGGGGTTAGACGGTACAGAGACAGGTCATTAAGGAGCAGGCAGGGGTAAGACAGTACAGAGACAGGTCCTTAAGGAGCAGGTAGGGGGTTAGACAGTACAGAGACAGGTCATTAAGGAGCAGGTAGGGGTTAGACAGTACAGAGACAGGTCATTAAGGAGCAGGTAGGGGGTAGACAGTACAGAGACAGGTCATTAAGGAGCAGGTAGGGGTTAGACAGTACAGAGACAGGTCATTAAGGAGCAGGTAGGGGTTAGACAGTACAGAGACAGGTCATTAAGGAGAAGGTAGGGGTTAGACAGTACAGAGACAGGTCATTAAGGAGCAGGTAGGGGTTAGACAGTACAGAGACCGGTCATTAAGGAACAGGTAGGGGCTAGACAGTAGAGACAGGTCATTAAGGAGCAGGTAGGGGTTAGACAGTACAGAGAGAGGTCATTAAGGAGCAGGTAGGGGTTAGACAGTACAGAGACAGGTCGTTAAGGAGCAGGTAGGGGTTAGACAGTACAGAGACAGGTCGTTAAGGAGCAGGTAGGGGTTAGACAGTACAGAGTCAGGTCATTAAGGAGCAGGTAGGGGTTAGACAGTACAGAGACAGGTCGTTAAGGAGCAGGTAGGGGTTAGACAGTACAGAGACAGGTCATTAAGGAGCAGGTAGGGGTTAGACAGTACAGATATAGGTCATTAAGGAGCAGGTAGGGGTTAGACAGTACAGAGACAGGTCATTAAGGAGCAGGTAGGGGTTAGACAGTACAGAGACAGGTCATTAAGGAGAAGGTCGAGGTTGGACAGTACAGAGACAGGTCATTAAGGAGAAAGCAGAATTTAGACATTTCCATCGTAATCCCAACAAACTAGCTGTTTTAATAGTCAACGGGCCGACAAGGAAATAATCCACTTTGGATGTCGTGTACTCTATGAGAAACAGCTGAGAGAGTAACTCTACCTGTACGCATCCTGGAGCAAATGTCCCCGGGCCCCAACCTGCCCTTTATCGACATAGCTCTCAAACGCACCATGTTGCTTTAGATGAGTGATCAAACACTACTCTAGATGAAGGGTAGATGAGAGGCCTTCTAGATGAAGGATGACAGGTCAGACAGAGAACACTACTCTAGATGAAGGGTAGATGAGAGGCCTTCCAGATGAAGGATGACAGGTCAGACAGAGAACACTACTCTGGCCGTGGGGCGGTCTTACGTTGGCCTGGACGTTGCGGAGGTAGCGAGCGCAGTCATAATGCCCGTTGTACTCGGCCAGGTCCGCTGCGGTGAAGCCATCGATGTCCTGCTCAGAGCTGTCGGCCAGGCCGGCCAGGAGCACCTTACAGCACTGGGGGAGAGACACCTTCATCACCCTCATCTTAGTACATAACGCAAGCATCATAGTCCAAATTATCATCGCCATCATCCATTTATTTTCATCTTCATCCTCATCATAGTGGATATTATCATCATCATCATCATCATCATCATCATCTTCACCACCATCCATGTGTTATCATCATCATCCTCATCATAGTCAAGATCATCATCATCATCAGCACCATCCATGTGCTATTATCATCCTCATTCATTCATTATCATCCTCATCCTCCACTAATCATCTTCACCATCAACATCATTATCATCCTCCTCCTCATTCTTCGTGCGTGTGCCCCGACCTCCAGCTCTCCGTTCTCCGCGGCGTCGTGGAGCGGCGTGCCGCCCCAGTAGTCCCGGGTGACCTTTGACCCCAGGTGGAGCAGCGTCTCCAGCAGGCGACGGTGCCCCCTGCTGGCGGCGAAGTGCAGCGCGGTCGCCCCCTCCCGGTCCTGGCAGCACAGGCTGAGGTCGGTGAAGGTGGCCTGGGGGGGGGTTAGGGGACGCACACGCTGGGGTCTTCACTCAGGTTCATCTCAGATGAAGACTTTATTAATCTATTGATTGTTATTTAATGTCTTATGTATTTATTCGTTATGTGTGGATACGCAATTCGATATGCTTCAGAAAAGGAACATTTGAAACATTGAGGTCCTGTGGGGCTTAACTTGAGCATTGTGAGTGCCTTGCTATGCAAGGCACTCACAATGCTAGGCTAAGGGGTTTGATTCCCGGTCTGGCTTAACTGGTAGAGCAAGGCCTTAACTCTGCCAGGGTTAAGGGTTTAATTCCAACCCTTGATAAGAATATCTTCACTCATGACACTTTGGATGCATCCACCGATGTCATCCCTCAATATGTTGTGTGTATGATCTGCTTTGTGTAGTAGTCGTTGCCGTGTTGTGCGTTGCAAATAAAGCTGTGTGTGTTTGAAGGGACGGACCAGCCAGACGACCAGCGTGTGGTGTCCTGTGTGCGTGGCGGCGTGCAGGACGCTCATGCCGTCGTGGGCCCTCAGGTGAGTGCTGGCCCCGCCCACCCGCACCAGGTACTCCACCACGGGCAGGTGACCCTCCTGGCACGCCAGGTAGAGGGGCGTGGCCCCAGCCGGGTCTGGAGGTTCACACACCTGGAGGGGGAGAGAGAGAGAGAGAGAGAGAGAGAGAGAGAGAGAGAGAGAGAGAGAGAGAGAAATCAGAGGGCTCATTTAAAACGATACGCATAGAAAAGATAGATGGAGAAAGTCCGAGGAAGAGATGCAGTGAGGGAGAGAGCATAATAGATGTGCAACAGACACACAGACAGATAGATAAATCCAGACCACGTGTTCATTCCCATTCTTGTCTGTCTTCATTGATGTCTGCATCAAAGTCTACAGTTTTATATTTTCCGTTCATCCCATAAGGTCCCTCTGAGACCCGCCTTTGACGGGCCGAGTGGAAACGCAGCTGACCACACTGGATATGACTCTGCCGTTTAGCGGCGGTGAATAATGGATGTGTGGCAGAGCGGCTGACCCCGGCCCCGGGCGGCGAGGGGCCCGGTATTCCTTTACGTACGGTCGGCCCGCATGTCAGGGATCCCGGCGGCGCCCGGCCATGCATTATTCAGCCAGGCATGATGCCACCTGTGACGTGGTGACCCCAGCGCCCCGGAGCCCGGGTACGGTGCGCCGGGACCGACCCGAGAGGGCGGGACGCAGCGCTGGGACATGGCTAATCCCCAGGGAGGCTCAGGTGGAAGGGAGAGGGGGAGGGGAGTGGGGAGGGGGGAGAGGGGAGAGGGAGGGGGGGGGGGGGAGAGGGGGAGGGGAGGGGGAGGGGGAGGGGGGAGGGGGGAGAGGGGGAGAGGAAGGGGGGGGGGGGGAGAGGGGGGAGAGGGGGGGGGGGGGGGGGGGGGGAGGGAGGGGGGGGGGGAGAGGGAGGGAGGAGAGGGGAGAGGGAGGGGGGAGAGGGGAGAGGGGGAGAGGGGAGAGGGGGAGAGGGGAGGTTGGAGAGGGGAGGAGGAAGGGGAGAGGGGGAGGTTGGAGAGGGGAGTGGGGGGGGAGGAGAAGGGGGAGAGGGGGGAGGTTGGAGAGGGGAGAGGAGATGGGGGAGGGGGAGAGGGTAGAGGGGAGAGGGGGGAGGGGAGGGGAGGGGGAGGTTGGAGAGGGGAGAGGAGGGGGGAGAGGGGAGAGGGGAGGAGAAGGGGGAGAGGGGGGAGGTTGGAGAGGGGAGAGGAGATGGGGGAGGGGGAGAGGGTAGAGGGGAGAGGGGGGAGGGGAGGGGGAGGTTGGAGAGGGGAGAGGAGATCGTCCCATAGGGAGGGTTGCGTTTCACACAATACACGGACTTCCTGAGCCAACAATGGAGCTCAATCATCTCTGAGTGCCCGTCCCGCTGAAGCCAATTTGGAGAACATCGCGCTGGGGCTATAGGAGGATCGGCATGGCGGTTTCAGTGTTCTCCCAGCGTGAACAACGTACCCTTACACATACATGGACCCCCGCCTCACCACACGATATACCAGTTACCAGCCGGAGAGTCTATGGCTAGTGTGGTTGGCTCCCAGCCAAAATGTCCTGGGTTTGATGCCCAATGTCAGCAGTCTAACCTGTAGTCCTTAACGACCTGTCTCTGTACTGTCTAACCCCTACCTGCTCCTTCTGGACCTCTCTGTACTGTCTAACCCTACCTGCTCCTTAATGACCTGTCTCTGTACTGTCTACCCCTACCTGCTCCTTAATGACCTGTCTCTGTACTGTCTAACCCCTACCTGCTCCTTCTGGACCTCTCTGTACTGTCTAACCCCTACCTGCTCCTTAATGACCTGTCTCTGTACTGTCTACCCCTACCTGCTCCTTAATGACCTGTCTCTGTACTGTCTGACCCCTACCTGCTCCTTAATGACCTCTCTCTGTACTGTCTAACCCCTACCTGCTCCTTGATGACCTGTCTCTGTACTGTCTAACCCCTACCTGCTCCTTAATGACCTGTCTCTGTACTGTCTACCCCCTACCTGCTCCTTAATGACCTGTCTCTGTACTGTCTGACCCCTACCTGCTCCTTAATGACCTCTCTCTGTACTGTCTACCCCTACCTGCTCCTTAATGACCTGTCTCTGTACTGTCTACCCCCTACCTGCTCCTTAATGACCTGTCTCTGTACTGTCTGACCCCTACCTGCTCCTTAATGACCTGTCTCTGTACTGTCTAACCCTACCTGCTCCTTAATGACTTTCTCTGTACTGTCTAACCCCTACCTGCTCCTTAATGACCTGTCTCTGTACTGTCTGACCCCTACCTGCTCCTTAATGACCTCTCTCTGTACTGTCTAACCCCTAGCTGCTCCTTAATGACCTGTCTCTGTACTGTCTGACCCCTACCTGCTCCTTAATGACCTGTCTCTGTACTGTCTAACCCCTACCTGCTCCTTAATGACCTGTCTCTGTACTGTCTAACCCCTACCTGCTCCTTAATGACCTGTCTCTGTACTGTCTACCCCTACCTGCTCCTTAATGACCTGTCTCTGTACTGTCTAACCCCTACCTGCTCCTTAATGATATGTATCTGAACTTACTGTACGTCTCTATGGTTAAAAGCGTTTGCTAAATGAATATATAGCAAAAAAGCAACCCAAATTAACATTTTCAGAAACGTCTTTCTGCTACTGGTTAAGGTGGTAGCATCAAATCCAATAAATAAGAGAGGATCAGACAATGTCTGAATAACATTGTTAACGAGCTATGTGTCAGCTAAGGAGCGGTATGTCGGTTAACGAGCAGTATATCAGTTAACGAGCGGTATCTGAGTTAACGAGGGGTGTATGTAGGTGGAGTGTCTGTCTTGTTCCATGTCACTGGGGACGCGGGGCGTGTCAGTGATCCGAGGGGTTTACGAGGCTGTACCTGTCGTGTTTACACAAGGATCAAGTTGATAACTCACCCGAGGCTGCAGACTCACCGCCTACCACCTAACGTTTGGTCTTAATCCCCCTCAAGAATTCACCAAGCTCACGTTGGGTGGAATTCATTAAAACTGTTACTGCACCCTAGAGTCAAAACACATCAGAGATTTGGGGTAGGGAGGGTAGGAGGGAGGGAGAGAGAGAGAGGAGAGAGGGAGGGAGGGAGGGAGGGAGAGAGGGGAAGGGGAGAGGGAGGGAGAGAGGGAGGGGGAGGGGGAGGGGGAGAGGGAGGGAGAGAGGGAGGGGGAGGGGGAAGGGGAGAGGGAGGGAGGGAGGGGGAGGGGAGAGGGAGGGAGAGAGGGAGGGAGAGAGTAGAGAGGAGAGAGGGAGGGAGGGAGGGAGAGAGGGAGGGAGAGAGTAGAGAGGAGAGAGGGAGGGAGGGAGGGAGGGAGGGAGGGGGAGGGGGAGAGGGAGGGAGAGAGGGAGGGGGAGGGGAGAGGGAGGGAGAGAGGGAGGGGGAGGGGGAAGGGGAGAGAGGGAGGGAGGGAGGGGGAGGGGGAAGGGGAGAGGGAGGGAGGGAGGGAGGGGGAGGGGGAGAGGGAGGGAGGGAGGGAGTAAAGAAGAGAGAGGGAGGGAGAGAGGGAGGGAGGGAGGGGGAGAGGGAAGGGGAGAGGGAGGGAGGGAGGGAGTAAAGAGGAGAGAGGGAGGGAGAGAGGGAGGGGGAAGGGGAGAGGGAGGGAGGGAATGAGTGAGAGAGTGAGTAAGGGAGGGAGAGAGAGAGGAGGGGGGGGAGAGAGAGTGAGTGAGTGAGTAAGTGAGGGAGGGAGTTATGGAGGAGGGAGTTATGGAGGGAGGGAGGGAGGGAGGGAGGGAGGGAGGGAGGGAGGGAGAGAGAGAGGAGGGGGGAGAGAGTGAGTGAGTGAGGGAGTGAGTGAGTAAGTGAGGGAGGGAGGGAGTGAGGGAGGGAGTTATGGAGGGAGGGAGTTATGGAGGGAGGGAGGGAGGGAGGGAGAGAGAGAGGAGGGGGGGAGAGAGTGAGAGTGAGTGAGTGAGTGAGTGAGTGAGTGAGTGAGTGAGTGAGTGAGTGAGTGAGTGAGTGAGTGAGTGAGGGAGGGAGGGAGGGAGGGAGGGAGGGAGGGAGGGAGCAGAGAAGGATCGTGGTTTCGTCCGTTTTCTCCCTCTCTCTTCACCCCTCTGGAGCCTGCCTACCTGCCGCTCTAACAGTGTTCCCTGCCTCGTCCCGTGAGCCTCCAGACCCCCCCACCCCGCCCTGGAGCCGGGGCCTCACCCCGGGGAGTGGCGCAGCAGCAGCTCCAGGCAGGCCAGGTCCCCCTTGGCGGCGGCGTAGTGGGCGGCCACCGCCCCACAGTTGGTCTCCAGGACGCTGAGACGCCCCCCCGCCGCCAACAGCCACTCCACCACCGCCAGGCAGCCGAACCGCACGGCCAGGTGCAGCGCCGTGGCCCCCGACGCGTCCTGGGCCTGGGGGGGACGAGGCCACATGGTAGGGGTTAGACAGTACAGAGACAGGTCGTTAAGGAGCAGGTAGGGGTTAGACAGTACAGAGACAGGTCATTAAGGAGCAGGTAGGGGTTAGACAGTACAGAGACAGGTCATTAAGGAGCAGGTAGGGGTTAGACAGTACAGAGACAGGTCATTAAGGAGCAGGTAGGGGTTAGACAGAACAGAGACAGGTCATTAAGGAGCAGGTAGGGGTTAGACAGTACAGAGACAGGTCGTTAAGGAACAGGTAGGGGTTAGACAGTACAGAGACAGGTCATTAAGGAGCAGGTAGGGGTTAGACATTACAGAGACAGGTCATTAAGGAACAGGTAGGGGTTAGACAGTACAGAGACAGGTCATTAAGGAGCAGGTAGGGGTTAGACAGTACAGAGACAGGTCATTAAGGAGCAGGTAGGGGTTAGACAGTACAGAGACATGTCATTAAGGAGCAGGTAGGGGTTAGACAGTACAGAGACAGGTCATTAAGGAGCAGGTAGGGGTTAGACAGTACAGAGACAGGTCATTAAGAGCAAGCAGGGGTTAGACAGTACAGAGACAGGTCATTAAGGAGCAGGTAGGGGTTAGACAGTAGAGAGACAGGTCATTAAGGAGCAGGTAGGGGTTAGACAGTACAGAGACAGGTCATTAAGGAGCAGGTAGGGGCTAGACAGTACAGAGACAGGTCATTAAGAGCAGGCAGGGGTTAGACAGTACAGAGACAGGTCATTAAGGAGCAGGTAGGGGTTAGACAGTAGAGAGACAGGTCATTAAGGAGCAGGTAGGGGCTAGACAGTACAGAGACAGGTCATTAAGGAGCAGGTAGGGGTTAGACAGTACAGAGACAGGTCATTAAGGAGCAGGTAGGGGTTAGACAGTACAGAGACAGGTCATTAAGGAGCAGGTAGGGGTTAGACAGTACAGAGACAGGTCATTAAGGAGCAGGTAGGGGTTAGACAGTAGAGACAGGTCATTAAGGAGCAGGTAGGGGTTAGAAAGTAGAGACAGGTCATTAAGGAGCAGGTAGGGGTTAGACAGTACAGAGACAGGTCATTAAGGAGCGGGCAGGGGTTAGACAGTACAGAGACAGGTCATTAAGGAGCAGGTAGGGGTTAGACAGGACAGGTCATTAAGGAGCAGGCAGGGGTTAGACAGTACAGAGACAGGTCATTAAGGAGCAGGTAGGGGTTAGACAGTACAGAGACAGGTCATTAAGGAGCAGGTAGGGGTTAGACAGTACAGAGACAAGTCATTAAGGAGCAGGTAGGGGTTAGACAGTCCAGAGACAGGTCATTAAGGAGCAGGTAGGGGTTAGACAGTACAGAGACAGGTCATTAAGGAGCAGGTAGGGGTTAGATAGTAGAGCGACAGGTCATTAAGGAGCAGCTAGGGGTTAGACGGTACAGAGACAGGTCATTAAGGAGCAGGTAGGGGTTAGACAGTACAGAGACAGGTCATTAAGGAGCAGGTAGGGGTAAGACAGTACAGAGACAGGTCATTAAGGAGCAGGTAGGGGTTAGACTTTACAGAGACAGGTCATTAAGGAGCAGGTAGGGGTTAGACAGTACAGAGACAGGTCATTAAGGAGCAGGTAGGGGTCAGACAGTACAGAGACAGGTCATTAAGGAGCAGGTAGGGGTTAGACAGGACAGAGACAGGTCGTTAAGGAGCAGGTAGGGGTTAGACAGTAGAGTCGTTAAGCAGCAGCTCGGGGTTAGACAGTACAGAGACAGGTCATTAAGGAGCAGGTAGGGGTTAGACTGTACAGAGACAGGTCATTAAGGAGCAGGTAGGGGTTAGACAGTACAGAGACAGGTAGGGGTTAGACAGTAGAGTCGTTAAGCAGCAGCTCAGGGTTAGACAGTACAGAGACAGGTCATTAAGGAGCAGGTAGGGGTTAGACAGTAGAGTCGTTAAGCAGCAGCTCGGGGTTAGACAGTACTCCTCACCTCCAGATCGCAGCCCCCCTGCTCCACCAGCCACTGCAGCTCCCTGACGTGCCCGGTGGCGGCGGCGTCGTGGGCGGGCGTGGCGCGGTTCAGCGCCCGCTCGTCCGCCGCCAGCCCCATCTCCGTCACCAGGAAGCGCAGGCAGTCCAGGCGGCCGCAGCGCGCGGCGTGGTGCGCCAGCCCCGCCCCCTGGGCGTCGCTGATGGCGGGGGTCAGGTGGTCCGCGGCGGCCAGCTCCCTGAGCGCCGCCAGGTCACCGACGCGCGCCGCGTGGATGGCCCGGTGCAGCACCATCGCGGGACGGGCCGCGCAACACCAGCATGCAGGCTCCCTGCCTCTGGTTTAGCAGGTAGGCTAGCTGCCTCTGGATTAGCTCCTAGGCTAGCGCCCTCTGGATTAGCTCCTAGGCTAGCGCCCTTTGGATTAGCTCCTATGCTAGCGCCCTTTGGATCAGCTCCTAGGCTAGCGCCCTCTGGATTAGCTCCTAGGCTAGCGCCCTCTGGATTAGCTCCTAGGCTAGCGCCCTCTGGATTAGCTCCTAGGCTAGTACCCTTTGGATCAGCTCCTAGGCTAGCTGTCACTGACTTAGCACGCAGGCGAGGTGCCTCTGGCCTAGAAGGTAGGTAAGGCGTGTCCCTCTTAGTGCCCAGCTGACCGAGTCAGTCCCAGGCTCTCTGCATCCGTCCGGCTCTCAGGTTAGGGACCACAGACTGGCTGGCTCTCCTCTCCCTCCAGTCTCTGACACCCTCCAGCGCCCTCCTCTCCCTCTCCCTCCTGTCCCCCTGCTCTGTGATCACCTGGAGGCAGCGCCAGGCCACCAGGAGTCAGCGCCGCCGCCCGAGCCAGGAAAGAGACACCCGAGCAGGGAGCAGCTGCCGAGCGGCCGCCGTGGGACGGGGGAGGGGGGGCGGGACGTGGGACGGGCAGGTGGTGGACGAGGGGGTGGCGGAGGGGAACAGAGAGGTAACGAAAGACGGGCGGCGAGGCGGCTCTCCGCCGGCCCCCCGCGGAGCTTTGTGTGGCGCTGGACACATGGACGCTCCGCTGGAGACGGGGACCACGGCGGGCGGCGGAAACTTCAGCGTAACGAGAGACGGGGGGCCGGGGGATGGGGTGGGGCTGTAGGGGTGCAGTGGGGATAGGTGGTGGGGTGTGACGGGGCCCCTGTGGTGGGCCCCTGTGATGGGGCCCTGTGGTGGGGCCCCTGTGGTGGGGCCCCTGTGGTGGGGCCCCTGTGGTGGGGCCTGTGGTGGGGGCCTGGTGGGGGCCCTGTGGTGGGGGCCCTGTGGTGGGGCCCTTGTAGCGACAGCGGGAGCCGGGGATACGAGCAGCAGCTGGGTAACGCTCAGGTAGCAGACAGTTCACGAGGTCAACTCAGATAAATAGTTTATTGCAGCAGGAAGATTGATAACAATGATAAGATTCAGAATTTTAATGCTGGCTTTAAGATCTCTTGAACAGTTACCAGCACAAAGTCCATCCACTAATAAATAATAAAACCTGCAACAAAAAACAACGCCGCCGGTGAAGCTTAGTTGCGATGTCAGACCACCTCGGAGAAGGTAGTCTGATGTAACGAAGGAACGCCACCTGCGTTGAGCAGTGGAACGTTCTCATTGGGTGTGCAGAGAATGGTGAACGCATTGTATTTTTCCCTTATTTTCTCTAAATTGGGGACTTATTTCAGTAACAGTGATACAATGGCATAGATTAATATGTTGACGATCATAGAAGGCAAATGACCAAGACAAATCAGAGGCGGTTTTGTGTTGACTGGCTCTTACTGTGCGTTCACATCAAAAGTGTAGAGCGTTTTGAGCGATAAACGCCCATTCACCTTCTATTAGACATGAACGATAAAGCGATAGGAGCGATAAAGCGCTTGAGCGATAGCTTTAAAGCTGTAAAGCTGAAATGAGAGAATTGATTAGTTATTCAGTGTTTCGTGTATTTATGCTTATTATTCTTTTTCTATTGACCAAATTTATGAGTACTAAGCGCGGCTCCTTAAATGTAGATATTTTGGACAGCGTTGCGTTTTGAGCTAATCGGCGAGTTTGCATCTTTTACAGATTTTGGTGTGAACGTACAGTTAGACTTCAAGTGAAGACCTAACTTCAGCCTTAGTTTGGGGACGATTTAGGAAACTTCATATTGATCATTTAAAAAATATATACAAAAGCATGAAGCATAAAACAATTAAATAGGCCCACGAAAACTCAACATGAAAACCATAATCTCGAGCGGAACAGTCCATCCCTAATGCGAGTTAAAACCCCCAGTAATCTGGAATGTAACGGTCCATCTCAACGGTCAAGAGTTGAATCCCCCCCTAATCTGTAATGGAAGGGTCCGTCCTACCTGTCAGAGCTGAACCCCCCTCAGTAAAGGGTAATGGAAGGGTCCACCCTAACTGTCAGAGCCGAACCCCCCCTCAGTGAAGGGTAATGGTCCGTCCTAATTGTCAGAGCTGAACCCCCCCTCAGTGAAGGGTAATGGTCCATCCTAACTGTCAGAGCTGAACCCCCCTCAGTGAAGGGTAATGGAAGGGTCCATCCTAACTGTCAGAGCTGAACCCCCTCAGTGAAGGGTAATGGTCCATCCGAAACTGTCAGAGCTGAACCCCCCTCAGTGAAGGGTAATGGTCCGTCCTAACTGTCAGAGCTGAACCCCCCTCAGTGAAGGGTAATGGTCCATCCTAACTGTCAGAGCTGAACCCCCCTCAGTAAAGGGTAATGGTCCATCCTAACTGTCAGAGCTGAACCCCCCTCAGTGAAGGGTAATGGAAGGGTCCATCCTAGCTGTCAGAGCTGAACCCCCCTCAGTGAAGGGTAATGGTCCATCCTAACTGTCAGAGCTGAACCCCACCCTCCGGCCCGTCCTAACCCTCCAGCAGTCGGACGGTGTTCCTGAGGTCCTCCACCACCGCGTCTACGTCCGCTCTGGAGGTGGAGCGCCCCACGCTCAGCCGTAGCGCGTTAGCCGCGACCTCCGGGCTAACGCCGCAGCTCAGCAGGATGTGGGAGGGCCTGGGGGACGACATGACGCCACAAGTCAGAGGTCCAGCGGTACTAAAGAATTATTAAAGCATATTTTAGACCCATTTTATTGCCGTCTCATTGCCTGCCACAATGACAAGTTTATTTTGTCCAAAGTGGCTGACAGTGACTTCAGGTCACTGTCTACAGGTCACAGGTCACTACAGGTCATTAAGGGGTAGGTAGGGGTTAGACAGGTCATTAAGGGGTAGGTAGGGGTTAGACAGGTCATTATGGGGCAGGTAGGGGTTAGACAGGTCATTAAGGGGTAGGTAGGGGTTAGACAGGTCATTATGGGGTAGGTAGGGGTTAGACAGGTCATTAAGGGGTAGGTAGGGGTTAGACAGGTCATTTAGGGTTAGGTAGGGGTTAGACAGGTCATTAAGGGGTAGGTAGGGGTTAGACAGGTGATTAAGGGACAGGTAGGGGTTGGGGATCAACTTCCTCTAGGCTGTGGACAGTGGGGATCGAACGCAGGACCTTTCAGCTGGGAGTTGAACAACATGGCCACTAGACTATCTCATATAAATATAGTTACAAACAATTTAATATAATCAGATTTCTGTGATGTTTTTTGATGATTTTGATACCAGTTTGATGGTGCAGTGTCCTGTGTACTGCGTAGTGTTCTCACCTGTCCCCGAGGTCTGAGTGGCAGGCCGCTCCTACGCTGGCCAGCAGCGTCTTACAGCAGGACAGCACCTTACGACCTGCACACACACACACACACACACACACACACACACACACACACACACACACACACACACACACACACACACACACACACACACACACACACACACACACACCAGGAGAACATCCATCTGTCAGGACCTGAGGCTCACTATCAGCTCAGAGAACCTTTCACCTGTCAGGACGAGGATCGCTATCAGCTCAGAGAACCTTTCACCTGTCAGGACCTGAGGCTCATTATCAGCTCAGAGAACCTTTCACCTGTCAGGACCGAGGCTCGCTATCAGCTCAGAGAACCTTTCACCTGTCAGGACCGAGGCTCGCTATCAGCTCAGAGAACCTTTCATCGTCAGGACTGACTGAGGCTCTATCAGCTCAGAGAACCTTTCACCTGTCAGGACCGGGCTCACTATCAGCTCAGAGAACCTTTCACCTGTCAGGACCTGAGGCTCTCTATAAGCTCAGAGAACCTTTCACCTGTCAGGACCTGGGGCTCACTATCAGCTCAGAGAACCTTTCACCTGTCAGGACTGAGGCTCACTATCAGCTCAGAGAACCTTTCACCTGTCAGGACCTGAGGCTCACTATCAGCTCACTATCAGCTCAGAGAACCTTTCACCCGTCAGGACTGAGGCTCACTATCAGCTCAGAGAACCTTTCAGTTGTCAGGACCGAGGCTCACTATCAGCTCACTATCAGCTCAGAGAACCTTTCACCGTCAGGACCTGGGCTCACTATCAGCTCAGAGAACCTTTCAGTCAGGACCGAGGCTCACTACAGCTCAGAGAACCTTTCACCTGTCAGGACCTGAGGCTCACTATCAGCTCAGAGAACCTTTCACCCGTCAGGACCTGAGGCTCACTAACAGCTCAGAGAACCTTTCCCTGTCAGGACCTGAGGCTCACTATCAGCTCACTATCAGCTCAGAGAACCTTTCACCCGTCAGGACCTGAGGCTCACTAACAGCTCAGAGAACCTTTCACCTGTCAGGACCTGAGGCTCACTATCAGCTCACTATCAGCTCAGAGAACCTTTCACCTGTCAGGACCTGAGGCTCACTAACAGCTCAGAGAACCTTTCACCCGTCAGGACCTGAGGCTCACTAACAGCTCAGAGAACCTTTCACCCGTCAGGACCTGAGGCTCACTATCAGCTCAGAGAACCTTTCACCTGTCAGGACCTGAGGCTCACTATCAGCTCAGAGAACCTTTCACCCGTCAGGACCTGAGGCTCACTATCAGCTCAGAGAACCTTTCACCCGTCAGGACCTGAGGCTCACTATCAGCTCAGAGAACCTTTCACCTGTGTACCACATGGTGCAGTACAAACATAGTGGGTTAGGGTTAGGGTTTGTTGGGAGGAGGTAGGGGTCCTTCACCTCGTAGATGTGGGCCCAGGAGGGAGACATTACAGGTGTTTGGGAGGCTGTCAGAGCCAGGGAAGTGGCTGTTGAAGCGGACCTTCTCCTCTCCGAAGACCTCCTGCAGAAGACACGCACGCAACACACAACCACCCGCGTGAAAGAGGATGGATACAGGGGGATACCAAGGGAGAGGAATGGAGAGCGGTGAGTTAGTTAGTTAGTCGACTAGTGAGCTTACTTTGAGTCGTTGTTCCAGGTAAAGCCTGGTCGTCCTCATGTGGTTCTCGTAGTCATGGAGATTGGCTGTCACCAACTCTGCAGCCTAGCAACCGACATAGCATTTCAGGTTTGATTATGGCTGCGAGGTCCATGATAGGGACAAGGGATCCCTCTTCACACAATGAAACACAGAACTGCTCTCACCTTCCCCAGACCTGCGATCATGGGCGTGTTCTCTGTCCTGTGGAGCAGAAGGACAGGTGAGTATCGGCCCCCGGGGGTCCGCTTTGGAGGACCCCTGAGACGGACTAGAACCTCACCCCGGTCTGAAGTTCCTCTCCTGGCCGCCGCCGTAGAACATGGGGTACAGAGGGGTCCTGCCTCCCGGGCCGCGGACGTACAGCGCTCCGATACGCGGGGCGTAGAACTACGAGAGGGAGGAAGGATTTAGGCCCAATCCCATTTCTACCCCTTACCCCTTCCCCTTGTTTTGAAGGGGTAAGGGGAAGGGGTAGAAATGGGATTGGGCCTCAGAGTACTTTATAGACACCAGAACACAGCTGAGAGCTTCCTGCCAGCTGGAAGGTAAAGGCCCGTCCTCAGTGGTCCTCAGTGAAGAATAGGACTAATAGATAGTCCTTTATTAATACTCAGTGCTTCCTACGATGAATTCACCCTTTAAATGGTTAACTTTCGGATAGCAGCAACGTTCTATCAGTAATCATGTCCTCATGTTGTATTCTTCTTTGTAAACTTTTTGTTTGTAGTTTTTTGGTTCTTATGGAGGACTTTGTTGTTTTTCGGTAATCATGGAGGTTTGTTTGTAGTTTTTTGGTCATCATGGAAGATTGTTGTAGTTTTCTTTTTTCTTTAATCATGGAGGGCACTTAATCCTCACCTTGTGCCCCACTATGGTGAGGTAATCCACCCCCAGGTCAGCCACATCCACCTGGATCTTCCCCAAAGCTTGGGCGGCATCGGTGTGTAAGAGTATTCTGGGATGTCGCCCCTGCTTGTTGATAGCTTTCACCCTCTGGCAGAGCTCCCTGATTGGCTGCAAAGAGAGAAAGTGCTTTCAAAATACTCCCAATGCCTACCAGCATTAACTGTGGAAGCCCCTGAAGTCCTACCATGACGACTCCGGTCTCGTTGTTGGCCAGCATGACGGAGACCAGGCAGGTGTTGGGCCTCACGACGGCCAGGAGGTCCTCCGCCTCCACCCGCCCCGTAACCGTGGAGACCGCCACGCACGTCACCTCTGTCACCAAGAAGCAGCAGACATATTGAGGTCCCAGGTAAAAGGTAACTCGATAAACTATGATGAAAAGTGTCTACATTTTGACTTACTATTTGTCCTACATGCCATGATGTTGAACGTTTGACACAAGAGGCTAAATAAACCCTTTACATCTAGCCCTGTCACGGTGAGCGGGTGGCAGGCAGGCAGGACCCAATAGCAGACAGTTCAATAAAAGGATCATTTATTAACGCATAAGGCAAGGAACACGGGTGACGCGGGTAACCCAGGGAACCCAGGGAACACCGGGAACACAGGTAACACACAGGACACAACTCACCACGAACTACAATTATCCTACAAGGAACAAAGGAAAGACAAGGGCTTAAATACCAAACACACACAGGGCACGCAACGAGTCACAGCTGAAACACATTAGGGGAGGGAGCATTAATCACACCGGAGGGAAACTTGACCGGACATGGGGAGAAACAAGACAGAGACACCAAAGTAAAACAGGAAACACACCAAAACAAGACAAGGAAACCGACAGACCATGACAAGCCCAGCCTTCAGAAGCTCCAGAACGTTGTTGTTCTCACCAGCTTGTCCGGTCTTCTGCAGGTTCTCCGCCACCAGCTGGACAGAGTCGTGCTCCACGTTGGAGATGATGATGTGGGGCAGGCCAGGCCCTCCGTTCAGGAGCTTCTCTGCTGTGGAGCTTCTCTTGAACTCCTCCAAGACGCTGTGGAACACCAGGTTATTGGCCTGGAAAGGAAAGTGTGCAGGCATATTTCTTCATCTTCTTTTGTAGTTTTATTACATGTTACATATTACTTCTCTTTTTATTGTACTACTGTTCCTGTTTCTGTGGCACCTGATTACCCAGTCCTGGGATCAATAAGTATTGCCTTATCTTATCTTAAAGTCTGGAACTGTTGCAGATGAAACAAGATGATGACTTTGGAACGTGATGATTTAGGCATGAAATTACTTGAATCACACAAATATATAGAATACATTTTTAAACCACTCCCTTAACTTCTCAGATATGAGTCCATGAACTAGAACTGTAGATAAACTAAACTCCTAGGATTCATTCTGACCTCGGTTCCACCAGAGGTGAAGATAATGTCTTCGGCCCTCCCTCCCACCATTGTGGCCACGTCTTCTCTGGCCTTACTGATCAGGGCCTTGGCGTTAGCTCCTGTAGCACACACATGGTGGAGACATGCTGGTAACATTCACATTTAGACACTTTGATTTGATGAGTCCTTGTACAAATATACAAAAAGATACAAATAAAAAAAGTAGAAAAACATTATCTAAATAGTTTGATGATCACGTTAGCAGACTTTGTGTTCTCTGTGAAAACGTCTTACAGCTGCGTGTTTCAGAATGCATATTAAAAGGGGACCTATTATGCTTTTTCGACTTTTATGACCTATAAACGTTGTTATAATGATTGATAGTCATGTTTAACCATACTAAAGTGTCAAATAATGACGTACATGCATTTCGAAGTATTCCCTGCTGACAGTCTGGGGTGGCTGTGCAGAGCGCTAAACACTCGGGACAACGTTTGCGTTTCACTTGTTCACATTTCCGGGAAATCATCTACGTAGACGCACTCCTGCCGCGCCCCCATGTGCCTGGTCAAATCTGCCCGCGCGCGCGCTTCAAGGAAGGTAACCAATCACAACGGAGTTGGGTTGGCAGGAGGGGGGCGAGGGGGCGGAGAAGGACGAAACCGAGCGTTCGCAGAGAATGCTGAAAGCGCCCAGATAAGAGGAATAGTTTCCCGAAAATCTACAACGTTTTTTGTGTATGGTTAAACATGACTATCAATCATTATAACAACGTTTATAGGTCATAAAGTCGAAAAAGCATAATGGGTCCCCTTTAAGAATCTGGGAGCATTCTAGTGTAGTGGGGGGTCACCTGCGATGTAGGAACTGCTGGGGTTCCCCCAGGCCTCCCGCAGGGCCTCTGACACGGCCCGGATCACAGCCGGCTCCAGGGGCGTGGTCGCGTTGTAGTCCAGGTAGATCCTCCATACAAAACAACACCAATGGATGAGATCATCGTGAGGACGGTCATAATGAATTTTTCATCGGCTCGCCTCTAGATAATATTGCCCATAATAGTATATATATAGTTTATAATATTTATTTTACAACACAAAATCCTTTTCAAAATGAAGACCACAACAGTAGTCAATTAATATATCACATAAAAAGTACAGATAAAAAATAGATTTCTGATTCAGATTTTATGAATGGTTTCTATCTCATACGTCGATGTCCTACCTGTCAGCCGTCCCTTGTGACGGAGGGCGTGAGGGTTCTGAGGCGTGTTCCGCCATAGCCTACACAGGACCACAGACCTATTGAGCGTGTACACGGTAGGACTGCCATCATTCGTCTAATTGGCCATAAATGATTATCTGATATTGATAAGATGGTCTTAGTAAGTCTCTACAGTCTGTAGTAACTGTGCTGTCCTAGAACTTTCCTAACCCTACTCAACGGTTAGTTATAAAATTATAAAGAAACTATATTAGTGTAATAAAGTATAGATATATTAAATAATGTAGGCATAATTAGTGTAAAAGTGTAAATACATTAAATCATTAAGACAAAATGTTCGTGCAACGTAGTACAGGAAATACTAAATCATAAAGACACTATATTAGCATAATAAAGTAGTTATATTAAGTCATACACTATGCAAGTGTAATAAAGTATAGTTAGAATACATCCTAAAGACACCGTCATAAAGTATATTACATCCTAAAGTCCATGTTAGTATGATAAAGTATACATATATATTATCTCCTAAAGACAGAACAGTAGGCTGTGCGAATGATTGATAATGCAGGTTAAATTCCCTGCCGTTAAAGCAGAAGAGGAACATACTGTTTAATGGGGATTAAACCAGGTTCAGGTTAACTACCCAGAGTTAAAGCAGAGGAGGAAAAGAGTCTTTAATGTGGATTATAAACCAGGTTCAGGTTCACTTCCCTGCCGTAAAAGCAGAAGAGGAACAGACAGGTTCATGATGACCTGGCGTTCATGTAGCCGGTGAGGCTAACACTTAGTCATCCTACACTGCGTTTCACAGTCGGAACCGCGGATTCTAGTTTGTATTGATGCTTAAGTGAGCTGACCTTGTAAACTGCCGTGAAGTCGCAGAGAAAACAATAAATGTAACGATGAATAACCAGTTAACAAGTAACTAAACCATAGCTTAACGAGTCTTAACACCAGCCACTAGCCAGCTAATTCCACGCCTACCCTGGGTTGCCAGATATCCCAATGTAAACAAGCTACATCAGCAAAAACATAACACGTTTTATTATTTGAGCGAATGTATTAATCTTTTCTGAACGATTATAAATCCCAAATAACAAGATTTTGAAAGTATCTTTCTTATTTTCAATCATTTAGGTTAATTAGTGCTAGCTGAAATTACTCCTTATTCCGCGGACCTGGCAACTCTGAGACCAGAGCTGTCAAGTGTTGAGCGTGTCTCCAGAGGTCCGGAGACTAGAGATTACAGTAATTTATGTTTTATTGCAGAGCCTGCCATCGTTAGTGATATTATTCTTTACATAGAGATAAGATAAGATAAGATAGTAGGCTACTTTATTGATCTAGACGAGGAAACTGGGTTGCCACAGCAGCAAGTACAGAACAGTAGGACAGACAATAACTAAAGGTTATTCTGTGCAAAAGAAAGCAATCCATTTTTTATGGTGTTTTATCTGCATAAATGTTTTTATTAGTTTTATATTAGTTTAACTTTGTAATGGCACCTATGTCAAAATCAAACGGTTGTACTCAACATTAAGGTACTTTTCCACACAATAAATTGGCCAAAGTATGACCAAAGCATGACACAACAAGACAAAAGTGTGTTGCATAATTTTCCTTTTTATTTATTATATGACCATGTGTTTAGTGTACACAAATATCTGACACTTAACTCTAACACTCGACACGACAATGGAAGCGCTGGCCATTTCAGGTTGTACAAATGGTGACAGCTTTATAATACAGTTTCACAGCAATCGGGTTTATGTACATGCAAAGGAAGTGCCCTGTGGGTCAAACGCAAGGGGCTTTCAAAATTAAAGCGTGGTTAGATATGGAAGCACAAAAATAAATTATAAAGATTAACGTCCCCGTTGTTGTGGATGAATCAACAGCGATCCGTCACACACACACAGACAAGCACACCGAACACACACACACACACACGCTCTCTCTCTCTCACACACACACACACACACACACACACACACACACACACACACACACACACACACACACACACACCACACACACACACACCACACACACTCCTACAATCGTCAGGAAACCAGGAGGAAAACACTGCGATACGGACGCAGTGAGTTCCTTGTTAAATAGTGATTTACATTCAGTGTGAAAATTCAGTGATGTACCTAGAACAAGATGGCTGACACAATGGGGGGGATCTTTGGGATAAAGTAAAAACACAAAAGCACAAGACACTAAAGGACAACCGATCGGCACTTAGCCATGTGGCATCCACACACTGGGTCTATCTAGTGGATTTATTCCCGTGGTTCAAATAATAAACCAAATGTTTAACAATGAATTCAGTGTATTTCAAAACTGTCAAGTGTTGGATATTTTTAAAACAAAAACAAAATGAATGCCCGTTTTTGATCTTGCTTTTCATTTCAACTGGTAGGACTCTGACCGTGATATGAACAGAATGGAATGTCATTTGGATATCATTTAGACGTCCCGATCGCTGTATCAGATATCAAGAAGCATAAAACACACGTTTTCCCTTCGTCAGAGGAGGTAGCACTGAGCAGCAGTAATCATAACAGAAGGTTGAGTGGCAGGAGAACTAAGTACTCTCTGGTCTAGAGATATGTGCGGCAGTAAGCAGACTATATTTAAGTGTTGCCTCACACAGGAGAATCAAGATCACAAGTGGGCCTTTTGATTCACTTCTTCTTAAGACATGGAAAGTATCAACGCCCCTATCCTATTTTGACTAGCTCACTAGTCGCCTACGAGACGTTCTCATCCAGAATGGCTGACAGTGAAATCCAGATACATGTCATTAGGGAGCAGGTAGGGGTCAGGGGTCATCGTG
>NC_044059.1:12520542-12588042 GCF_902167405.1 Gadus morhua
CTCTCGCTGTGGAAGTCTGCGTCGGGGGGGTCCAGGTCGCGGTCGGCCTGAGGAGGCTTGGGAGGAGCCACCTCCACCTCCTCCTCCTCCTCCTCGGTGACGCTGGCCAGCGGCTCCAGGCCCAGCAGGAGGGTGGACTCCAGCTTGGCCCTGAGGAGCAAGAAGTGGCGGGTCTTCTCCACCTGAGGGGAGGAGCAACACAACCGCTAGGCCAACGTCGAGGGCTGGTGGTCCAACAGCTAGTCCAACAGCTAGTCCAACAGCTAGTCCAACAGCTAGTCCAACTGAGGGTCAAACAGCTAGTCCAACTGCTAGTCCAACAGCTAGTCCAACAGCTAGGCAAACAGCTAGTCCAACAGCTAGTCCAACTGAGGGTCAAACAGCTAGTCCAACTGCTAGTCCAACAGCTAGTCCAACAGCTAGTCAAACAGCTAGTCACACGGCTAGTCCAACTGAGGGTCAAACAGCTAGTCCAACAGCTAGTCCAACTGAGGATCAAACAGCTAGTGCAACTGCTAGTCCAACAGCTAGTCCAACAGCTAGAACTGCTAGTCAAACAGCTAGTCCAACAGCTAGTCCAACAGCTAGTCCAACAGCTAGTCCAACAGCTAGTCAAACAGCTAGTCCAACAGCTAGTCAAACAGCTAGTCAAACAGCTAGAACTGCTAGTTCAACATCTACAAGAGCTAGTCAACATGTTCAACAGCTAGTCAAACGTCTAGTCAAACAGCTAGTCAAACAGCTAGAACTGCTCGTCAAAAATCTAGAACTGCTAGTCAAGTATCTAGAACAGCTAGTCAACGCCAACAACATTTAGTTCATTTAGTTCAAACACTGAAAGGAGTAAAATAAAAACATATTTATATATTCTTTTCTGACATATTGTCATTCACCCAGATGAACAAGGTGTAGGCCTTCGGTCATCCAAAGTGTCGCCGAACCCCAAGTGTGAGTGAATCCCCCTCGCTGGTTTAGTGTCGCCGGCCCTTTAAGGGCGGCCCCTGATTGGTGCGTACCTCCTGCAGCAGGCTGAGTTTCTCCAGCTCCCATTGGTGCTCCAGGATGAGGCTGTCGCTGCGCGGACGCCAGCCCGCCAGGTTCTCCTCGCCGCGGACGTACGCCACCGACGTGTCCAGAACACGCCGCCGCCGCCGCTGCATTCCTGGGGACAGGTGAGGACAGGGGGGCGGGGTCAGAGAGACGGAGAACCCCAAGAGTCCCTGACTGACAGGGGGGCGGGGTCAGAGAGACGGAGAACCCCAAGAGTCCCTGACTGACAGGGGGGCGGGGTCAGAGAGACCGTACCATGGGGGTATAACACCCGTGGTACGGCCTCTCTGCCGAGCTGTGCAGGGTTTGGTCCACTCCTACCTGGGCTGCCGGCGTCCGCCAGGTGACACAGGCTGACCTCGTACACGCCCGTAACACGGTTGCTAGGAGACAGAGAGATGACATCATGATCTCCCAGGGAAACAAATGAAGTCCAAAATGAAGTACTATAAAAGACTGGACACACCGTACACACACACACCGACACACAGTGGAAGCAGATTCATCACAACAGACCTGCGCACACACACACACACACACACACACCACACACACGAACACACGCACACACACACACACCGACACACAGTTGAAGCAGATTCATCACAACAGACCTGCGCACACACACACACAAACACCCCCCCCACACACACACAGTGGTAGCAGCCTCCTCACACCAGACCCAGAGCCCCCCAGCGCAGCGGTTCAGCAGTGAGGTCAGTCATGTGTTTACCCCTCGGTGGCCCGCAGGCTGCCCGTGCCGAACAGCGTGCGGATGGTGTGGGCAGCCGGCACCTTGGTGTCTCGGGAGTAGAACACCATGCACACGTCCTTGGTGATGGCCGTGGGCAGGGTGCAGTTCTCCATCTGACACACACACACAAACACACACACACACACATAGACACACACAGGGAGACGGGTTACCTCTGGGAATGTCAGGCTGAGAGGGTAATAAAGTACCTGTACACGTCAGTACCAGTACACTTCAGTACAGTACAGTACGGTACCATCACAGTACCAGTACACTACAGTACCAGTACACCTCAGTACAGTACAGTACAGTACTCGGCCTACCTCCAGGTAGGCTGAGAGGGTCATGTAGATCTTCTCCCCGTAGGGCGTGACGCGGTTCAGCAGCAGGGAGTTGTGCATGGAGCTGTCCCAGGCCGCCTCGAACCGGTAGAAGGTCCTGACGGAGCAGGAGGGGGGTGGAGGCATGGTGGAGGGGCGGGGGGGGGGTGGATGGTGGGATAGAAGTAGTAGAGGTAGTAGTAGTAGAATAATAGTCATAATAGTCGTAGTAGGGGAAGAAGTAGAGGTAGTAGTAGTAGAATAGTAGTCATAATAGTCGTAGTAGGGGAAGAAGTAGAGGTAGTAGTAGTGTAAGTAGTAGTAGTAATAGAAGTAGGAGTAGTAGTGATAGTGATAGAGGTAGTGGTGGTATAGTAGTAGTAGTGATGGTGGTAGTGGTATTAGTGGGAGGGATGGACAGAAGACAATAGGTTATCGCCTGCACCGGTGAGTCCTTCCAACATGACGTTCTCTTACGGTAAACAACAACAACAACATCAACATCAACAACACGTATTTGACATGAAGACAGATGAACATCGAGACCCGTCGTCCCAGTCACTCCCTTCAGGACAGTATGAGTATGAGGAAGGCCCCGGGGGGGCACCACAGCTGTAGCTCATCTCGCCGGGCTGCGTTTGATTCCAGAGGTCCCACACAGCGTGTGGCGCCCGCGCTGGTCCTGGGTTTCACTGCAGCGCTGGGACCCCGTGAATCAAACGCACCCGTGGACGAGGTTGACGTCACTGAGGTTACGAGCTACACCTGTGGTCACCCGGCGCGGTGAGGACCTGAGGGGAAACCGTCAGGCCGCGAGGTCGTTGGAGAGAGAACAGGGCGGGGAGGGGGGGGGGGATGACGCCCGTGCCACCAGGACTCCAGGGCACATAGTGATGATGTCATCAGAGGAGAGTCGGACGGTGGAGGAGGAGACAGAGATACAGATGGACGGACGGACGGACGGACGGACTGACGGGTGAGAAGGACAGACGGGATAGACAGACAAAGTGATGGCAGGGTTGTGATGGAATACCTATGGTCAACTCCAAGGGAGGTGCTGAGGAGAGAAATCACCAAGGTAACGGTGAGATACAGGAAGTATGTCGAGGGAAGAAACAGGAAGTGAGTTGAGGCGAGAGATACAGGAGTGTTGAAGTTGTGTTGTTGATGTTTTGGTTTGTGCGGTGCGGCAGAGACGGTACACTTTCATTTATTCAACCTTTTAAAAAACACCCATGCACAGTACACACCATCAAGGTCTTAGCACATGATGTTTCTTGGTCCACTCATCTACACCCAGGTTGTGAGTACTACAGAACAGTTGCACTGAGAGACTGATCCTGCAGCCCTGTGTAACATACTCATCCATCTGGTTCTAGGTATGCTCCTAGTTGTTCCATTGAATCATTGAGGGCCCACTTCGATCCAAAGCTACGGCCTACACAGCGCCGGGTCCTTCTGGTCGAGGAGAGGCTGATCCAGCTCAGGGGTGTTCACAGGTAGGGCCGGGACCAGCTCAGATCCAACGACCTCCACACCCTCCCCTGACGAGGTCCATTGGAAACACATGACCACCACCCGAAACACAATTTTATTTCTGTTTTGCTCCATGATTGAATCCATACCTTCTCCTTGCACACCGCTTCCAGTGTTTCCCACAGCGAGAGCTGAGACCAGCTCTGTTCCTGGCGTGACGCCCAGCAGGCAACACTCTAAATATGAACCGGTGGATTCAGACCGGGGCCAACGTTTCTGTGAGCCATTAAGGAACCTCACGTTGGTTGCAGCTTCTCGTGTAGAGAGAGTTCTTCTGGCCACGGCCTCGGCTGACCAGAGAACCCCTCCCTAGAGACGCATCTGCTCTGATCCGAAGCCCTACAGCGGGACAGAGAGGAGACCCCTGACCTCCGAAAGGGGGCACACACTCTTCTCTAGGGGTTCAGCTCTAGGGTTCCTAACAGGTAGACCGGGGGGACAATGGGGTTTGAACCCGGAACCTTTCACCTGGGAGTCAAACGCTCCCACTTTACTGCGAGAGGGCCAGTGACAGGCAGGAATTATGTCAATAACCTAATTATTAAGGAAGAGGAACACGCGCGTGCGCGTCCCAGAAGGAGATGATCACACGCAGCGAGTCATGGAGGCACATGTGTGAGTGCAGCGCATGACGGCCTCCGCTGGAGACGTCTTGAAGCACTTGAAAGGTCTTTTTACACGGCTTTTAAAAAGCGCCAAGGCCAGGTTTAAGTCATTGTGCTGGCGCCACTTGTGTCAACCTCGCCTTCACTCGCGCTGCCGACTTCACAGAGCCCGGGTCGCTTGGCTCCGCTCTGAGGAACGCTTCGCCGCATGGGGGCGGAGTCAGGCCGCGGGCGACCAATGAGGTCATGTTTAGTCCACCTGCCGTGTTGGCTTCAGGCCGGGACCACCTGGAGCAGGTCTGAGTGTTTTGCAGGGTCAGGATTCTCCGGGGTCCACGAGAGGTCTTAGAAACGCAGAATAAGTCGTAGACTTCTTTCTCGTAAACACTGAGAGACAACAGGATCCATTGACACACAGGGAGTGCATGCTGGGCTGTGTTACCCACCTCCAGAAGGCTCATTAATAATGATCAGCTCTGCGTCAAAATGTGTATGAAATAATGTTTTCCAGCTTCAGATATCATCAATAGTCAATTGTGTGAAGAACACCGATGTGCAGAGTTGGACAAATCAATCTTGCCAAAGATAAAAGCAAAACAGACTGTATTTTTCTGAATATTGCAAACATTAAAATACGAACACATTGCTGTGTTTTTCCTTTTCGGGAAAGACATTTCTGTGAAATGGCTCCAACCATCAAGTTTGGTCTGAATCGGTACTGCCCTCTAGTGGCCTCTACACGGAAATGCTGTTTCAAATCTCAAAAAGTAGGTTTTTATACATTTAAGTACAGACCTATCTTTGGGAATCGAAAGGTTCACTCTGTGTTAATTCTTTGTTCTACCAGTTGAGCCAGACAGGAAATCGAACCCCTGACCTTGGCAATGCTAATGCCTTGCTCAACCAGAGGAGCCAGAGAGGGAATCCAAGCCAGCCATGCACTTCCTGTGGATCATCAGCACTTCCTGTCGAACCATCCTGCTCAGCGCCAGCTCAGCTCAAACACCCACCGTCAACACAACACTAGAGAGAGGGAGGCACATGCACAGCTTGGGGCTGCATTTCCCACAATGCACTGGGAGAGGGGGAGGGAGGAAGGGAGGGAGAGAGGGAGGAGGGAGAGAGGGAGGGTCAGGCAAGCAAGGGACAAATGGCGGAAAGATTATCAATATAATAATCAGTCAGCGGAGGAGGAGGAGGAGGAGGAGGAGGAGGAAGGAACAGGAGAACTTGGTATGACAAGAAAAATATCTCAAAAGAAAACAGAGATAATGAGGATGATGATGATGATGATGATGATGAAATATGTTCTATATTGAAGAAGACGGCGTATCAAATACCTAGGCATGTCCGAATCAAGAAACTGTCTGTAAAACATAAAACAACATCGAGTTAGTGGAGAGCAGCGGCAGGGCAGGTCCTGCTGTCGCCAGGCAACGGAGCCACGAAGGAGCAGCCATCTTGTCCCCGCCTCCCCCCTTCTGGTCAGTTGTGGTGTGTGTGTGTGTGTGCGTGTGTGTGTGTGTGTGTGTGTGTGTGTGTGTGTGTGTGTGTGTGTGTGTGTGTGTGTGTGTGTGTGTGTGTGTGTGTGTGTGTGTGTGTGTGTGTGTGTGTGTGTGTGATATCGTGCCAGCCTTACACAGACTTCTCTATATATGTCCCCTATATATCCCCTATATACAATATTCAGTTTATAATATAGAAGCATTGAAATGGATGTTCAATGTGCAGTACTGCATGATGGGGACCAGGCTAGGTTAGGTGTGGGATTATGCTATGGTTCTAGTGGGATTATGCTATGGTTCTAGTGGGATTATGTTATGGTCCATGGTGCTTAGTGGGATTAGACTATGTTATGGTGATCTAATGGGGTTAGATTATGCATTCATTAATATATCAATCAACACATTTATTGCGTTAACCAAATAAAACCATGTCTCTAGATACAAGTGTTAACTCTGACTCGTCTTCTATGGTTAGTTATTTAAGTGAGTTAAACCAGAAATGGTTAGAAGGGTTAGTTCAAAACTAGACAGGTTGCTACGTTGTGATGTGCTTGACTTTAGACAAACCCTGACAATTATAATAACGCTAATTTTCAACAGAGTGCTCGTTAAGGGCCGGGCATCGTTAAGGGCATCGTTAAGGGCATCGTTAAGGGCATCGTTAAGGGCATGCAGGCGTCTAGCGGGCACTGCTGTCGCTACGGCTGCACTCTGTCTGAAGGGTGGAGGTAGTGGTGGGGTCTCAGGTGCCACGATGCAAGGTGACGGTGCAATGATGGAGGCATGACAGCATAACATGGGGAGGGTGGTGCAGCCAGCAAAGAATAATATGCCCTACACACCTACACAATAACACACCCACCCATGCGTTCACCCCCACACAACTACACACCTTTACAGCTACACACCCACAGACCTACACACACACACATCCACACACCAGAAGCTACTTATATTGGCCCAGTGACAGACCGATGACGCTGGTATAAAAACATGTGTGAGATCCAAGCCATGCAACAGTTCGCTTGTTGGGTGCTTTTAGTGCATTGTGGGTAAATAAACTCAAACAGAAAAGCCCGTATAGGCCGCCTGTTGCGTCCCTTGTTAAGCCCCAGAGGAGGTCCACATGCTGGGTAGTTCAAACACACATCAGTCCTGGTGATATCAGCCTCGGAGTTCAGTGCATTGATATAAAACCAGAGTGCTGAAACGGAACCGTTTTCGTGTCGCTCTCTTTATTGATCTATTTTTAATTCTGGTGGAATTCCAGTTTACCACCGATTTAAAGGGAATATTTCCAGACCCGACCAGAATGTTTGAGTTTGCTGCCACCTACAGGTCAAACACGTCAGTACACTAAAAAGATGAATAGTTTCTCAACATTAAGTTGTTCTGAACCTCTGACTGGCTAGCTAACCCTAGCTAGCCGCGAACACACAGAGTGGGTTGCGCGCGTGTTACAAGGTTACAAGTGACGAGTAAAGACACGGGTGAGGATTTAATTAGTCCCAGCTAACCAGAGCTAGTTAGCAGTGCGCTAGCGGCTAGCGGCAGCACCCACCTGTCGTCCTGCGTGGGCCTGACGTAGCCGGCCGACAGGATGTTGAGCGACAGGATGTTGGGGTCGATGATGGTCTCGTCCGCCTCGGGGGTGTTACGCAGGCGACCTGGAACACACAACCTCCGTCAGGAAGAGGGGTGGAGGACCCAGTCCCCAGGGTCAGGACTCCATCAGTACCAACCCAACGCACCCACGACTAGAACCCCACCCCTCCCAGTGTTCAGCACCACCCGACCCAACGCACCCACGACCAGAACCCCACCCCTCCCAGTGTTCAGCACCACCCGACCCAACGCACCCACGACCAGAACCCCACCCCTCCCAGTGTTCAGCACCACCCGACCCAACGCACCCACGACCAGAACCCCACCCCTCCCAGTGTTCAGCACCACCCGACCCAACGCACCCACGACCAGAACCCCACCCCTCCCAGTGTTCAGCACCACCCGACCCAACGCACCCACGACCAGAACCCCACCCCTCCCAGTGTTCAGCACCACCCGACCCAACGCACCCACGACCAGAACCCCACCCCTCCCAGTGTTCAGCACCAACCGACCCAACGCACCCACGACCAGAACCCCACCCCTCCCAGTGTTCAGCACCATCCGACCCAACGCACCCACGACCAGAACCCCACCCCTCCCAGTGTTCAGCACCACCCGACCCAACGCACCCACGACCAGAACCCCACCCCTCCCAGTGTTCAGCACCACCCGACCCAACGCACCCACGACCAGAACCCCACCCCTCCCAGTGTTCAGCACCACCCGACCCAACGCACCCACGACCAGAACCCCACCCCTCCCAGTGTTCAGCACCACCCGACCCAACGCACCCACGACCAGCTCCCGGACGTCCTTCCACTCGATGTCGCCCCCGGACTCGTGGACGATGGTGACTGTGACCCTCCTCTGGAGGCCCTGGGGGGGAGGGAGGGAGAGGGAGGGGGGGAGAGAGATCTTATTTAACTTGTAATGTAAATGTTTCTCCTGCCAATGAAGCCATTTTAAGTGCATTGAATTGTGGGAGAGAGAGAGAGAGAGAGAGAGAGAGAGAGAGAGAGAGAGAGAGAGAGAGACAGAGACAGAGAGAGAGAGAGAGAGAGAAAGAGAGACAGACACAGACACAGACACAGAGACAGAGAGAGAGATAGGGAGATAGAGACAGAAAGACAGTCGGAGGTCAGAGGTCGAGGTCTTACCTGGTGCAGCAGGTAGGTGCCGTGACATGGCATGCCCCCCCTGTGGTCCACCGCCGCTGGGATGTAGCTGAGCACACACACACACACACACAATGGATGATTTTAAAGAATGACATTGCCAAGCTAAGCGATGTTATCCGGTCTTCTTGCTGAGGGCTAAGCTAACCCCTGGCAGTGGATACTCACTCTCCGTTAGCCTCCAGCTCACAGATCTCAAACAGAACCATCAGGTCGTATTTACAGTGGCAGGCTCCGGCACTGGGACGCGTCATGGCTGTCAGCTTGGTGGCAGGGACTGGAGAGAGAGAGAGAGAGAGAGAGAGAGAGAGAGAGAGAGAGAGAGAGAGAGAGAGAGAGAGAGAGAGAGAGAGAGAGAGAGGGGGGCATTAGACCATAGTGAGACATTGTGAACCTCTAGATGCAGGCTGGAAGTTTGGATAAGGCTGTGTTTTAGGGAACACTAGGATTTCAGCCTATCAGCGACAGCAGTTGTAATGACCCGTGTTTCACCACAGGGGGGCGCTGTACCCACAGTTAGTCATTAGCGCTATGGTTTTGTATGGTTGTCCTATGTCTAAATGAATCTGCCCTTCACACAGCCTGGATCCAAACTGTCCCAATGCATCAAGGAGCCTCTTGCGGAAGGAAAGGTCAACCACCAGAGAACGGGGGCCAGCGGTGCTAGCGAGGACAGCAACACTAGTCCGGGGCTAGCATAGCAGCGCCGCGGACAGCGCTAACCCTACGAGGAGACGAAGAGTTGAAGTGAGAGGGACGCAGGGACAGAGAGAGTGAGAACTCTGTCCTGTAGGGGGAGCACTTTCACAGAACGTCCCTGGAGAACCGTCCCCATGAACGCAGAGGAGAGCACGTGATCCAGATGGAGATGAAGGAGGAGCAGGGAAAGTCCACCACGCAGAAGGGACCGACACGAGACACACACGACGTCAGGTTCAGAATCACCAGAACCCAGACCCTTCTTATATCAAATATCTTTATAGAGGATATAAAAATATATACATGATATAAAATTGAAATGAAAAAATGTAAATATAAAATGTATAAAAATATGCATAAATGTATGCAAATAATAGAGGTCATATAAAAATATAAGGATGGTAAATATTGTTGATGAAATAATAATACATACAATTAAAAAGTATACACACAGTTACACTGTGATGACCTTAATACAGCTGGTCCATAAGACCATAAGAAAAAATAATAAATATATATAGCTATCTATGTAATATTTTGCCTACTTATTACTTATTGTAAATCGCTTTGGATAAAAGTACTTGCAAATGCAAATATCAAAGATACTCTAAAGATAGATGAAGGAGATATGAGGCCAGGTGGCTGGTATAGGAGGGGTGGGTTCCAGTGGTTCTGGCCCGCGGTCGTCCACCAACCAGGCGTCTGAGCCCGGATCACTGAGCAGATGGAGGTGGGCGGGGCCTCCAGCTGGGCCTGCTCCTCGGCCTCCAATAGGAAGGAGGCTGCCATGCCGGCGGCGGAGAGGGCGTGGCCTGACAGCGAGTCGACCAGCAGCCCGTTGAGGACGTCGGGCACCAGGTAGCGGATCAGCTCCAGAGCTTTCTCCCGCTCCGGGGACGACTCCGAGTCCGCTGCGCCAGACCACAGGGTGACTCAGGGCGCAGGACAGGCACATGCAGTACACACACACGCACGTGATACGTACAGCGCACAACACAGACGCACACACCCAGCACATATATGTACGCAGAACAGTACACATAGTACAACCACTCACACTGCAGTACAAACACATGAAATGCAGACATACACAAGCAGGACGTAGTGAATACACTCACACCTAGTACACACACACACACACACACACACACACACACAGTACATACAATACATACACTCACACGCGGAACGTAGTACAAATACACATGTAATACACACAGTGCATACACAAGCCGAATGCAGTACCAATGCGAATGCTATATCATTCAAACATACACACACACCTACCAACACAACTACACACACACACACAAAGTAGGTGCAGTATCTACCAGGTTTGGAGAGGGGCATGACTCTGGGGAAGTGTCTCCTGCACGGACGCAGAGGGCTGAGAGAGAGAGAGAGGGAGGGAGAGGGAGAGGGAAAGAGAGAGAGAGAGAGGGAGGGAGAGGGAGAGGGAGAGGGAGAGAGAGAGAGAGAGAGAGAGAGAGAGAGAGAGAAAGAGAGAGAGAGAGACAGAGAGAGAGAGAGAGAGAGAGAGAGAGAGAGAGAGAGAGAGAGAGAGAGAGAGAGAGAGAAAGGACCAGGGTTACACACACATCTACACTCTTATACACTCATATACATGAGAGCGGGGCCGGGGGGCCGGGGGGCCGGGGGGCCGGGGGGGGGGGGCGTGGGGGCCGGGGGGGGCGCTCTACCTGATGACGTCCTTGCAGAGCAGGGGGAAGGGTTGCTTCTGGTAGTGACCGAACACCTCGAACACGATGGGCTGCGTCCGGATGTACTCCACGAACGACTTGGTCACCTCCACCGCGATCTGACGGGGCACAAGGTGGGGTTAGCTGCGTTACGCTGACACACAGCGACCAGAGGGGGCTCCGCCAGGCGACGGGACGGACAACATGCGTACGATGAATCTGTAACTCTGGGAATTTCTGAATGGCTCATGTTAGTTTAAAGTGATTATATTTCTTTTTTTGTTGGGTTGCGTCCATTGTTAATCTGTAACAAACGTTCAGTATCTGAGTTTATCAGACTGGCTGAAGCTTTGTTGTCAGAGAAGTCGAGTCATATCGACTCAGCATGTTTCCTAAATCTCTGATGATTTAATGTTTTAGTCCAGTGCACGTGTAACATGTGACTCCTCTTGCTAATACATATGAGTATAAAGATGTCTAAAGCCCTTTCCTTCCCTGTATCACCGCCGACACTGAGGACGATTCATGAGGCGGTCCTCCGGTTCTTACGTTCTGTACGTGGTAGAACCCGAGCGGGGGACCACGCCCGGTGTTCTTCAGGGGCTCGGTGGAGAACGCCTCGTCATGGCGGTGGATGAAGCTGGTGGAGCAGAGCGGTACGGTTCAGATTAGCGGACGTCTCTCATCCAGAGAGACTCGTGAGCTCACATCTGGAATCGGATCATCTAGAGGACTATACTAAGTCTGTCTCAAAATAAGAATCAACTCATTAATTCATTTAAAATATATGACGGATTTAATCAGATGAAATAAGAAATAAATTAATTTGGGTGATTATAATTATCCACTTAGTCACTATGACACGTCATCTGTGACATCACAAGTGGGCGTGGCCACAGCGGGGGGGGGGGGGGGACTCACTTGAACTGGCAGAAGATGTCTGCGTACTCGGCCGAGATGCTGTAGGCCTGCAGCACGGTGACCCTGAAGGTGAACAGGCTGCCGATCTTCAGGTGCTCTAGAGCGCCCCCCAGAGGGGCGTCCAGGGGGGGCTTGGCCGGAGCGTCCGCCTCATCAGACCCAGCTGGGGGGGTGGAGACATTACATATTATGTAAAGAAATGTAGTCAAATAGTATTAGTATACCTTTTCAGTCAATACTAGCTCATAATCATGCTAAAAGCTGTGCTAGTTGCACTTATAAACAACTTCACAGATAGATATTAAAGAAAGTAAGGTAAAACTGTCAATATGCTGTATAGCATTACGCGTTATGCAGGTCTAGCTGTTATCGGAAGGGACTTAGGTTGGACTGAGATCCAGGTCATGAAGGAGCAGGTGGAGAGAGCGAAGAGTCTTACCTGTGTTGTTGTTGACCTCGTCAGCAGAGGGCGCTGTCTCTGCACTCTGCCCCTCCCCCTCCACGAAGCGCAGCTCCTCTTGGGACACGCCCCCTGCCCGGGACACGCCCCCCAGCGGAACCAGCGGAACACCCGGACCGGATTCAGACTGGAACTGGAGCGGCACAGAGTTCACAGTCGGTTAGAACCCTGTACACTCACTACAGACCACCTCCTACAGCACCAGGGTTAGGGTTTGGGCCTGATGGATGGATAGGGGTAGCACTATCCATCCCCCCCCTCCACGTGAAGCCCATGAAGTGTTCTGTGATGATTAATGATGTGGTTTCCGGTACCTTCTCAAACTGGTGGTCATCGAAGGTGATCTTGGCGGTCCCTGACTGGCGTACTCCTGAGCCGTAGTCTGGAGCCTCCTCGTCGCCTGAACAACCACAAGACTAAACTTAACACCCACAGATGGTTTGAGGGAGAAGGAGTGAACCAAAGACAGCCCATGAAGGACTAAACCAAAGGTATCCCCTGCTTTTGGTGAGTCCATTACGCTCGTTCCCCTCTAGGTGGCGACAAACTCGACAGTGTCGTCTAAAGCGGTTAGCTTGCTTCAAAATAAGTGGGCACAAAGAAGTTCTTTGTACAATTATGTTCAATGCGGTTTGGTGAATGAACCCTTCATGTGTTAAGACCAATAGGGTGGAGAAATGAATAAATATAATTCATTCATTGTTCAGATCATCTGCCGAAATTCCATCAGAAAAAAGCGAAATCTTGGGGGTGCCTAAAACATTTGTAGAGAGCTCACCTGATATGGCCTGCACCGCCACGCGCAGGAAGCCCTTCACCTCCCCCTTCTCGTTCACCACGGCCACGCGGTGCACCAGAGGCACTGGGTACAGAAGGTTACTCAGGTAGACGAAGGACCTGGGGGGACCAGGGGAGACCAGGGGAGGGATGGGGGAGAAGAGGGAGGGAGGGAGGGAGGGAGGGGGAGAGAGAGAGAGAGAGAGAGAGAGAGAGAGAGAGAGAGAGAGAGAGAGAGAGGGAGAGGGAGAGAGAGAGAGAGAGAGAGAGAGAGAGAGAGAGAGGGAGAGGGAGAGGGAGAGGGAGAGAGAGAGAGAGACAGAGAGAGAGAGAGAGAGAGAGAGACGGAGAGACAAGAGACATAAAAATGAGAAAACGAATCAAGGGTAAGCTCACGGATTAGTCTGGGTTGCGGTACACGGTCGAAAATAAAACACCACCAAACAGGACAAACATAAACAGCCGCAAAGCAACCAAATAGAAGCTGGACGGCTCTCGCTACGGCCACGCCCGCCCTGTCCCGGCGTGTCCCCAGGGCCCGAGGCCGGCTTCCTGGGGCCCTCGCTGGCTGACATGCAGATCTAGGGGTCTGTGTTTTCCTGTGGAGGGCTAGGGAAGCGTAATTCCTTTAGGGGTGGAGGCCTGGGAAGCCCTTTGAGACTAGCATCTGGATCTGTACTCTGACCGGCCCGGACAGGTACATCGGACTGGGTGCAGGAGGAGCTATTTGTGTTTCCGATAAGCCGAATGCGCGGTCGCGGTTCTCGGTACGATTGAGAAGAAATAGTGGCAGATGAATCTGTTTATCTGACGGGTGTACCTGGCTCAAAACGAAGATATGGAACATTCTTTTTCCTGTTGTACTGCTTATGTTTGGATTAACCCTTTACAACAGGAGTGTAACTCGACTTATACTTCATAATAAGGGAGCATACTACTCATTCTTATTCTCTAGATTTAAATTGGTCTTTTTCGGAATGTGCCTCAATTCTCGATTGGTCGAACCTGCAGAGTGCTAAGGTACCTCGTTTACCGAGAGCCAATAGGATCGAGGGAAGCGGGTAGACATTTAAGGGTGCGGGAGAGTTAAAGAAGGGGGTAGATGACAAGATTGGTGAGGCGTACAGAAGGCATGCTCAGGACAAAAAGGGTGATTACTAAAAATAATTAGTAAAAAAAACGTAAGAAACGTTTCTCAGCTTCCAGACTCAAAGGAACTCAAAGAATACCAAACAGAAACCATGAGACGAACCACGACTCAGCTGCAACAACACTGGCAACGGCTGACACACGGCGCGCTACGGCAAAGTAACAGAGAGGATGAGGTCAGGACGGGATGGAGCTCACTGGTGCAACAGAAAAAAAGAAAGAAAATGGCATCGACGTAAAGTTCGAGTGAAAACTGACCCCGCAACAAAAAGGTGCTCTGGCATGCCTAAAAGAGACTGCTGCAGTAGAAACCAGCTCTTTCATCTTGAGATCCTCCAGGTTTGATTGTCTCTGCATCTCCTACCCACCGTCTACTCTGCCCCCCCACAGCCCGACAGGATGGTTACCGCTGTGGTGGGTTGGTAGGAAGATGAGTCCCTCACAGACAAGTCAGGGCCGTTGTGGGCCAGAGGTTTGCTGCCTTCGAGACGTTCACACGCAACGGGGAGCTACGGCAGCACAAGCAGCGGTGGGGAGCCAACGTTGCTTGGATCTCTGCGGGACAGTTCTCAGCAGCAGGGAAGCTTTAAGTGCCAGCTAACGCTCTGATCAGCGGGGGTTAGGGGTTAAGGGGTCAAAGGTGCAGAACAGACTATGGCAAGCCTAAAAGCCCAGAAATGTCTACCAGTGTCCGCTCCAGGTTCCCGCTCAGGGATCGATATGAGTATTATCAGAATGTGTCTCACGAGCGGCATAAGCAGTGATGCACTGAAGGAGATTAAAGGGATGGATGAGTAAGCAGGAACGTTTTGAGGCAGCGTTCAGGTCACTTGGAGGGCCAAAACAGAGAGAAAGAATGCTGCTGAAGCACCCAGATTTAAAGGGCAAGAACTTGTTTAAGAACTAGTTAAAGAACTATTTAATGTACTAGTTCAAGTAGTAACATGGGGACATTGCACAATCCAACTAAATGGATATCCGTTTTGGGTTTCGAACAAGGTTGTTCAGACTTCGTATTTTGGACTAAACATCTCTAAATTTGACCAGGTTTTCTCAAGTCATGCCTAAGACTGAATGGTACTCATGACCTACAGTCTAACCCTGGGCAAAGAAGGCTCCTTCGGGTTCAGAAAGTAGGAATCCTCCCGGGTGTTTACTGCCCACCATGGATGTGTTACACCCTGAGGCAGTGGAGTGGGGTCAAACTGAGACTGTAATGTTGTGCTTGCAGGTTACATGTTGGTGTCTGTGTTCTGTGAGTGGCAACCTCCACCCGTCTCCATGTAAAGTTCAAACTGGTGGAGCGATGATGCCCGCTGGGTGGAGGTATGGTGATGATGTCGGTGGGGGGGGGGGGGGGGGGGGGGGGGAGGCAGGAAGCAACGTGAGCGGCTCTAAAGTTAGCTGTGGTTAACTTTAGTCGGTGCTGAGACAAAAAAACGTTATCACCTAGCGACGCTTTTCAATGGATTGTCGACAACACGTAAACAAAACATGTTTGCCATTTTGGCAAAATGGAAGTGGTGAAACTTCCTGGTTTAGAAGGTAAAAGTCCTCCACGGCGGTTTGAGCCAACCGGATTGGCGGGTTGACTCCAACCCATCCGATTGGCTAGATCTGATTGCATGGTTGCTGGCGCTTGCTGGCTCAGTGCAGGGACAGAGCGAAAACATGGAACCGGACTTTTACATTCTGGACCCGGAGCGGTCCATCCATGGAAGGGTCATGTTCATAATGATAGAAGGGGGTGGGGGTGGGGGGGCGGGGCTAGGATTGGCTCCTCCCTCTCAGCATGGGAGCAGACCCTGAGTGCCTCAGCGTGAAAGAGCTAGTTTCCTTCCCAGCAGGCCTCTGGAACCTCACCAACCTTCCCACTACACTGAATATCGGAGAGCGGTCGTAAAAGGGGTCCTGGCCTTCGCTGGAGCCTCCGCAGAACGCCCCCTCCTCCTCCTCCTCCTCCTCCTCCTCCTCCTCATCATCCTCCTCATCCTCCTTCTCCACCTCCTCCTCCTCATCATCATCCTGTCCCCCGAGCTCCAAGCACGGGTGGTCCAGGAAGATCTCATCATCCTCCAGGTCCTCTAAGTCCTCGAGGTCCTCCCCCCCACGGCCGTCGGCCGGCTCCGTCACCTCCGACACCGACGGGGTGGGGGAGGGGGTGGGGTCGCTCATGCGCTCACTCATACACGCGTTGAAAATGAGGTTGCTGGGGCAACCGGAGACAGGGCGGGGCGGGATCTAGGTTAGTACGTTGGTCAGAGTAGAAGCACACACACACACACACACACACACACACACACACACACACACACACACACACACACACACACACACACACGCGCACAAACACACACACACACACACACTCCGAGACCGGATCAGACCGGATCAGACCGGATCCAACCAGACCAGGACCGGGCCAGATCAAGGCCCCCCAGAGAAACCTCACCTTCCAGATCTCAGATCTGTTTCAGGATCTTAGACGTGGACATGGTGATCAACAGTAGAGGAAGACAGTTGGGAGACACAAGCTGAGTACAGGAAGCCCTCCATATCAATATCACTCATCACCATTGTGGTTATTCACTATTAACAGTAACAGTGAAGGGATTCCAACGGTTAAACCTCACCAACATGTTGGTAACTTGCTTTGTGAGGATCCTTTACTCAGTGCTGGTCTGAGTTGGTTAATGTCGGCCAGTGGTTGGTCATTAAAGTCATCCGTCGTGGGGGTTAGTGGTTGGTCATTAAAGTGGTCCATCATGGGGGTTAGTGGTTGTTCATTAAAGTGGTCCATGGTAGGGGTTAGTGGTTGGTCATTAAAGTGGTCCATCATGGGGGTTAGTAGTCGGTCATTAAAGTGGTCCATCATGGGGGTTAGTGGTTGGTCATTAAAGTGGTTCATCATGGGGGTTAGTGGTCGGTCATTAAAGTGGTCCATCATGGGGGTTAGTGGTTGGTCATTAAAGTGGTCCATCATGGGGGTTAGTAGTCGGTCATTAAAGTGGTCCATCATGGGGGTTAGTGGTTGGTCATTAAAGTGGTCCATCATGGGGGTTAGTAGTCGGTCATTAAAGTGGTCCATCATGGGGGTTAGTGTTTGGTCATTAAAGTAGTCCATGGTAGGGGTTAGTGGTTGGTCATTAAAGTGGTCCATGGTAGGGGTTAGTGATTGGTCATTAAAGTGGTCCATGGTAGGGGTTAGTGGTTGGTCATTAAAGTGGTCCATGGTAGGGGTTAGTGGTTGTTCATCCTAGGGGTTAGTGGTTGGTCATTAAAGTGGTCCATGGTCACGGTTAGTGGTTGGTCACTAAAGTGGTCCATGGTAGGGGTTAGTGGTTGTTCATCCTAGGGGTTAGTGGTTGTGGGTTAGTGGTTGGTCATTAAAGTGGTCCATGGTAGGGGTTAGTGGTTGTTCATCCTAGGGGTTAGTGGTTGTGGGGTTAGTGGTTGGCCCGTTACCTGCCGACCAGACGGAACCAGGGGAAGCGGTCGTAGAACGGGTCTCCTCCGGTCATCACGCTCTCACTGTCCTCGACCGCGTTGCTGCTGGGCACCTCGGCGGCCCGGTCGTACATCTCCCTCATCAGGTCCAGCCTCTGTCTGTCGGGAGGGCATGAAGAACACCTCTGGTGATATACATGTCAGTCTCGGTTTCAGCTAATGTTAGGATTTTGTCACTAAGAATTATCACTTAGGATGGTTTGGTAGAGAACACTTCCGACAAGTAGAACACTTCCGATGACAATCGATTGGGTTTTCAAAGACCAAACAAAAACCCAATTTGGCAATCCCAAACCTCCAGCCAAACCCCTTCCAAACTCAATTCAATTCAATTGTATTTGTATAGCCCTTAATCACGGTTACAATCTCAAAGGGCTTAACAGGCCAAATATATAAGACATCGCCCTTTACCCAAGCCCCCACAAGGGCGAGAAAAAACTCCCTTGAAATTAGCAAGGAAGAAACCTTGAGAAGTAACGCAAAATTAGGGGATCCCTTCTTCCAGGGATGGTCAGGAGTGCAGTGGGGGCCATAATTGACGTACAGGTAAATACATGCACATCATATTCAATTGGTGATGTGGTGCTGGCCGGTTAACAATGAGGACAGTCCAGACATCCAGTCCAGTCAGCGCAACACGCCAACTCCACCTAGAGACCCATCCTACCCTCTCCACACTCAGACTCGTCCCCTGCTGTGGTACCTGAGCTTCTCCAGGGTCCAGTAGTGGGTCGCCCCGTTCTTCTGGTCCTGCACCTCGACGGCCACGATGGTGCGGGGGAAGTGCCTCGCCTCGCGGTCCTTCTCGGTCTCGGGGGGCAGCAGGTCTTGGGGCAGCGGGGAGTACAGCGTGTCCGTCAGCAGGACAAACTGGAACTGGACCTGGGGGGGGACGGAAACGGTTCAGAGGGCAGTGCATTACCTAGGCTAGATGAATAGCTAGGCTAGATGAATAGCTAGGCTAGATGAATAGCTAGGCTAGTAGAATAGCTAGGCTAGTAGAATAGCTAGGCTAGATGAATAGCTAGGCTAGTAGAATTGCTAGGCTAGTAGAATAGCACAGCACGAGGTCAAATCAGATATCTAACATTGTTAGAAGCATTGGAAGAAGAAGAGGTCAATACGGAGCGGCAGCACCAATGCCCCGGTGATCGAAGACGAGCGGCGGATGTTTCCTGACCTTCTTCTTGAGCTCCACGCTGATGGCGTTGGCCTCCTTCAGGAAGATGGCGTTGCCCCACAGCAGGTCCCTCAGGGAGGTGAACTGGTACGACCGCCACTTGCGGAAGCCCCACACGGCCAGCTCCGTCTCCTTCGCCGTCCACTGGACTGGGGGTTACCGTGGAAACACAACGTGAACGCTAAAGCGAACGACGGAAACATCTCGCCGTCACTTTGGAATCGGAGCGCACTTTGTAATCCTGAGATGTACCTTTTATGTGCTAGACATTGCATCCTGATTTCTATATCGTCATGCGGCACTTACTAATGTTTTAAGGCCACTCCGATCCTGATTCTTCTAAGTGAGGGGATTTGGATAAAAGCATCCGTACTAACATGTACTTGAGTCGTCTGACTCAAAGTGCTACCTGAATGACCGAGAGCTTGGTAGGTGTTGGCTCAAGAAATGTTCCAAAATGACAGAAGGTCGACCGGACCAGGCCAACAAGAGCTTCTGAGTGACCTTAACCCTAACTTAAAGAGCTATAGCTTATTTATTAACAATATACAACGCACAAACAAACCAGTATAACATGTATCACTATATTGACCTCAAAACGCTACCTCGGCTCGAACAGAGCCGTCGCTCCACCATACAGGTAGCCACATCCGGCTCAGGGTGTTCCCTCAAAGACGACTAAACTCAACTGAAACGACTAGTTTGAGTGCAGCGCTACCTTCTTCCTCTGGCTCCTCCTCTTCCTCTGTGGCGTCGGGGAGGCAGCGGTCCACTTGCTTCTGAAGCGCCTCCAGCTTGCTCTCGTACTCCTGCACCGAGCACACAGTTACCCTCAGAGCAAGGCGGGCCCCGAACAGCGGTACAACACGCCGGGGACCAGTTTCACGTTCACGTGGCTAGGCCTCTGATTGGCTGATCTACCCACCAGCCGCTGCTGCTCCAGAAGGTGGTTGGCCTCCTCCCGTTCTTTACGGTAGAGTTCCTCCAGCTCCTGCAGCCTGGGAACACATCACCATGGATACGTTACAACACCTTCACCAACATTAGCGGGTTTGCGAGAAGCACGAGAAGCCATTTTAGAATCAGCCTTCTGTGTGTCTGTGCAACATGCGATGAAACAAGAGGGTTCTTGGGGAGGGCTTTTACTGGAGCCAGGAAGTCCATCGTCTAATTTTGATCATTTGCATTACAGCAAAGAGGACTTTTATTTAGTGAACCTGGTTTTGACTGGTTTTGATAGTCTATCTGAATGGGGTTGTCTCAAACGCAGATTGCGTTTCAGAGTTCTCTACCTAGAGCCTCGAGTCCTGGACCACCAGACCCTCCCCCCCCCCCCCCCCCCCCGCGCCCGGTCCCCCTACCTCTGGTCCATCTCGTGCTTCATGTCGATGCCCTGCTTGTCCAGCAGCTCCCTCTGGGCGAAGGCCCAGTCCACGGGCTCCACGGGGGTCTCGGCGCAGGGCGTCCGCTCCCTCTCGGCGCGGGCCTGCTCTGGGTGGTTGAAGCGGAAGACGTGGCTCTTCCCCAGGATGATGCGGTTCCCTGCGCGGGGGGGGGGGGGGCAGAGTCCCATGCATCAAGACCCAGGGCCGTCTCCGATACAGTGTTGAGACCCACCGTGGTATTAGATAACGGTTCATCGCCAGGCTACGATTTTATATTTATTATATTTAAAGGCCATATGGAAAAACGGTTCCTCAGAGTTAAACAGAAGACCAGTGTTGCCACAGTTACCTTGAAAAAGTAATCTGATTACTGATTACTAGTTACTCCTTAAAATAGTAACTTAGTTGCTTTACTGATTACTTGATTTTAAAGTAACTAAGTTAGATAACAAGTTACTTTATTAGTTACATTTAGCTGCGAAAACACCCCCTGCCGCCTAAAAATAAAAAATGACAACCGGTTTTGCCAAAACTAACTTTTTTCCGGTAAAAGAATTGTAACGCACAATGTCTTTGATGATTAACTTTAATCTGATTACTGGTTTGGATATAGTAACGCGTTAGATTACTCGTTACTGAAAAAATTGGTCCGAGGCCAGTAACGCGTTACTAATTAAAGCGTTACTGGCATCACTGCAGAAGACCTACCAATAGGGAGTCCAAAGACTAATTTAGTAATTGTTTAGAATAGTGTAGTGTACATATTGATGCATCAATATGCATAATCTAAATATTGGTTGCTACACGTGCTTCCATTCAGTTGACCGAACGGATGTGTAGCAAACCCTGAAGTTTGAGACGAGATTTGAGTGTCGGTTCATCCCTACACTGACTTTGTTGAACCTTTTGTACCTTCTCAACACCGAGTGAAGTCCCGACGGCTCACCTGACTTCAGGACGGTGGCCTCGGTCACCCTCTTCCCGTTGACGTACGTCTCCGCGTCCTCGCAGGGCTCCAACACCACGGCTGCTCAGAGGGAACAAGCAGGAACGTCAGGAGAACATCCTCTCCAGCCGCCCCAGCCAACAGAGCTTTGAGATCCAACACAGAGCAGTCGATGGATGCCAAGGCTCAGTAGCAGAGCTCTGAGAGTATCCACCTTCTGCTGTGTTGTGTTTGGCTCTCCTACTTCAACATGCACCTCATCCACCAATCAACAGGAACAGATGGATGTCTATTTGGAGACGGTGGTTTGTTGAGTCACCAGTCGGTGCTCCATAGCAATTATCGACCGATTTAAAAGGAAGATATAAATACCTTGTCCCTAGGACGGAAATCTAACAGTCTACTATTTCTACAAATGCTCAAAGCATAGGAGGAAATCACCGTGTTTCAGATTCTGCATTCGCTTGGCTAGTGAAATAGCTGGGCTAGTGTATAGTTGGGCTACTCTACTGCATTAGCCAGGCTAGTTCATTCGTTAGGCTAGCGCATTAGTGAGGCTAGTACATTAGCCAGGCTGGTGTATAGTTAGACTGGTGCTATAGCCAGGCTAGTTCATTTGTTAGGCTAGCGCATTAGCGAGGCTAGTGGAATAGCTAGGCTACTGCATTAGCCAGGCTGGTTCATTCGTTAGGCTAGCGCATTAGCGAGGCTAGTACATTAGCCAGGCTGGTGTATAGTTAGACTGGTGCTATAGCCAGGCTAGTTCATTTGTTAGGCTAGCGCATTAGCGAGGCTAGTGGAATAGCTAGGCTACTGCATTAGCCAGGCTAGTTCATTTGTTAGGCTAGCGCATTAGCGAGGCTAGTACATTAGCCAGGCTAGTGTATAGTTAGACTGGTGCATTAGCCAGGCTAGTTCATTTGTTGGGCTAGCGCATTAGCGAGGCTAGTACATTAGCCAGGCTGGTGTATAGTTAGACTGGTGCTATAGCCAGGCTAGTTAATTCGTTAGGCTAGTGCATTAGCGAGGCTAGTACATTAGCCAGGCTAGTGCATTAGCCAGGGAGGCTACGTAGCTCACCCTCTCCAGTGGGGCCCGTGGAGCTGGTGAAGGTGCAGTGTTCGTCCATGATGAAGTGTCCGCTCAGTACGATGTCCTGGCGGCTGCTGGCGTCCACGCGGCCGACCCTGCACAACAGCAACCATGAAACCGTCTCGAGACGTAAACCACATCGCTAGGCTAGTGCTAACATTGGGGCTTACATTTAGGGCATTTAGAAGGCGATTCTATCCAAAGCGAAGTACATCCGTCAGAAGAAGGAGAGACATCTGACCTGGTGACAGGACCTTCATTGAGCTCCTTACCTGGTGACCCCGTCCTTGATGTAGTACAGGAGACACTCTGACATCAGGGGGTCTTCGTTCAGGTTCACCAGATGAGGGGTCTGGACGGAAACAGTTCGCCTTTAGATTGATGTCATCAATGCGTTAGCAATCGATGTTACACAGGTAAGAGAGAGAGGAGGAACGTCAGGTAGGTCAAACTGGAAGAGATTGATAGAGCGGCTCTCAGATAGAGCAGCAGCCAGGTAGATGAACATGCAGATAGACGGGCAGTCAGGTAGAGCAGCTCTCAGGTAGAAGAGTCTCTCAGGTAGAGCAGCTCTCAGGTAGAAGAGCACTGAGGTAGAGCAGCTCTGAGGTAGAAGAGCACTCAGATAGAGCAGCTCTTAGGTAGAAGAGCACTCAGACAGAGCTGCTCTCAGGTAGAAGAGTCTCTGAGGTAGAAGAGCTCTCAGATAGAACGGCTCTCAGGTGGAGGTAGAGGGGCTCTTTGGAAGAAGAGCTCTTAGGTAGAAGAGCACCCAGGAGCTGTGACTCTACAGAGTCCCTCAGGAATCACAAACCTCGTTGGGAGAGAACAGCCCCACTGTGTCTATAAAGACGGGCTCTGGCTTTCGGTGGCTGTCTGAAGGCTTTACAGGTTAGATGAATAGTGGGTTAGTCATCCATTGGTTATTGGTTATTGCTAATCTCAGATTCCCCATCTGAGATGAATAGATACATATCTTCTGTTAGATGTATTTGTCTTTGTATAAATGGGTTTATACATGGGAAGTGCCGTTTTTATTCGCTTTTTTTTTGTGTATTTTTATCTTCTCTTCTCTCTTTGCTGCACCTTAATTCCCTTTCTGGCACAAACAAATCGTGATCTCCTCTTCCCCCATCCTGTTTAGTTGGCTGCTCTTTACATGAATCATTTGAATCATATGAACATATCATGTGAATCTATTGTACTACTGCCGTTCAGACGGCGCTGGCGTTCTCCGTCCGTACCTTCTTGGGTGAGAACACGCCCAGGGTACCTCCGTCTTCCCTCATGGCCACGCCCATCTCCGCCAGCAGAGCCTCTCTGAGGACAGCAAAGAGCCAATCAGAAGCCAGCACTCACAGCTCAGAGGACGATGGACAGATTACGGACAATCACTCACATACAGTCCTTTTATTATCATAAAATATATGGTTATATACAGGTACTAGCCAGGTAATATCCTGGTAATAGCAAGGTAATAGCCATAGTAATATCCAGGGTATATCCTGGTTCTATCCAGGTAATATCCTGGTTCTATCCAGGTAATATCCTGGTTCTATCCAGGTAATATCCTGGTTCTATCCAGGTAATATCCTGGTTCTATCCAGGTAATATCCTGGTTCTTTCCAGGTAATATCCTGGTTCTATCCAGGCACTAGCCAGACCCAACCTCTCCATCCGGATGGCCTCAGTGCGACGGAGCTTCTCCTCCCAGGTCTCGTTGAGTTCAGCGATAATCTTTTCGGTTTCCTGTTAATAATCGGGCACGCAACTTTATCAATACATTGTCAACACCTTTTCAATACATTATCAATGTTATCAATACATTATCGATACATTACTGGCAACTCTTGTCAACACGTTATCTATATAATATTGTATGTTTTCAACACTAGTGAATCAATGCGTGTTCAATACGTGGTCGATACGTGATCGATACGTGATCGATACTTGATCGATTGGTGATCGAGAGGTGATGGATACCTTGAGGCGTTCGATGGCCTCCTCGCTGCCGGGGGTGAACATGATGCGGTCGTGCAGGCTGGCGATGGAGCCGGCCCGGCTGGACAGCACCGACAGGGAGGGCGAGGGGCTCATCCCTGTCGTGCTACTGGTCACTGTGGAGAGATCACCCTTTTGATTGACAGCCTGGCCTTTATTGTTATTGTTCTTCAAATCGGTCGAGTCTGTCGGGGAGGGGAGGCGGGGGGGAGGGGGGGCGTGTACACAGGGAGTGAGGTCGAGGGGGGAGACGGGGAAGTGAGGGGGGAGGGAGTGAGGGGGGTGAGGGGTGAGGGAGTCAGGTGTGTGGGGGGGTGAGGTCGATGTGGGAGTGGGGGGGTGAGGAGAGTTTGGGAGGTGAGCGAGGACAAAACGCAGGGAGAAGCAGACAGAGAGATAAGCAGGAAGAGACGGGGGGGAGACGGGGGGGAGTAGAGGGGGAGGAAGAGAGAAAGGAATCAGTGGAGAGCTAGAAAGGACCAACGGACTCAGAGGACACGTGAGGAGCGAGGCGCGTCGACGGAGCAGCGCCACGTTTAACAAGCCGAAGCACGGGAAGCAGCTGAACAGATGCAGACGGCAGGAGCGCAGACCCCCCACTGACGTGTCTGTCGGTGAAACCCTTCAGCCAACAGGTGTCCCCCCCCTGGCCCCTACCTGGTTCACTGCCGGTCCCTGAGTCTCAGTGGTCTCCTGGCTGTCACCTGTGTTGAAGACTCGTTCTGTGGGTTCTGTGTGTTTAACTTCCAATGGGTCTCACCCTATTGATCGGTCGTTTTCAATATCTCTGTCATCCTTGTTAATCCTGTTTGTCCTTTGGATGTTACTCAACTTGTGATTGGCTACCTGCCTGCCCTCTAGTTGTTAATTCCCTGCGATTGGGCCTGACACAACATTAACACGCAGCGATGCCTTAAAGGACCTCTGGAGCGTGAAGCCCCGCACGCTGAATCACCACACCTCAAATACATCAGATCTAAGGTTTCAAGAGGACGTTGAGGAGCAGGGAACCGGCATCTTGGATGTCACTGAAGTGCTCACTAAGCTCTGCTCTGGCCATGGACCACGGAACGACACGCCTCTGTTTCCTGTCTCAGGGAGGCAGACCAGCCACACCATGGAGGGGTCGTATCATTAATATCAGCGGCTGATCGGAGAGGACACACATTACTGAGGCTTCATAATGGCCGCCGCGGAAACCATGTCCTGGGAGCTGGAAACGACCCGCACTCTGCTCTATACGTTTTATCATAGAATATTTTATAATCATCCATTGTTTATATTGTTTAGCATTATGTCCTGTAAAGGTATATTGTTGTTATGGTTGTATCTTGTATTACTTCACCCAGCAGTTTCATTGTATGTGAAGCTAAGTTCACGTCCTTGCGTGGTCAGATCTCCTGCAAAGGGCGGTTCCTCACTTTGCTCCTCCTCACTACGCTGTGTGACGATGTCTACCGGGAACGCAACGGCCCTCCCTAATTACATCCTGTCGGGATGAACGCCATCAGTCATCGGCTGTTGCCACGGCAACGCAGAGCAATAAAACCCCCGGGCGACGGACACGTCTAGACATACCCGTATTATCCCGCCTGTCTCCCAACGGGTCCTCAGATGGACGTTAGGATACCTTAACCGCTGCCGTGAGCGATGGCTGCTTCCCTCCCAGACAGGAAGCACTCTCCTCGATGGTACTCCTAGTACTCCCTCCTCTCTGTTGTTGCCCTGTCGAGGTCTTGGGTGTGGGGGGGGCCTGGCATATTGCGGAGCACTTGGACCGCCCGTTAGGTAACAGGATGGAGGAATAAACCTGACGGCAGCAGACCGTCAGGTTTGCTGCCGAGCACCCTCTCAGAGTGTCAGCTAACGGCCGTAATAACTCCCGGCGTTCATGTAGCGCTTTAACAGGCGCTCTGAGCCCGTCACACGGTGTGTGTGTGGGGGCCGTCACACCTCGACTCATACCAGCGTTGAGCACCCACCTGGGTGGAGCGCCAGACATTCGCCGCTCAAACCGCCGTCAGAGCCATCAAACTATGAGTAATGGACCGTCGGGGGCTGGCTTTATTAAACACCTCATCCTGAGTCGGGTTTTGTTTGCCTGCCTTTTTGTCGATACCACGCAGGAATCTCTGGTTCAGTGTATTCAGATGCCTCTTCCTTCACCCTCACACCACCTACGTCCCAGCCTGGCCGAACGCAGCATCAACACCTCTCCAAACGTCTCAATAGCACCACGGTCACAAGAGCGTAGAAATATCACCAAGACTATCAATATCTGGATGTATCAGGAATCAATCAGGGCGATTGATAATTTACAGAGGCGTAAGGTTAATAGCTTTTTTCCTGACTGCATAATCAATAGTTAATACGATTTAAATACTTCCAACAGAGCAATCAATCAACCAATCAATGTGGCGCCCTGTAAAAGCGCATTTGCCACGGTTTTAAATGTATTGATATAAATTGATTGCAATCAGTGTAAATCTCCCATTGTCTGACAATCAGCTGTTCATCCTAAAATGGTGCTGCAGAGACAGAAGGGTACGTAAGACTTACTCAAGAGACAACAATAAGCGATGGCAATGATGCTAGCTTTGCTAATTATACAAACCGTGCTAACAATGCTAGCCATGCTCAGATGCTAGCCGTGCTCAGATGCTACCCATGCTAAAAATGATAGCCCTGCTAATACGCAACAGTTGCTCAAATGCTAGCCATGCTAAGATGCTAGCCGTGCTAAAATGAGAAGAGCGCATAAGCGAAAGCCACAGAAACACACATTTCAAACCAGCTATCTCGGTTCCAGAACTCCGAAATGCTGGGAGAAGGAAGTGAAGAAGAGAGGAAGAGAAAAACAGAGAGAAACACAAAAGACACAGGGTGACATTTTAGGAAAGAGTCTGTGTTGAACAAACTGATCACAGTGATCTCTCCAAAAACAACAATGTGTTAGAAAGGCCAAAACCCGACCCAAATGTTTTGATTTGGCAGTTCAGAATTCCAGGTTGTCTTGAACACAACTCCATCACTCTGGGTCACATGGCGCAACCGCATCATCCAGAGGTTCAAGACAGGCCAGACATTCTCGTGACAATATTGAAAGAATAGCTAAACATTAAATTCAAAATGCAGAGACGGATCCTCCTCAGGTCAATTATTATGTCACTTTTATATCTTAAGTGCAGTAGCAGTTTTTTACCAGAGGCGGAGCTGTTCCTGCAATTTGTATTTAGATTGTTAGCTGCTCTTTAATACTGGTGTAGTTTATGAGGACACAGAGGGTGAGACAACACTGAGTGTGGGAGGGGAGGAGAAGGGAGTGGTTGTGCAAACCTTGTGACGGACACTTGTACTGTACATATTGAGCACTATCATTAGTCAGTATTTGTGTACTGTACCTTTAGATAGTCTGTGTCTATGCTAGGTGGGCAGGACAAGCAGGTGGCTACGGGTTTGAATCTAAGCAAAGAGGCTCTGGGTTCTAACCCTGTCGTCCGCAGACTACCTCCAGGCCTCCTTAATGACGTTAAAGACTCAACGCTCCCTTAAAGACACTGAGAGAAGTCTCACAGTCATAAGGAGACGGTTGTTAAACGTACAGCTGAATCAGCATGTCGGTGTCTGGGTCAAATCAAAATGAATAAATAGGATAATGTTTGATTATTTCTGCTCATAATTATTACCTATAATAATAATTACCGATAATAATTACGACAAATCATTACTATTACCATTATGAATTATAACAGTTCATTATGATTCAGAACAGGGCCCCAGAACAGAGGGCCCCCAGTAAAAAGGGCGTGGTCCTCACTCTCAATGATGTCCCCCAGGCCCTGGGCCAGCAGCAGGTCTCGGAGCCGCGACACCTCGTCCTTCAGCTCCCGCACCAGCCGGTTGTTGGGGTCCTCGTTGATCACAGCGTTGCAGCGGATCTGCTTGGCCCGGTCCGCGTACCTGTTGGGGGAGGAGGAGGCGTTCAGGTGGGGGGACGTCTAGCCTGGTGTCAGCTGTTAGCTTGGCGGTAGCTTGGTGTTAGCTTGGTGTTAGCTTGGTGTTGGAAGAGGAGTCATTCAGGTGGGTGGACGTCAAGGTTGGGGTTAGCTGTTAGCTTAGCGGTAGCTTGGTGTTAGCTTAGCGGTAGCTTGGTGTTAGCTTAGCGGTATCTTGGTGTTAGCTTAGCGGTAGCTTGGTGTTAGCTTAGCGGTAGCTTGGTGGTGGAGGAATCATTCAGGTGGGTGGACATCTAGCCGTGGACATTTAGCTTGTTGGCTAAGCAGTAGCTTGGCGTTGGCGGAGGGAAGCTAACACCAACCATGCAAATAGCCTCTCCCATGGATTCAAATGATGGGCCAATAATTTGAATTGTATCCTTTGATGTGCACTGGTCTCCTAAAAACTCCCTCCTGGTTCCTGCTGTGTTGTTTTTTTGTTTGTCTTTGCTTGCCTGTCTTTCTGTCCTTCTCTGTTACCAGTTTGAGGACTGATGTCCTCGAGTCTCTTGATCAGCACTATATGATAACGTATCATCATCATCTCCTCATGAGAACGTGAAGCGGTACCTGAGGGTGCTCAGAGTCTCATCGTAGTTGATGTCCGCAGGACTCAGCGCGGCCACCATCGCCGTCCGGGAGTTACCCCCTGAGAAGAGGAGGAGGAGGAGGAGGAGGGCGTCAATCAGAGACACGCCGGAGGTCATTGTGTTCTACCTGTCCTCTAGAGGGCGCTAGAGCCTTCACATTACCGGCGTGGGACAGGTCAGAGGTCAGAGTACCTTGATACATGAGATGTAAGCTGCAGGATAAAATCCCCGAACACAAGTTATTTCTTACCTACATTGTGTCTTATATTGTGTAGTCTGACTCCCGCACAACTAAACTGGCGACGAGATGCCGCCGTGGATGCAGCACCGTTTCCAACGCGGTTTGGGATTTACACTTAGTACATAGTTAACACAGTTTAACTTGGTCGTGTCACATGGTTGTGTGGATGGTAAAGGCTACAACGTGGTCGTACCCAGGTTCTCTCGTAGGAGCCAGGTCAACACAGAGTCTCTGTAGGGGATGTGGTTCTCCACCTTCTTCTTCTTCTTGTTCTGTCAGGAGGGGACACAGAGAGAGGACACACGTTGACGTGGAGCCCCTAGCCGCTGGAGGGGTTCACAACGTGGACCTCAACGAACCTGAACTTAGACATGGCCAAGTGAGGCTGGGCAGACTCTGAAGTCTGCCCAGCCTCACTTGGACATGAAGAAGTTCACTTCACACTGAAGTGCATCATATTTGTTAAGGAAAGATTGTTACGTCCGACCTCGACAACATCTTACCTTGTTGGGTCCAGAGTCCTGAGAGGTGAAAAGAGCAGAGTGAAAAGGTTTACACATGGCAGCATGAAATGATCTAGTTCAAAAGTACGACCAAACCCTCCAGACTCATGACGAGGTCACCTCAATGCAAACGACATGCATGTTACACTGATGCAAATAAATGTATCAAATACAGATGATGAGGTAAAGTCTGACTGCGTACCACTTCTGCCAGGGCGGAGATCACCTTTCCCAGGGTGGTGAGGGACTTGTTGATGTTTGCTCCTTCCTTTAACCAGACACAAGGTTCAGGTTAAGATAACACAGAGAACAGTACAATGCTAGTATATTAGCTATCTATAATGCGTATTCTATATGCATTAGTGTAAGCATTAGTATGAAGCCCTACTTTAATATTAACAGATATTTTGTAACAGCTCACTAGATTTGATGGATTTGAATGAGAAGCAAAGGATTGTGGGTAGTCACCTTGAGTCTGGTTCCCTTGGCGCCGGTGGAGTCGGCCCGCTCGCTGCCCGCCAGATCCACCAGGCTGATCTTACTCACCTGCAACACAACAGGGGTCAGAACACCTGGTACACACCTGTCTGCACCTGGTAGACACCTGGTACACACCTGTCTGCACCTGGTAGACACCTGGTACACACCTGTCTGCACCTGGTAGACACCTGGTACACACCTGTCTGCACCTGTAGACACCTGGTGAGCAACTTTCTGCACCTGGTACAAACCTTTCTCTGTCTGGCACATACCTGTCTACACCTGGTACAAACCTGTCTGCACCTGGTGCATACCTAGTCTATACCTTGTACACACCTAGTCTATACCTTGTATACGCCTAGTTAATACTTTGTACACACCTGGTACACACCTGTCTACATCTGGTAAACACCCATGTACAATTGGTGCATACCTGTCTACACCTTGTACACACAGGGTAAACACCTGTCTACACCTGGTACATACATGGTTCACATCTATCTACACCAGGTACAAACCTGGTACACACCTTGTCTAAACCTGGTACCTGTCTGGTAGACACTTGATATACACTTAGTCTACACCTTGTACACACCTGTCTAAACCTGGTACACACCTGTCTATACCTGGTACACAACTGTCTATACCTGGTACACACCTAGGCTATACCTGGTACACAACTGTCTACACCTGGTACACACCTAGTCTACACCTGGCACACACCTGTCTATACCTGGTACACACCTGTCTACACCTGGTACACGTACCTTCTCTGAGGTGTTGTCGGTGTCTGCGTCGCGGCGCTTCTGGGTGAAGATGATGTTGAAGACGGCGTGGGAACGACTGCTGCTCTCGTTCATGTTGGTCGCTGCCACGGTCCTGCAGGGGGCGCACTCTGTTAAGATGTACCTTCTAGAATGTAACGTCTCCGACAGAATCCAAAGAACAGGCAAAGTCAACGCTGATTGGACGTGTACAGCGTATAGGGCAGTAAACCAGCAGTAAACCAGGCAGTCACGGGCGGTTCAGGGTGGAGGGTTGTAAAGTGGGACTGCGGCAAAATGTATAAACATAGTAAAGTCAACAGACCAGAGTCGTTAAGGACCTAAAAAATAACCCTGGAGTTAGGAAGGAACAATGATGGAGCAGTAGAGAACTGACACTAAGATCCTACTGAACCAACATAGATCATGTTAACAATTGATACAATTACACTAAAACGCTGCCTTCAGCCATTTTATTCCGTACAAATTTAAATTGTGTTTTGATTAAATCAAATCATCTTCAATACAAGAGAACCATCAGACTCAATCAAAACACAATTGAATCATAACAAAGTGGTTATGTCAAACAAAAATGGCTTATGGCCTATTTAATAATTAAAGATTAATGGATAACCATGCTATTAAATCGGATAAGACTTAATTAATGTTCAGGTAACTTATATCATTAAGAAAATGATTAAGCCATAATTAATCCTTTCTTCCACAGCTTCACTCCCTAGGCTGGGACAAGTGTCACATATCTTGTTCAGTAGTAGAATTGCAAGGGCTACGAATTATAGAATAGTTAGAAGTAGGCCTTCAAGGTGTGTTCCGGATTAACGGATGACTGCATCTATCATACAACCTCTCCCGCCTCTTTAAATCAGGAAAACCTCTCTCTAAGCATCGCAATCTCACAACCCTTTTCAACACACAGTTTGGAGATTCAAATTGCTCATTTATCTGTGGGGCCATGGCATCCCCACAGATTATTATAATTTCACTTTTATGCTGGTTTTAATGATCTGAAACAGCAATCTTACCAACACACAGCATGTCTAATGTCTTTGATGCCTCTGAACTCAGTGTTAACTCATCTATTTATAACCCTGCTGTTGGAGGCACAGAAAACCCATAAATGGGTCACTGGTTATTACTGTACTGTAGTAGAGTCCTGTGGTACTACAGATGACTTCAGTAAAGAAGAAGAAATCCTAGTTCATTCATTGAATCTGATGAGTCATTCGGAGTCGAACTCTGCATCCCACAATGACTTGAATATCTTCACCAGGAAGCCTAAAAATGATGTGTCATCCACCAGATACACAATCTGGTGGATGCTGTTTGTACCTAGAATTACACACTCCCTCCCATCCTTGATCTGTTACTGCGGTACCCTAGTGAACTACACAGCACTGCGATGTGGTTCTCCGGTGTGCTCCAGTCATGGAGGTACCAAGCTGCTCACGAGCTCAAACAGCAGCAGACGTTACGTTTCTATGCTCTTCTAGATGTCCTGGTCACCAGCGTGGAACATGGACAGTACTGGGTCGCCAAATGCAAGCCTCAGCAGTACTCACGGGTGTTCCCAAAGACTTTCTAGTCAGACAGCTGCAGCGAGTGTACGAGGACTCCCTGCAGCTACTGAGCCTGCTCGAGATGTTCTAAAGCCAGGAGGAGTGAGTGTACTAGGACTCCCTGCAGCTCCAGATGTTCTACAGCCAGGAGGAGTGAGAGTACTAGGGCTCTCTGGAGATCCAGATGTTCTACAGCCAGGAGGAGGGAGTGTACTAGGGCTCCCTGGAGCTCCAGATGTTCTACAGCCAGGAGGAGGGAGTGTACTAGGGCTCCCTGGAGCTCCAGATGTTCTACAGCCAGGAGGAGGGAGTGTACTAGGGCTCTCTGGAGATCCAGATGTTCTACAGCCAGGAGGAGGGAGTGTACTAGGGCTCCCTGGAGCTCCAGATGTTCTACAGCCAGGAGCAGCGAGTGCAGGGTGTGGTCAGAGCGGTGAAGCTGTGCCCCTCACCTGGCCTTGTTCCCAGAGTCCATGAGGTCCTGGATGTCGTTGTAGGAGGTGACGGCCAGCTTGGACAGGTCCTCCACGTAGGGCCCCATCAGAGGGTGCTCGCGGACCCGCAGGTGGCCCTTGTTCTTGGGGTTCAGCAGGTCACGCACGCGCTCGCAGTAGATCTCCATGTAGCTCACCTGAACGCAGAGAGAGGGGGTCAGCACAGGGAGAGCGCTCCTCGAGCCGACGTTGTGGCGGCAGGAAGTGTTTCTGTGATGTTACGCGCCGGCCAGCCGATCCGAGGGGCTCACCTCCACAGAGTAAGCCATGTTGTTGTCGATGTTGGTGTCGTTGAACTTGGTGAACAGGTCCTCACAGAGCTGGGGACGGAGCCGCAGTTTAGACAGTATTAAGGCTAGACTTACTTAAAGACGACACACACACATTTAGATTGAAGTTGGTTTTATTAACGGTGTGGGAAGCTTTACATGGTCTCAACAGCCACCACACAGAGGGACGGTGAGAGGGTGAGAGGGTGAGAGGATGAGAGGGTGAGGGGGTGAGAGATGAGAGGGTGAGAGGGAGTGACGGGGTAAGATGCTGAGGGTGAGAGGGTGAGATGGTGAGAGGTCAGAGGTGAGAGGCGGTGAGGTGATGAGAGGGTGAGGTTCCTCACCAGGGGAATGATCCCTTGCTGGTCCTTGACGTCCTGCTTGCCCATCATGGTGTAGGACTTGCCGGCGCCCGTCTGGCCGTAGGCGAAGATGCAGACGTTGTATCCCTCGAAGGCGTGAAGCAACATCTCCTCCCCGATGTCTTTGTAGACCTGGACCTGCGACGCAAAGTTGGAGTCCTCCGGCTGCACACGCACAGGGCACACGTGTTCATGTTAACATGTGAGTAGTAGTTGGAGTAGTATCTTACAGTAGAGTGGGACCAGTAAAGGTAGTTACTTACAGGTGTAACCTTTATCCATTTGTATTTATTTTTTTCAGATAAAACAATTAGGAGGTTTCTTATTTTCAAAGTCGACAGTGGTGTGGGACCAGTAGGACTAGTTACTTACAGTGGTGTGGGACCAGTAGGACTAGTTACTTACAGTGGTGTGGGACCAGTAGGACTAGTTACTTACAGTGGTGTGGGACCAGTAGGACTAGTTACTTACAGTGGTGTGGGACCAGTAGGACTCGTTACTTACAGTGGTGTGGGACCAGTAGGAGTAGTCGAAGTTGAAGCTCTTGTTCTCCTTGGGCTGCTTGGGGTTGAGGATGGCTGAAAGTTGGAGAGAAAACCGGGTCAGAACAAGGCGGGAGCGGCTGGAACCGGATCCTGGCTGGCTAACGGATGCATTGTGCTAACAGTGCTAACAGAGCTAACATAGTGCTATAAGAGCTGAAAGTGCTTGCATTGCTATCGGTGCTAATAGCTGGACTTAATGTATCGCAATAAACTAACCACAAACTTACAGCTAGAGTCGAACTACAGCTGTATCTTCTCAATGCCTTCAAAGTATTTCGAGCTAGCCATCATCATCGGACTCACAATGATGATAATGTACAACAATATAATCAAAGTATAAATCACGTAGATAAACTGTGCCTTCATAGCTCTAGAGGAGTGACATCAAATCAATTCTTTTTTTACAACCGTTTCATGGACCAATAAAGCCCTGATACAGCCTGATAGGTGTGATATCCTGGAACCCGAGGCGCTTTCTGACTCACTGTCCTCCTCCTCCACAACACAAGTATTAATACGTCCGGACCGGCCTCCGAGCCGCGCCGCCAGCACCCCCCCCCCAACCCCCCCACCCCCCTCCCCATGGAGCCAGGACCGGCTGTCCACTCAGGTAGAGTACAAGGTCAAAACAAAATGGCAGCATTTAAATAATGCACAGTCACGGAGGAACGCGGTCACACCGCTGAATCACAGAGCGGTTCAGACCGGAGCAGAGATTGTCCACGGATCAAAACGGCCACAAATTAACCCTGAAACGTTTCGGACTGGACCCGAGGTCTGGAGACAAATTCACATTCAAATCTGGTCGCTTTACTGTCGGCTGCTTGAGATTCTACGGGCCGTTTCAACGGGCGTGCCGGGGGTTTTAACGGTGAAACATGAACTGGGATGAGTCACGGTTCCCAGAGGACGTTCATTACTGGGAAGTCTTTTCCTCCTGCACTGGTTGAACTGGTTTCAGACCACCACGAGCTCTGCAGTCCAGCAGGACGACAAGAAAGATCTGGTTTGCCTTCAGTGATTGATTTGTCTCAAATTTGCATTTCCCAGAATCCTCTCTGGTGACTCATACGAGTTCCAGTATTCTGCTGGTACACGAGAAATATCTGTCTCTGTCCATCACCGTAATCTATCATCTCATCCAGGTATGAAAGCGACAACTAATTGTTTAGATTTTCATTGTCCTCAAATGCACCTGTCGTGGTCACCAGCGTTACATAATGCCAACATTTCCTATTATTGTTCATAATGTAATCTTTGTAATAGTGCAGCTCTGTCTGTGATGAACACACACACACACACACACACACGCACGCGCGCACACACACACACACACACACACGCACGCACACGCACGCACGCACGCACGCACGCACGCACGCACGCACGCACGCAAGCAAACACCCATTATGTTGTTCACACTCATTTTAAGAAGCAGCGCAGCGGTATCAGATGAAACCAGGACATGAGCTCTCAGAGATCAGAGACGACGTTCTCCTGTTTCCTCGCCCTCATCATTTAAAACACTGAGTGTCAGCACAGAGCCGGGACACCAAGAAGAGATGATGAAGTGATGAAATCATACCCTAACCAGAAGCTCACCGAATGAGCTTAGCCAGAGCTTGAACGCTAATGCTAACATGGAAAGAGTCAGGTTCAATGGAGGAAGTTAGCATCACGCTCAGACCAAGGACAGATTGTTGAGTCACCTAGCGTCTATATTCCATATTGGTTTGTTGGCTGGGAGAACCTTCTGTAATCTCAGGGGAAATGCCCTCTATAACTGCTCCAGAGTGGGGAAATAGAGGGCTCAGACTAAGAGAATGTATGCGTCGAGTTGTCATTGAGATTCTAGAATGTTCCCCCATCCAAATGACCAAGATGGCCGCCGGGTGTACCGGGCCTAGAGCCGGAGCGGAGGGAGACCACGGTGAAGACCGGGTCTGCGTGTGGGGGGGAATTACCGGCACCTTCCTGGTGGTTTTAACCCAATCAGATTAGCGCTGCACCTCAACCACTCCGGCAGCAGTAAGGAGATTAAACCACTTCATCATCGGGGGGTAGAGAGAGACCTTCCCCCAACGATGTCCGGTCCAAACCGCTTCCACCACACAGCCAACCCCCCTCTGGCAACGGCATCATCGCTGACATCATCCTGGACTGGGGTCTGAGTCACCCCAGGGGAATCATCCAGAGCCTCTGATTGGCTGACGGGATGAGTGGATGATTGACTGACAGGATGACAGGATTAGTGGATGAGAGGATGTGTTGGTGAGAGGATGAGTGGATGACAGGATGAGAGGATGTGTGGGTGGGAAGATGACAGAATGAGGACGTGACGTCTGTGTGACTAGGATTCCCAGCGTTGATTCGATAGACCTGGCGTGAGGCTGATTCTCTGCGGGGCTTTGAGCTTCACGGACGCAGAGAGAAGAGAGACGCGGCAGGGGGTCGACAGGGAGAGGGAATGACGTGCAGCACTGAGCCGCAGGTGGGAATCAAACCTGCCTCGCTGCCCGTCCGCCCGGCTACGCGGTCAGTGTGAGAGCGGCCACCTGCAGCTGACTCTAAAGGAGGGGAAAAGGGCTCAGTCCACCATTGTGTCCAGATAAACACCAGCTCAATGCTCTAATCTCTGCTCAGTCCACAGACAGTACTCGTGAATGAGTACTGTGTACATACTGTAGCAGTACTCTGTGTAATCTCTGCCGGCCTGTAAGTGCAGACATTGAATACAAACTGTTGGTTTAAGCAGCTGGTTCGAGAAGAGACAGTGACGATGCAGCGCTGACCAGTGTTAACCAGTATTAACCGGTACAAACCAGAGAGACACAGACCTGCTGTCTGCGTACAGTAACTGATCTGAGACTCCTGGTTAGCTGCTGGGCAACATGTGACCGGGTCTGGAGTGTCACAGGTCACACAGGTCAGGGGTCAGGGATCACCGCCCCCAGCGAACCAGAGATCAAATGAAAAGACACCAACGTGTTTGAGCCTGTTACAGCTGCCACTCACTGGATACATACAGGACATATGTATGTACAGATATGTGATATGCATATCTATATAGATATAGATATAGTTATCTATATCTATAGATAAAGATATAGCTGTATAGATATATTGATATATGATGAGGATGAGGATAAATACGATACATGTGATGAATAGTCCTGCATTAAATAAGATAATATGGGAAGGCAACCATGAGATAATCATGATATATTGGTGACTACATGACATAATCATGAGCGATAGCAACATATAATATTTATGTTTAGACATGCGCCATGTACAGATATGTGTGATCCATGACACAACCATGATGGACAGCATGAGATACGTCTGCAAAGTGCCGTTGTTGCGAATGGAGCATTCATGTTCTGACATCATGAATATGTGATATGATGTCACGATGATGAGTAGTGAGACTCTAATAGTGATGAATGTACATACACGATGAGCAGCCGCATAGAGGGCTGGAGGCCTGGGCCGCGGTTCATTATTAGTTCTTCCTTACAGAGGGGGAGGGGGAGGGGCTCAGGCTGGGAGTCTGCATCTTAATGAAGACAGGGGGGGGGGGGGGGGGGGGGGAGGAGGAGGGGGGGGGGGAGGAGGGGGGGTGAGGGGTGAGGGGGCGCAGGGAAGGATGTGTCTGCCAAGGGCCTGTCAGACTGAAAAGACCCAAATCACTGCCTGCTGCCATTCTCTGGCCCGCTGGGAGACACACTGGTCGCCCCTAGGAACGAGGAAAGGGAGAGGGGGGGAGAGAGGGGGAGAGAGAGAGGGTGTGAAAGAGAGAGGGGGAAGAGAGAGAGAGGGAGAGGGGGGCAGAGGGAGAGGAGGGGGAGAGGGAGGAGAGAGAGAGGGTGTGAAAGAGAGAGGGGGAAGACAGAGGCGGGGAGAGGTGGGAGAGGGAGAGTTGGGAGAGAGAGGGGGGGGGGGAGAGAGTGAGAAAGAGAGAGGGGGGGAGAGGGAGAGGGGGGAGAGAGAGTGAGAGAGAGAAAGAGAGAGGGGGGGGAGTGAGAGAAGAAAGGGGGGAGAGAGAGGGAGGGAGAAGGGGGGGATAAAGAGAGTTACGAGAGAGAGAGCGTGGGCGGGGGGAGTGAGAGAGAGCGAGAGAGAGAGAGAGAGAGAGAGAGAGAGAGAGAGAGAGAGAGAGAGAGAGAGAGAGAGAGAGAGGGAAGGCTGAGCGAGGAGGGAGACGGACAGGAGACAGATTGCGTTCTGCTGCTCCAGTCTGGGAGGAACAAGGCCTCATTCTTCTGGAGTCCATCGTCCTGCCGGTCCCCACGGCCACAGCCAGGGGACCGGCCCTTTAACGGCGGTGTGTGCATCTGTGTCTGTGTGTGTCTGTGAGGGTATCTGTGTGTGTGTGTGCGTCTTTGTGTTTGTGCATTTGTGTGTGCACACATCCAGAAAAATGCAGTTAGTGCATATGTGTGCGTGCGTGCGTGCGCATGTGCGTGCGTGCATGCGTGTGCACGTGTGTGTGTGTGTGTGTGTGTGTGTGTACCACAGCTCAGGCTGGACATTGTTTCGACATTGCATCGAGGAACGCTCCAGAATTAGGAGTATCACTGCCTAGCATGCTTGCTTGCTAATTCTAGCTAGCATGACGGGTCCGTTTTTTGCCACGGCCCGTCCAAAGATACACAACAAGACATTTAAGCTTTCGTATTCGATATCTTCAGCTGTGAGAAAAACTGCACTGTAATATTTTCAGGGCACATGCTATTGGAAGGACTACATGAGTTTAAAACGTGAACCATCTCCCTCACAGCTGAGCAGTAGAACAACAACAACAGGACCAACATGGCGTCTGCGTCTCCGGTCTCCCTGGGCTGGGCGGGGCTACTCGGCTAAATTAGGCCAAACTGTAAATATTTTAGGACGGCTCCTCCATTATTAAGCAGCAGCTTTAACTTCTTCACAGATTAGAGATCAGGTATCTGAAGCCACCTGCGCCGTAATATCCCTCAGAGACTTCTCCAACATACCCGGACATCTCCTGCATACCTGGACATCAGCACAAATACCCTACTACTAGCATGTATACCCTGAAATCAGTACACATACCCTGACATCAGCACACATACACTGATACTAGTATGCATACCCTAATACTAGCATGCATACCCTTATAACATCATATATACCCTTATAACATCATATATACCCTAATACTACCATATATACCCTAATACTATCATATATACCCTAATACTATCATATATACCATAATACTTTCACCACACCCTAACTCTATCACACATACACGTACGTATCTGAAGTCTGATGGGACAAGGAAGGGGGAAAGGGGTTAATTTGCAAACAAAACAAAAGCAGTAGTGAACTGCAATAAAGTCTCCGCACATGTTTCAAATCGACACGGTGATGCCTGGCTGCAGTAACACTCTTTCTCAAATCCCCTCTGAGAGCTTCATCCACTCCTGTGATTGGTTAATTCTTCGGTGGACCGTCTCAATACAGGAACAGGAAACAGGAAACATGATGGAGCTCCGCCCCTTCCTGTTGCTGGGTTCCGGCCCTGTGCCGTCTCCCCCAGAATGATACAACACAGCAGGACTGCTGGGTCCAGGGTTACACATACCCCTACCTTAGATACCCTATCCCAAGTACCCCAATTCCACCCAGATACCCAACACTTATCCCAGATACCCCAAACCCACCAGTATACCCTGCTCTGGCCTCTCCTACGTCCCAGACCCATCAGCCTGGCCCAGTGTCCTGGTACTGGACTTACAGCCATTTGTTTCGGCTCACAGATATGATCAGCAAAGAGACGGGGTCCTGATTAGGAGAAGCGTTCCACCATTATGTCTCCCAGCCTGGATCCCTGTCCCATTAGTAGATAAAGGTCCTTAATAAATATTGGTTCCCTTTCTCCAGGGATTACAGACCTCTCCGTTATCGCGGCAGTGGGTTTAACGGACGGCGCGGAGAGAGAGGGCTTAGTTTATTACTTTTTCTGTCTGCTTTTTTCCTCAGTGGGAAAATGAACATCAATCGCAGTAGAAACTGCCCTGCATCAACTCTCTCCTTAGGGCCAGCGAACAGGAGAGAGAGAGATTACTCAGATCAACAGTACTCTGCCTTTAAAGACTGTCCAACATCAAAAGACCCCTTAAAACGATTAACACTGCCAATCCCCGTAAAGACTTCCTATCAACAACCGCCCCACTGTCTACCCTTAACCCTAACACCAACCATCCCTATAAACCCTTACCCGAACCCAAACACCAAAAACAACAAAACCTCAACGACCGCTTTTCTGGGAGTGACGGTCGAAACATCATCCATCCCCAGACTAACATCTACGATTCCTGCAGTGACTGTGAAGATGACAGGCAGACAGGCAGACAGACAGACAGACAGCAGACGGACAGACTTACTGGTGGTGTTCCCGTTCATCTGGATGATGCACTTGCTGTCCTTGCCCATCTCCCTGGAGTTGAACGGCCGGACGCGCACCGCCACTTTGACTGAGGCCGCCATGGCTCCTCCTCCTGTCTGGCACCCTGGGGTGGGGAGGGGGGGGGGGGGTGTGTGGTCCTGCTCAGGGGGTCTGGGTCCGGCTCAGGGGGGCTGGGACCGGCTCAGAGGGTCTGGGTCCGGATCACTGCAGATCTAGAGGAAGAGAGCCATGAAGAGGACGATACATCTTTTATTGTGCTACTTATGAGTGTGGTTGCAAAGCAAGGCACCAAGCCATTTTTTTAAATATTATTATTATGGTAAAATTATTTAAAAGAAATTGCTAATATCATCATAGGGGGCACTGTAGCTCATGGTCAAACCCTGACGACCACACTTCCCACTCTGGTGGCCATCTTTCTACTAACTAATATTCGGGCCTTCATTGACATCATGCTTAACAGTTTTGCCTTAAGGTCCGATAGATTCTGTACTTTGAAGATTTGGAACACCTTGAAAAAATTCTGAAAACGAATGTGTGTTGCATTGTGTTGTGTTGTGTTGTGTTGGAAGGTGTGTTGTAAGGTGTGTTGTAAGGTGTGTTGGAATGTTTGTTGTAACGTGTGTTTCGTTGTACTGTGTGTTGTGTTGTAACGTGAGTTGTGTTGTAATGTTGTTGTAACGTGTGTTGTAATGTGTGTCGTAATGTGTGTTCTCTTGTAATGTGTGATGTGTTGTAACCTTGGTTGTGTTGTAAGGTGTGTTGTGTTGTTAAGTGCGTTGTGTTAGTCAGATCCATTTATAATGTTGTGTCATGTTAGTGAACAACGTGTTATGGCTATGGGTGTCCTTATGGTTATTTCATGTTATTACATCGTATGTTGACCGACTGTTACATGATCACCTATCATGGATTGATTCATCATGAGCCATTCAATTAATGTGTGTTATATAGGTCATATTCTGAAGATTTTCAATCAGCAGATTGTGAATCTTCAGCCACCGTGGGAATATACGGGTGTGCCTTTTCTTAAAAACCCTTACATTTATAAAAACAAATATGTGAATACATTATAAATATAAAGATGTTGATATGGTTGCCTGCATTTGTGTCGTGTGTGTGTGTGTGTGAGTAATGTGTGTCTAGCATGAGTGTGTGTCACATGTGTGCAGGGTGTGTATTGTGCGTCTAGTCTGCATGCTTCATGTGTATGTGTGTAGTGTGTTTGTAGTTGTGTGTGCATGTGTGCGTGTGCGTGTGTGTGTGTGTGTGTGTGTGTGTGTGTGTGTGTAACATGTGGGAACAAAGCGTGCATGGTCAGCGAGGGCCTGGGCAGCAGAAGTGCAGCCACAGCTAAATGTCCGCCTGCCTCCAGCATAACAATAGACCCAGTATGGACACACACACGTTACAAATCACACACACAAATGCGCGCACGTACATACGTACGTACACACACACACACACATGCAAACACACACACACCCGTTACAAATCACACACATTACAGCACACACACACACACACACACACACACACACACACACACACACACACACAACCATTACAAAAACACACACACACAAATGCACGCACATACACACGCACACACATGCAGACACACACAAAATGACCAAACACGCTAATTAAAAAGAAACTCACATGCACGTACATATGCACACACACACAAATACTAACAAACAAATACATAAAAAAACACACACGCACACCCCTGAATTCATTTTAGGGCCACAGAGACGAGGTCAGGGGTCAAACCCACCAAGGTCATCTCTGCTCTGGGTCTCCTAAAGCATGTGTGATTAAATCACCGCGCTAATGGATGGAAGGGGGGGTCTATAGTAACACACACACACAAACCCACACTCAGACACACAGACACACACAGACACAGACACACACACTCACACACTCACACACACACGCGGGAGGGGCCGCCCAAACTATGCTCTGATTGGCCGACACGAGAGCCATTCCTAGGAGTGGCCGATCAACAAAGAGCGAAATATCTAAATCAAACGTAGTGTTGTTGAGTCCCCCCCCCCCCCCCCCCCCCCCCCCCCTCCCCGGTTCTCCCGGACCCCTCCCCACTATCCCTGTCTGGCCCCGCCCCCGTCTGGCAGTCGGCCCCGCCCACAGCGCCGGTATCACCGGGCCGGGCTCTCTCTCTCCGAGGCCTAATGGATGGAAGTCGCGTGTGAAATCGATCGATGAGTCAGACGGCCCGAGGGCGTCCATGACTCACGGGAGGGGGGGGCATGGGGAGGGGGCATGGGGCATGGGGGGCACGATGGTCCCCTCTGGGTCAAGCCCCCGCCCCAGGGGGGGGTCTGGCTGACGGATGGTCGGGGCGCAGGCCGCGGTTCTGGCTGTGAAAGTGCTGTGTCACCCCCCCCCCCCCCCCCCCCCCCCCCCCCACCCAAACACACACACTCACAGGAGCCCGCCTACACCCAAAACATGTGTGTGCGTCCGTGTGCATGTGGGAGCACACACACACACATTCAGAGAGTGTGTGTGCGTGTTTATGTGTGTATGCGTGGTCATGTGAGCGGACGTGCGTTTGCGTGCGTACGTGTAAATGCGTGCGTGTTGGTCACTCGTCCCCCCAGGGGTTGGAAACATACGAGTGTGTGTGTGTGTGTGTGTGTGTGTGTGTGTGTGTGTGTGTGTGTGTGTGTGTGTGTGTGTGTGTGTGTGTGTGTGTGTGTGTGTGTAGGACCAGGCTAGTAAAGCTAAACTGCTGTAGCAGGATATTGGTCAACAGATTCATCAAATTATATTTGTCTGGGGTCGTAAAGGAGAACCGCGACAGGGTTGTTCTGAAACCACACTGCTCCACCTGCACCACCCAATAAATAGCACTACCTCTACCCAACCCTGGCTGGGGGGGGGGGGGCGGGGTATTGACAGGCTGGGGGGTGTAATCGTATTGGTTTACATGCAAACTGCGTCACACTTTGATGTCTCCAAGCCTGCGTTTAGTAGAAAGGTGTCCTGCCGTTAAAACAAGGAGTCTAGTGTAATCCTCCGGTGAACAGAGGCATCCGGACAGGATCTCATCCGATGCAACCATCACCCTGACCGGTAGGACTACATTAGGGGCGGAAAATGAAGTGAGAGGCTAGGCCTGTTTGTTTGAGTTATCTGGGCATCAAAATAATGAACACCAGCTTGTGTTTAGGAGCAGACATGGTGAGGCTGTCCAGGGCACAGTACCCAGCCCAACGCCTCTGCTGATAACAATGGACATGGGTATTTAACGGGCTTTTATTCATAGATACGTCGTTCGTATCTCACCCCAGACGTCTTCCACCTGACACGGGCTACGACATATGAATACGACAAGGCGTTCGTCAACATGGATTCCGCCTGTCATCGCATAATAAATACCGCGTACACAACGAATCAAATATAAAAACAACACGATATCCACAGTGAATCACAACCGTTAGATTGAATGACAACACGTCGGTGTGCTCGAAGAGCCAGGGGTCTGGTGACAGCTCCGCACGGCCGCACCCTACACCCCGCTACACCCCGCAGGATCCCGGGAGGATCCGCCGCCCGCCGCACAGACGCGCCTCGTTAAAAATGCATCGGCGCCTCATCACCGGAACAATGAAGGGGGATGAGGCTCACCTCTCGGCCTGGTCTCTGCGTGGGCTGGCTCCTCTCCTGGAGCCCGCTCGTTGGCTGCTGCTGTGTGTCCTTGGTTCGTGTTCACCATCCACCCCCACCTCCACCGCCGCCACCCACCGCCTCGTCTCGTCCCGCTGTCCCGCGATAACCACACTATCCTCCTGTCAAAACGACGCCGTCTTTGCCACCCGACCCCCTTCCGTCAAGCACGGGGAAGCCAAGGTGAACGGATACCGGAGAGCTCTGTTCTGGAGCCCCCGGTGTTAGGAGAGAGAGAAAGGGAGAGAGAGAGGGAGAGAACGGTGAGGCTACACTCTGGCTAAGGGCAAAATGGCTCTGCTGTCTCCTCCCTGCTGCGCCTCCGAGAGGATGCTGAGCTCTGTGGTGACGTCAGCACGGAGAGAGCGAGGGAGAGGGCAGCGGCGATGCGGAGGAGAGAGAGAGAGAGAGAGAGAGAGAGAGAGAGAGAGAGAGAGAGAGAGAGAGAGAGAGGGGGATTAGGATATCAAGTTGAAAACTCACACGAGTCTTAACTGCAGATAAATAAACGATCTTATGTCCGTCAAACCGACAAAGAACTCAACTGCATATTATCACATGTTAAACAATATTACGCTCAGTCAGTATTAATACACTTGTTTCAAATCAAGATAATGACAAGACAGCTTTTGAAAAGAATGAAAACATTTAGGCCGCTTGCATTTACATTAGACTTGCAGTGTTATTTAATATACACATGTTGTTTAATGTATTATATTACCCTATATTATGTGTTGTGACAGTGGTCTGTACAGGTGAGTACTGCGGCTGGGTTGCCAGGTTGGGCAGGTATGAGACAGTGGTATGTACAGGTGAGTACTGCGGCTGGGTTGCCAGGTTGGGCAGGTATGTGACAGTGGTATGTACAGGTGAGTACTGCGGCTGGGTTGCCAGGTATGTACACCTCCAGGGTCCACCAGCCCTATGAGCTGCAGGTAACCTGGAGAACAGGTGAGCTCAGGTTACCTGGAACACAATGCAGACGCTTTCAATGACACCTCTCTCTCTCTCTCTCTCTCTCTCTCTCTCTCTCTCTCTCTCTCTCTCTCTCTCTCTCTCTCTCTCTCTCTCTCTCTCTCTCTCTCTATTATAATGTTCTATTAATGTTAATGCTGAATCATTCAGTCAGCATTGAAAGTTTAAACAGCAATGTAAGGCCTGTTTGTCTGCTGGTTGGCTGGTTAGCAGAAGGCCTGTTTGTCTGCTGGATGGCTGGTTAGCAGAAGGCCTGTTTGTCTGCTGGTTGGCTGGTTAGCAGAAGGCCTGTTTGTCTGCTGGTTGGCTGGTTAGCAGAAGGCCTGTTTGTCTGCTGGTTGGCTGGTTAGCAGAACCCAGTCGACCCCAGGTGAAGGCCAGCAAGCTTTAGCACGGGAGCATGCTACTGGCCTACCAACACTCAGCCGCCAGCAGTATCTAAATCCGGGGCCCGGGGCCCTGAATAATTTATAGTGCTGAATGAGCCACTGCCCGTTTAAGCCCGGCCTCTGACTGGGACGTGCGTTTAAAGACCTACCGACGAGTGCATTTAGGTTTCATGTTTTTATTAAAAGTGTTTCAGGTCTGTCCAGTATTAGTAGTATTTCCCATGAGAATGGTCTTGTTGTGAATGTGATGGATGAACATTCAATACACGATGTGATGGTGTAGAAGCGAGGGCTACAGTCAGACGCTGGCTGCAGCATCTGTGGTGAGACCTTCCACCGCCACTTGGGTTCGCTGTGGGGACATTTATCATGATACATTTGTCCTATAAAATCAACCAATCAAAGATCAAATCAAAAGATTTAATCAATTTGTTTTTTGATAAGATTGGTACTGGGTAGGGTGTCCCCTCGTCAGGAAAATCAAGGTTACATTGAGACCATCATGAGTGTGGAGGTGCGGAGACCAATCTCAACCATGCAATAAGTCGTAACTCGCGATCAAAAGCGATCAGAACCAATGTTCAGTAAATCAGTCGGCTTCAAAGCGGCCCAGGGACTTGAACCTCGCCGTGTTCGCTCATAAGCCTCGGTGTCATCAGCATGGCGGCATGCTCACGTAATATTACGCACACATGTATCAAGAAAACGCACATGCGGCGACACGTCCAGTTTGCCCCCGAATCAATAGGCAAGGCAAGGCAAGGCAACTTTATTTATATAGCACTTTACATACACAAGGCAGACTCAAAGTGCTTCACATATAAACATATGTGAAGCAATAGAGGTGACGTCGGGTCAGGAGGCGGAGTTAACCGCTCGTGTGCTGCAGGCCTCCAACACGCTGTCACACATGTCTGCAGCATCTCAGACCCCCCGTTGATAGACAGCTGTCAACGTCAGTCGTGAACATGGAGCTCGGTGCGACCATCCGGGCCGTCAAGAGCCGCCGTGTGCTGCTTGGTGACGTCATCCAGCCGGCAGTCATCTACGTCAGAGACGGGAAGATCCAGAGCGTCCGGCCCGGCAGCGCGCTTTCCGCGGACGAGGAGTCTTGTGAGGTGGGCTCGTGTTCAAATAACAATCAGTCATCGGTGTTCAAATTCCCGTTCATCTGGTCTTTCAAGGCGAGTCAGACTGGGAACTGACTTCCCAGTCAACTACCTGTCGGGGGCATCATATTCTAGATAGATGAAAACGAATGCTAGACACTGAAAAACTATAAATATCTATAGATAAAGAGAAATATACTAGAAAGCAATGTATATTACAGGGTAGGCTATATAGCTAGCAAATAAACAAAGTTTATTTGTCAAAGTTGTACACAATTAAGAGGTACAGTATCAGTAGCTTGTGGCATCACTCGATATGTTATGTAATTAAAATACATTACATAAAAAGTTATTAAAGAGTTACGAGGATACAGACGCGCTACGAGACGAACAATAACACGATTGACACGGTTTATAGCCATTATCAGCAACGTTGTCAATCAATACCTTTGAAAATGCTGTCCCGTTAGCGATATCACACACAGGCTACACAATTTCGTCATCGCCACGACCTCCTCCTTCGTTCATCTCACCGGTGACGTCCCCGTGGTGACGCCACACTCCCTGTGTTTGTGTTTGCGCGGGCAGGTGTGGGACGTGGGCGACCGGGTGGTGATGCCGGGCCTGGTGGACAGCCACGTGCACGTCAACGAGCCCGGGCGCACGTCCTGGGAGGGCTTCTGGACCGCCACGAGAGCCGCCGCCGCCGGGGGGGTCACCACCATCGTGGACATGCCGCTGTACGTGACTTCCTGCCCTCCCCCCCCCCCATGATCGGGGGGGTGCATTTACATTGAGGTTGTTTATCAGGTGCTTCTATCCAAAGCGACTTACAATAAGTACATTTGCCAGAAGAAAGAGAAACAACAATACATCACTGTCGGTACAGTAAGGATGACAACATATAATATACAATAAGTGCGTATGAGGGCTGTGGGGGAGTGTCTCTCTTGCTTGGGGCCGAGTATAGCAGTGTGTTCGACTCCCAGTACCAGCGGGTTCTGGCTTTGAGCCGAGCTGAGATCGAGTTGGCGTGCTTGTGCTAAGCTCCCTGTCTCTGTAAGGATCCCTGGACGTCGTTTAGGAGCGATACAATCTGGGGAGTACCGAAATAAATACGGAGACCCTTATTTGGAAATGTGTCGTGTACCTCCTGTTCCCATAGCAACAGCATCCCCCCCACCACCACGCTGGGGAACCTGGACGAGAAGATGTGCGTGGCCGAGGGCCAGTGCTTCGTCGACACCGCCTTCTGGGGCGGGGTCATCCCGGGGAACCAGGTGCAACGAGAGGAAATAGTTCAATAATGCTTTAATGTCCCAGAACAGGGAAATGGGACACACACACACACACACACACACACACACACACACACACACACACACACACACACACACACACACACACACACACACACACACACACACACACACACACACACACACACACCAAAACAACAATACAACGAAGTCGAAATACAGAGATAGTGTCAACGGGAGTTCAGATCAAACTAGGGTCCAACAACTGAGTGCAAAACGTTGTGAAGCTGACAGGGTGGAAGTTGACCCGATGCCAGTTGGACCAGGTTTCTGTTGGTCATCCTAGCAGGAACTGATGCAGCAGTGCCAACTCATTCAGAAGCCAGTGACACTGTAGAATATCAGTAGCGTTTCTGCAAAGAATCGGTGATGTCACGATGAGGTACCGGTGATGTCATGACGTCCAACCAGTTGCTGTCGATCAAAAGTGTAACGCTTTGATATCAGGGCGGTGTTTTGACCTTCGGCCAGGGGTGTAGACCTGGTCCTGGATCAGCTCTGTGTGTTCCTGCCGTCCCCCAGCTTGTTGAAATCCCCCCCGCTGGTTCCCCTCTCTACAGCTGGAGCTTCGCCCCATGATCTGGGCCGGCGTGGCGGGCTTCAAGTGCTTCCTGATCCACAGTGGCGTGGACGAGTTCCCCCACGTGGTCGACGCCGACCTCCACGCGGCCATGCAGCAGCTGCAGGGCACCGGGAGCGTCCTGCTGGTAGGCCACGCTCCTCAGGACCCGGACATCACTTCCTGGGTGTGATGTCCACACCCAGGAAGTGAAACTACCCACTTCCTGCCCTTGACCTCTATATCAGTGTCTGCTTAAAGAAGGAATGGTGGTCATGTGAGTTTTGTGTTCCCCTAGTTCCACGCTGAGAAGGAGGTTCCCGAGACGATAGAGGAGAGCGGTGGTAAGTAGCTAATAAAATAGTCCCGTAAAGTACATGCGATGCTGCCAGGATTGACCTCCAGCCATGCACTGGTCCAGCCCGCACCATAACACCCAATGAGCCAAATCCAGACGGGATGTCCAAATCCAGTCGTGGACTTCCGGGAGCTTTATGAACCTGGCGTTTCCCCTGTGCCTTCAGACCCGTGTGAGTACTCTACCTTCCTGCGGTCGCGGAAGGACGTGATGGAGGTGGAGGCGATCCGCACCGTCACCCAGCTCTGCCTGCAGTACCGGTGAGAGCCACAAGACGCTCACCAGCAACACCGCTAGGGATCGTAACCTCCACTACCGTACTGCAGCGATACTGACACCACAACATACTTGACAATACGCAGCGATAGGACGTTTGGAGAGCAACGTCAGCTTAATGGCGTCATAGTATAGCAGTAAAAACAACATAATTGTCCCATTATCAGGGGGGGGGGTTAGGCTCTTCACACCCTCAGCCCTGAGGCTCTGGGTTCGGATCCCAGTGTCCCTCTGAAGTCTCCAACCTCTGACCTCTGCCCCCACAGGGTCCGGTGTCACATCGTCCACCTGTCCTCGGCCGAGCCGCTGGCTCTTATCCGGGGGGCCCGGGCGGCGGGGGCCCCGCTGACCGTGGAGACCACCCATCACTACCTGACCCTCTCCTCCGAGGACATCCCCCCCAGGGCCACGCAGTTCAAGTGCTGCCCCCCCATCCGGAGCCAGGCCAACCAGGTAGGCCCACCGCTAGGCCCGGCGTCGGGCGAGCGCCCCCGGTGGCCCGGCAGGGAAGTGCTGACAACGCGGCGCGTCTGACGAGAGACCGGAGTGTGTTCTTGTTGTTGTGTACTTTTGTGTTGTCGTGTGCATGCGTTACGTTCGATGTCATTTAGAACCTGAAGCTCAGAGTCAGGACTCGAGCCTCGTTCAGACTAACATGTATCTGCTTAGCCTCTTAAAGTCTCTTAAAGACCCGTCACAGCGTGACTATCCTTCACTATTCCACTAGCCTTCATCAGAGTTGGTCTCCAGGGTCCAGTGGTCCCCCGGGGCCACCGTACTCTAACGCCGTGGTTGGTGGGCTCTCTGGTCCCTCAGGAGCAGCTGTGGGCGGCGCTGAAGGCCGGAGACATCGACATGGTGGTCTCGGACCACTCCCCCTGCACCCCCGAACTCAAGAACCTGGACACTGGAGACTTCAGCCAGGCCTGGGGAGGGATCTCCTCCCTGCAGTTTGGTAACCACGACAACGTCACTATTTAATAGTCATATACTAATTAAACGTATTTATGTCATAAGAAGCAGGTAGGGTTAGGGGTTATCTTGCTCTGTGATGCCTACAGGTAGAATGCGGACATTGGGAATCGAACGCCAAACCTTTTAGAAGCTTTCTATCCTATCGCTTCTATCGCTGTCACTCCTCTTGGCAAGGCAGGGAATACCTGCATACCTGCACAATACCGGAATCATAGTCATCTTCTGACTCTAAGTACAGTAAGGTAGATGTTTGCACCTGAACTTTACCTAGTAGACCATTAGGTCTCTTCTCCCACGTGACAGTTCAGACGGTGTGTGTGTTTGAGTAAAGTCCACGAGAGACAAACAAACAGCCCAGTCTGACAGTAATAATTGACAGGTTCAAAGTCTCCCGTCTCTTCAAAAGACCTCCGCTACGAACCAGAAAGCTGGCAGCTTAATGTACCAAGAGAATGAACATTTATCCACAATGTTAGCCTGGATATGAAGATCTGTCAGGAAAATTATCCCATCAGCTGGTAGTAGGAATATGGATTTCTGATCGTCCATTCCAGTCCAACACTTGACTTGCACAAGGCCCATTGCTTTTAACCACTGAAAACACACAGCTTTCTTACTACTTTACAATCGTGTTATTTAGAAGAGCCTTTAATCCAAAGAGGCTAATTATTCGTTAATGTAGGAAGGTGTTCAGACATCTTTCTCAAGGTCGCCCCTCTACAGGTCAGGCTGAGGACAGCAGGGATGGAAACCGCTAGAACCCCCTCACCTCTAGAACCCCCTCACCTCTAGAACCCCCTCCCTACTAGAACCCCCTCACCTCTAGAACCCCCTCCCCACTAGAACCCCCTCACCTCTAGAACCCCCTCACCTCTAGAACCCCCTCCCTACTAGAAGAACCCCCTCACCTCTAGAACCCCCTCACCTCTAGAACCCCCTCACCTCTAGAACCCCCTCACCTCTAGAACCCCCTCCCTACTAGAACCCCCTCCCTACTAGAACCCCCTCACCTCTAGAACCCCCTCCCCTCTAGAACCCCCTCCCCTCTAGAACCCCCTCACCTCTAGAACCCCCTCCCTACTAGAAGAACCCCCTCACCTCTAGAACCCCCTCACCTCTAGAACCCCCTCACCTCTAGAACCCCCTCACCTCTAGAACCCCCTCCCTACTAGAACCCCCTCCCTACTAGAAGATCCCCCTCACCTCTAGAACCCCCTCCCCTCTAGAACCCCCTCCCTACTAGAAGAACCCCCTCACCTCTAGAACCCCCTCACCTCTAGAACCCCCTCCCTACTAGAAGAACCCCCTCACCTCTAGAACCCCCTCACCTCTAGAACCCCCTCCCTACTAGAACCCCCTCCCTACTAGAACCCCCTCACCTCTAGAACCCCCTCACCTCTAGAACCCCCTCACCTCTAGAACCCCCTCCCCTCTAGAACCCCCTCACCTCTAGAACCCCCTCACCTCTAGAACCCCCTCCCTACTAGAAGAACCCCCTCACCACTAGAACCCCCTCCCTACTAGAACCCCCTCCCTACTAGAAGAACCCCCTCACCTCTAGAACCGCCTCACCTCTAGAACCCCCTCCCCTCTAGAAACCCCTCCCCTCTAGAACCCACTCCCTACTAGAACCCCCTCCCTACTAGAACCCCCTCCCTACTGGAAGAACCCCCTCACCTCTAGAACCATCCTGTGTGTTCTGTGTGGGTGGCAGGTCTGTCACTCTTCTGGACCTCCGCGAGTGGGCGGGGCTTCCAGCTCTCGGACGCGACGCGACTCCTCTCCCGGAACACGGCCCAGCTGTGTTGCCTTGACGACCGGAAGGGGAGCCTGGCGCCGGGCTACGACGCCGACCTCGTCATCTGGGACCCAGAGCGGGAGTTTGTGGTGTGTGTTAAAAAAAACCGGTTATTCACCGGAACTACTTCAAACGCTGCATGAATATTAAGCGCAGCTCTCCGACTTACAGCATGAACATGTCTACATTCTAGAAACACAATCATTGTCCTTATTGCACATGTTAGCATAAATGCCCTAAAAGGCCGAGTTTGACTAAAAGCCAACCTCTAAGACCAAGACTGGTTCTTTCCTCATCTGTCCAGGTCCAGGAAGGAAACATCCACCATAAAAACAAGGTACGCAAACACCGCCCTCGATACCATCACCAGGAAGCTACGATACGCTAATAAATGAAAAGGGCCCCTATTTCGTCACCCAGATCAGCCTACCATTTGGTACAGTCCACTAGGCTGATCCACCATTATACATCTTGGACTCTCCCACAGGTGAAGTCTCCAAACGGGGAGGTTCAAAGGCTTGTAGCGGCCAATCTCATCACACCCGGGGGAAAATAGGGGCCCTCGAAATGTAAAGCTACCCAGTCTTACACCCAGTCTATTTGATCAAATGTGTGACCTTGCGATGTGTCTTCCTGCAGGTGACGCCCTACCTGGGGGGCACGCTGCGGGGACTGGTGCACGCCACCCTGGTCCGCGGCCAGCTGGTCTACCGGGAGGGCTCCTTCTGCCTCAAACCCTTGGGCAAGCACCTGCTCGTCTCTCCACGACAGCCTCAAACCCCCAAACTCTAACCCTAATAAAACCGTTTTATAACTCAGACTGCTGTCGTGTTGTCTCATTATCATGTTGAGGGATGAGATTTTTCAAATTAAATGAATAAATCTGGATGTTGCCATGACAACAATTTTATAATAATCACGTGATCAAAATCCGCTGCTTAAATAATTCAAGCATATTTTTCATAGCAGTAAAAAATATCTGAAAAGGTGACCAAACAAATCTCTGAACCAGCTTTTTTGACCGAACCACTAATTAAATTAGCCTTTATGTCTCTGTCAATCCTAAACCAAATAACTATCGTCGGAAACAGAGGGGACATAACCCCCGGGTCTGTGACCTGTACCTTCACCCCCTGGCCCTGTTTGTAAAGGACGGGGTATCATCAGCTTTTAATCAGCTCCACCACGACCACTGCAGGCTGCAAAACACACGCATATCGTCGATATAATGCGATCAGCTTTGTCTTGCATTTAACTCATCCGCCAATAATTAACTTAGTAAGCTTTAATACACGACTAGAGTTCAGCTGTTCTGATAAGAAAGAAGAGCAAATGTATGAAATATGTGTAAATGGTGCATGAAAATAAATTTGTTGGACGAAATGTGGAAGTGGAACAACCATGATGTAATAGCCTACATGACATCACGACAGTCCCCACAACGAAGCTTCAGGTCCCTTTATTGACATAAGGAGCTCAGTGGTCGGACAGGGGGGTGGATCCGTCCACCTCTTCGCAGTAGTTTGTGTTCGTCTCGTCTAGTCCATCGCCGCTCAGGAACCATGTCGTCTCTGTCAGTCCCGAAGCCTGCATGTCTGAACAAACCATTCGTGGCCCCGCACCGGTTCATGTTCGGTCCGGGGCCCTCCAATGTCCCCCCGCGGATCCTGGAGGCCGGGGCCAACCCCATCATCGGGCACATGCACCCAGAGATGTTTGAGGTTGGTGGGGGGACTTTTATCGATAGAGAATGGTCTTTAACATTTTATCTTTACAGACGACTTTTTTGTGATTTAAAAAATGTTAAATGTCCACCGATTTGATGACTTCTTGTTTGTCCCAGATAATGAGTGACATCAAGAGCGGCATCCAGTACGCGTTTCAAACCCAAAACAACTTGACGTTCGCGGTCAGCGGCACAGGCCACACGGCCATGGAGTGCGCCCTCTTCAACGCCCTGGAGCCGGGAGACGGCGTCCTGGTGGCGGTCAACGGGATTTGGGGAGAGCGGGCCACGGACATGGCGGAGAGGATAGGTGCGGTGACTTTTTTTAATTTTATTTTTTTGTAATTAGTTCGGATGATTCGTGGTTTACTCCCGGTCACAGTGCTGTTAGGATGCCATTTGTGGCTGCTTATTTTTGGACCGCTTTACAGGTGCGAAAGTAAACACGATTTCAGCACCCCCGGGTGGTTGCTTCACGAACGACGAAATTAAAAAGGTCGGTTTTCATTTAAACATATTTCATCATCATCTCTATCAAGTATTCCTTTATTTCTCAAATATAGAAATCAAGCGAACCATACATGCATGCATGTTCATATGTTTGAGTCGTTTTGTTAATCCAACGCAGGCCCTGTCGAAGCACCGGCCCGCCCTAATGTTTCTGGCCCATGGAGAGTCCTCGACTGGGGTCCTTCACGCCCTGGACGGCATCGGAGACCTCTGCCACCAGTATGGAGCAACGCTGCACTCTATCATTCATACAGCAGTGTTTTCCAGGCTATGGTCGTAGCTCAGGGCTAACCTGAATGCATGTGGTATCAGGGGAGATGGTAGACTTATGAGCTATTATGTATTAATACATTTTATTACAGACTGTTTAATTGCTCACCTGGTCTACAGTTATATAAAGATACAGTGTAGTACCTGTATATTGGACCCCATGTCTACAGGCATATAAAGATAAAGTGTGGCTGTATATTGCTCTCCGGGTCTACAGGTATATAAAGATGCAGTGTACCTGTATATTGCTCGCCTGGTCTTCAGGTGTATAACTACAGACTGTTTAATGACTCACCTGGACCACAGGTACGGCTGCCTGTTCCTGGTGGACTGTGTGGCGTCGATGGGAGGAGCTCCTCTCTACATGGACAAACAAGGTGGAGCTTCATTAGAACCATTGAGCTGCCTTTAATCAGAGATAAAGGATTAAGGCCCAAGTATCTTATCTGGGTTTATATCATTTGCAATGACAAGAATATTAACCACATTTTTAGAAATGCGTCTGAAAATGTCGGAACCATTTATATTTTTTACTCTTTCCACATTATTTATAATGTTTTATTTGTAGGTATTTGTTTTTATACTCTTTCCCTGTAATCACGGTTGAATTTTGTAGGAATTTATATTTCATACTCCTTTCCTCTAATTTTCAACGTTTCTATTTGCAGGAATTGATATTTTATACACGGGCTCCCAGAAGGTTCTCAACGCTCCTCCTGGTTCCGCCCCCATCTCCTTCAGCCCCAGAGCCTGGTGGGTATTCATTCAGTATCACATGCAACAACAGCAGTACCAATATTATCCAGAACATAAGTCATGTTATCATATTATACAGTGTAGTCAATACAGAAAGACACATTGTGTTGAGAGATGGACATAACCCTAGCCCCTGCTTGCCTGTTATAAACGATAAGAACACGTCTTCAACATTAACAGCGTGTGTTCTAACTGTTAAGAACATCAAAAAATTTAATTTAGTCTAACTTGATAAATTAACATGTATGTTCATGTAAACAGTTCAATACTAGTCTTTTTACATGAACATACAAGTTAATTTATCAAGTTAGACTAAATTAACTTTTTTGATGTTCTTAACAGTTAGAACATCTTTTTAATATTAACAGTGTGTGTTCTAACCGTTAAGAACACGTCCTCAACATTAACAGCACGTCCTCCTCTGGTTTCCGCAGCCAGAAGGCCTTCAACAGGAGGACCAAGCCTGTGTCTTTCTTCCTGGACCTGGCCTGGCTCGCCAACTACTGGGGCTGTGACGACAAGCCGGCCAGGACGTAAGACCTCTGGAACACCCTGGACCAGGACCACCCTGGACCAGGACTAGCTTGGACCAGGACTTGACCAGGACTAGCCTAGGCCAGGACTAGTAAAGAACAGGGGCTGGATCCACAAAGTTCTAGTCTCTGATGTGGTCTGAGCACAATACTAGGACTCGCATGTTCTTCCTAAACGTCTTTCCTGCTCCTCATGTGAAATATAATCTAATCACCCGTCACACCACGCTAATCTCCAAATAATCAAACATTTAGAATGCTGTAGTTAGGTTAGTAATGGATAGGGAATAGTGTTTGATTAATTAATGCAAGGATGAGCATAGCACTTAGCTTAGCACTTCAACTGCAATGCTACGTAACGCTCCATCTAGCCGTGTTGCCAGGGAACCATAGAACGGCCTCTCCGTACCGCAGCGAGGTCCTCCAGCGTCGCTAGGACCCCCAGACGAGGCTCTGACGCTGTGTCTCCCCGTCCCCCCCCGTAGGTACCACCACACCGGCCCCGTGTCGGCCTTCTACTCCCTCAGAGAGGCCCTCAGGATGCTGGCTGAGGAGGTGAGGGACCGCTTCAAGGGCCGCTCTGTGAGGGTCCAGTGGGGGGGGTCTGATGGTTAGCCCAGTGGGTACAGGCCACTGGTTAGGCTGGTAGGTTATACCCATCATGCATCTGGGAGGCCACTCCCACATGTGAGGGCGCTGGGTGGATTCTGAGCTTGTATTGGCTGATCCATAATCAGGCTTAAACTGTTTTGATGCAGTACTAGTTACGAAATAATAAATAAAGTACTATTATGAACGATGCATATAAATAAAACATATAGTAAGGTTGTACGTAAAGTATGTTTCTAAAGGTAACTATATCTGCATGTAAACTGTATCAGGTAAATGTTTGTCTCAGGTAAGTCAGGCCCCTCTAAGGATCATCTGGTCTCAACGCCACTGCTGCTACAGATCAGCTCACTTTTCAGTTTGTTTTGAACCACAAAGCTCATGGTCGGGCTAACGGACTTTGCATCACCATACTTTTAACTGATTCTAAACAACAAAATAGCAGATTACGGCTTTAAACAAACCATACGTTGGTTAATAATTAAATACTTCTTCAGTAACTCACCCAAAGGTTAGCGAGTGAACCCTTTCCACAGTAGGAACACAGGTGTGTGTCATTAACATTAATTCATTAGGGGTGCGTTTGATTTACGACTGCTTGTGTCCCAGTTTGCAGTTTTGAGTTAACTGGTACTCAGACATGAATGAAAGTGTGAGTTGTGAGATATAACATGAATGATCACATTCATGTTTTTACACCAAGATCTAAAATGTAAAACCAAAGAAGTTGCTGACACCCAGGCACTGAGAATGGATTTGTTATCAAATGAAAAGATTCCACACACACACACACACACACACACACACACACACACACACACGTTATCAACGGCACTGTCCCTTACTACATACGTGAGCAGCGCCCTTGGGAATCGAACCTGAAACCCTGTCACTGCTACTAAGATGCTCCACCAACAGGGCTAGACCGCACCGGGGCGCGCAGCACTGGGTGACCGCTTGTGTTCCCCTCAGGGCTTGGAGGAGTCCTGGGAGCGACATCGCACCGTGGCTGAGTACTTCCACAGCGGTCTGGAGGACATGGGCCTAAAACTGTTTGTCAAGGACAAGGTCAGCCCCCCCCCTGTGTATTCATAGATTATCCTAATCATTCTACTACTACGATTAATAAAGAGATAACAGTTATACTATACTTTACTACTTTTTATAGACTTTATACCTGTATCTTTTCATTTTAGGCATGATTTAGTTTTTTTTTTTTTTTAAAAAAGCACTTTGAACCTGTTTTTATTTTGTCGTATCCCGTTGTGGTCTGAAGTTAAGCTCATGTCGTTATCCTGCCATTCTCGTCATGAAGGCGGTTCTCATGTGATGACCGTATAGCCCTCTGAGCTCCAGCACACGAGGCCAGGTGCTCTAGCTAGCCGTCTAGTCCCCTCCTCGTGACCCTCCCTCCTGCTGTGACTCCCTCCCGCCGCAGAGCTCCAGGCTGCCCACGGTGACCACCATCCTGGCTCCCCCAGGCTACGACTGGAAGGAGATCACCTCCTTCATCATGAAGACCCACAACGTGGAGGTGTCTGGGGGCCTGGGGCCCTCTGCCGGCCTGGTGGGGACCCGTCACTAACACACATATAAATATATATATATATCTGTTGAGGACTAAGGCCCAATCACATTTCTACCCCTTCCCCCTCCCCCTTGTTTTGAAGGGGTAAGGGGGAGGGGGAGAAATGGGATTGGTCCTTAGCGAGACGTGTTTGTTCTGACTGCATGTGGCTCAGGAGGTTGAGCGGGTTGGCTGGTAACCGGAAGGTTGCCGGTTCGATCCCCGGTCCCCTCCTAGCTAGAGTGTGGAGGTGTCCCTGAGCGAGGCGCCTCACCCTGACCGCTCCTGACGAGCCGTCTTGAGTCACCGCCGTCGGGGTGTGAATGTGTGCTTGAATGGGCGACTGTGAGGCCGTATTGTAAAGCGCTTTGCGTGCCCCCTGGTCAGTAAAGTGCCGTATTGATGCAGTCCACTGAGCGTTCCTCTCGGCCCCCAGGTGCTGCGCGTGGGGCTCATGGGGTGCAACAGCAGCCGCGCCAGCGTGGACATGGTGCTCAGCGCCTTCAGAGACGCCCTCCAGCACTGTCATAAGAGCAAAGTGTGAGACACTCTGGTGGTTCCTGTGGAGCTCTGAATCCAGATGTTGTGTTTTAAGTACCAGACAATCTGTAATAAAGCAAAGTGTGAGGCTTCAGGGTGTGTTTGTGGAGCTCTGAATCCGGACTGTGTGAATCCACACTCATTTAATGTAGGCCTATTTTTGAGTAAAAAATTCCTAATGTAGGAATTTGAGTAATATATCTATCAATTTTATACGTTTGCTTGGGTGCCATACAAATGATTGCCCTATTACACTATTATAGAATAATGTAAACTAGGTAGGCAACAGGGCGGTAGAAATGTGGGCAAAGAGGCGGTCGCCCTCTCTGGTGAGCGCTGGTCGCCTTCAAGGTAAAACGGAAGAAAATAAAAAAATGAAAAATAATAAATTCGCCGGGCGCTCGTCCTGATGTTCTGCCAAGAGGTGGCAAATTAACAATGAAAGAAATATACTTTGCACCCGTTTCTTTAAATGTTTACTCTGCCCCAGCCACGCTCATACAGGTGTACATGCGCACTGAAGGTGGGAGGAGGGGTCACTGTTGGATGCGTTTTCATAACAAGTCAGAGAAGGGCCAGTGGTTACTGATTGACCGATCACAGTTAACCAAATTTCCAATAATGACACTGGCCAAGCCTTCCGGGGCGCAATTTAGTAAAGGAAAGCCCTATATGGTATGTCAGCTTATTATAGCATTTAATTGTGGTTAAGTTTAAACGGTTAATTACCTTCCTAGATACGCTTTTTCTAGAAACAACGAGAAGCCGAAAATGACTTCTCGCTCTCCGTACAGAGCCTCCAGGCCACCGTACTGAACCCGCCAAAATGTGTTTACAATGGGAGCGGATTGACCGCGTCTCCTCCATTTTATCACGTAACTAGTACCATTTGATTAACTTATAAAATCAAGAGCCATGGCGTGTAAGAGGGGAGCACTGATCGTGCTGGAGGGGGTGGACCGGGCCGGTAAGACCACCCAGTGCACCAAGCTGGTGGAGTCGTTTCGGGAGGTCGGGCGGGCGGTACACTTGCTGCGGTTCCCCGGTGAGTCCTACGGTGCCTTCGGGTCTGACGGTGGCTTTGCATACGAGTTGCGATGGATCCGTGCTGAGTCCATTCAACCGCTTCGCCCCTTTCCACAAAGTCGTTATGTTGGTTAACTGCAGGTAAACGTGTGTCCTTACCAAGTCGGTAGGACCCTAGTTGGTGTCTTTCCGCCAATCAACACAAGTAAGAAGCGCACACTGTATTTGTTCTCATCGATACAGCCGATTAAACCTTAACGGGAATTCAACTTCAATACATTAACTTTTTCTGCCTCTGTCAGATAGACTCAAGCAGTGGTGTTAATACTACAACTCAGTTTCACATGATTGAACTACAATAATTAATGGTTTGTTGAGATCCCCTAGCGGAATTCTGGCAGAAATGATGCACTGAAACTTTCTGACCAGATGTCTGAAGACATTTTGTAGCCTGGCTATTGGCAGACAAAGCTCCTTGTAGATTGCACGTTGGTCTGAGGAAGCAGCTGTTTTTCATTAGATCAAGAGGCGAGCTCAATAGGCCTAGTTCAAATGACTCTGTACGCAATTGGCTGCTTGCCGCCGCTTCCCTGTCGTCATTGTGTTCCACCAGCCAATAGCGCGCAGGGGGGGGGGATCCAGCTTGGTTATTGGCTGCCGCAAAAACGTATCGGAAGCAGAATGTATGGGCGGGGCTACCCAGTCTAGACATTTTCTACAATGAAACGCTTCGAGACTTCTAGCAAAAGTTGCCCATCATCATACTGCATACATATGCAGTATGTATGAACAGACTACAGCTACAGCTGTACTACAGCTGTTTTTACACGAAACCTTAAGACTTATCTTTTTTAAAAAGCCTTTTTCTAATTTCTCTTTTACTGTATGTGTATTATGTTTAAACAACCCTTTTTTATTTTAAACTCTGTAGCACTTTGAGATTTTCGAATGTAAAGAGCTCTACAAATAAAACGTATTATTATTAAATATCATAGGCTTTATACCTCCTGTATGATTTTAAATCTGTTGTTCTCAAAGTCACATATTTAATAATGAAATCCATGGGTTTGACTTATCTATATATATCTGGGACTTTCCCAACGTTACGATGTGTCTTGACAGACAGGACCACGACCATCGGGAAGCTGATCAGCTCCTACCTGGAGAATAAGAGTGACCTGGAGGACCACACCGTGCACCTGCTGTTCTCGGCCAACCGCTGGGAGCTTGTGTGAGAAATAACGCCTCCACGACGTCTGTGCCTCGGTACCTTAGAGGGGCGAGGACGTTACGCCACAAGCTGGGTGTGATTAGCCATTATAAGCGTTACGAAAATCTGCCCTTTCCTGTGTTTTAGTGACATCACAAGTGGGCGTGTCCACCTAGATGTATGCTGTGTAGTTCAGTGGACCAGCCTACTCATCTGTCCGTCATTCATCTAGGTAGACACGCCTACTCGTGGGTGTCACTAAAACACAGGATAAGGCAGATTATTTGAAACGGCTTGTCATGGATAATCACACTCAACCCTGGTGGCATAATGTCACCCCTTTTTAATTTATGCAAAATACTAAAACCCAGCTACTCATTCCAGGCCCCTGATGAAGAAGAAGTTGGAGGAAGGCACCACGCTTATCATCGACCGATACGCCTTCTCCGGGGTCGCGTTCACCAGCGCCAAGCCGGTGAGTGTCAAAATCAACCTCCTAAGTTCTGGGTTCACACACCAGCACCAGTAGTCTCCAACACGCTCCACAGAGCGGTACCGTTGTCGTGGGTTTTTAGAAAGCCCTCGATAGGTTCCTACCGTGTACAGCCAGTAAGGCGCCTCAGTTAGAAGTGGACAACTTCTGGGACTATTTTCGAGATTAGTATTATTTTTTTATTTAAGACGCTGCGTTAACTGTACGTCCACACCGGAAGCGAATTGAGCTACCAAATCGCCGGAAGTCATTCACTTTCTATGGGCAAGAGCGACCAAAGCGACCAACGCTACCAGCGGCCAAAGTTGAGCGACCAAAGCAACCAACACTACCAGCGGCCAAAGTTGAGCGACCAGAGCATCCAAAAAGAGTTTAAAACTGTTGAACTTTATGCAAATTACTATGACGCGTTTCAGCGGCAAAACACTGACAGCCAATCGGAATGCAGACGCTCTTCGCTTGCGTGGATCCCAGGGAACACCGGCAGGCACTTTTGAATTGTACGTCATGAGCGACCAAAGCGAACAGAAATATTCGCTGTGAATATTTCTGTTCGCTTTGGTCGCTCAAGTCGTACAGTGGTGTGGACGTACAGTAAGACACTTCAGTTAGAAGCGTCTTACTGGTGTTCAGCCAGTAAGACGCCTCGGTCAGAAGCGTCTGCTCTGGGCGGTGGGTGACCCTGTCCCTTCCGGCTCCGTCTCCAGGACTTCTCCATCGAGTGGTGCAAGGCCCCCGACGTGGGCCTGCCCAAGCCGGATCTGGTGCTGTACCTGCAGCTGAGCCCCGCCGCCGCCGCCCAGCGAGGCGAGTTCGGGACCGAGCGGTACGAGACCAGCAGCTTCCAGCAGCGTGTGCAGGGGCGCTTCGAGCAGCTCATGGACGAAAACTCTGTCAACTGGCAGGTAGGACCACTAAATCGCATCGATTTCTTTAAATGCTAAATGGACTGCATTTATACAGCGCTTTTCTAACCAGTGGACGCTCAAAGCGCTTTATAATGTTGCCTAACATTCATGCACACAAACACACACCGACGGCGATGTTAGCCCTGCAAGGCGACAGCCGGCTCGTCAGGAGCAGTCAGGGTGAGGCGTCTCAGAGACACCTCACCGCTCAGCTAGGAGGAGCCGGGGATCGAACCAGCAACCTCCCGGTTACCAGCCAACGCGCTCTACCTCCTGAGCCACACGCCGCCCATTTAAGGATCCAATCATTTACCCCAGTAAGCGTGTGGCTGTCACCTGTGTTGATACGGCGCCGTCCCGATTGCCGTTCCTCTCCCAGGTCGTCGACGCGTCTCAGAGCATCGACGAGGTTCACGACAACATCAAGCGACTCAGCCTGAGCGCGCTGACCGCCGCGGAGCACCAACCAATCGCAGAGCTGTGGCGGTAGAGCTGCTGACCCGGACCCTTCACCTGGTCTCCTGGGAGCCGGGACTTCCTTCCAGACCAGTGAGACCACACACACTTGGACACCTCATCACAGTCACGCCTTGGTGTTGCGACGCGAATCGACCCAATTCACAGAACACCAGGAACGATCAGCTGGATGCCAGTCTGATTTCAACAGATCATTTTTTATTTTTTACCTTTTTTGAATCCTTGATGTTACACGTCAGTTGTTCTGTCATCTGTGTATGCGGTCGGTGTTTCTGCGTAAATAAATAGCCTTCGAGTGAGGTGGTGTGTATGGATCTTTGTAGATTTCTATCAGAGTAGTTTTGCAGGAACAATTAAACACAAGTTAGGAGGAGGCAGGGGGCAGCGTCCTTCACAGGCTGTTAGAAGACACACGGGGAGGGGGGGAGAAAGAAACTGCAAGCCGTGGGTCGAGGTGCCGTGGCCGAACGACAACATAAACCGTACGCACGGCTCTTCTGCTGGGGGGGGGGGGGGGGGGGAAGGCACCGTATATCACTTCTAGAAAATCAACCTTCAAAGTGTTAAGACTCGAATGGAACCGCGCGGGGGGGGGGGGGGGGGGCAGACAGGAGGGGTCCCCGGCTCCTGTCTGCTGCGGGGGGCGCATGGCAACGACTCCCGGAGCGGGAGAGGAGACGGAACGCCGCGGCGTGGCTGCTGCTCTCCTCCTCCTCCACCACGCGCCTCTTCGCTCCAGGGGAGGGATGGAGAGTCCGGGGTTAAGGAAGCGTCTCTTAGTGTTTCTGGGGGTCGCGGGGGGGGGGGGGGGGGGGGGGGTCACAGGGACAGGATCTCGAACTCCTCGTCCTCCGAGTCGAAGAAGCGCTCCAGTCGGTCCGAGTCCGGGAAGTCTGCGTAGAGGGGATCAGCGGGAGGGAAGGAGAGGTATGATTACACTGTTCACCCTCACTGGGTCCCACAGCCGCGGGCTGCTGGACTGGAGCCTTTACATTCACATTTAGTCAGTAAAATGTATTTATAAAAGCACATTTATAACAGTTTGCACATAGTGCATACAGTAGGCAAAGATGAAGGCAAAATAACATTAGGATAAAATACAAATAAAAGACATGAAACCGGACATCTACACACAACAAAGGCAGTAGTGCAGAGGTCAGATAGTTAATGGGGAGGGAAGGCAAGGTTGTACAGATGGGTTTTGAGCCTTGATTTAAAGGCATAAATGGAGGGGGCATCACGTATGTCGGGTGGCAGTTGGTTCCACAAGAGTGGAGCAGCTACAGCGAATTAGGGCATTTAGCAGACGCTTTTATCCAAAGCGACTTACAATAAGTACATTTGTCATAAGAAGTGAAACAACATATCGCTGTCAGTACAGTAAAGACGTTCATAGAGCCAAGTGCAAGTACAACAATCGCTAGGCTAACCCATTCCCCGTGTACAGCAATGCTAGCAGCTACTGCAGATGTTACACAATTAAAGAGCCCATGCCATTAAAATCACATTTTTCCTGTTTGTTAAATAACATAGGTCTGAATAAGTTTGTGAGCTGTGGTAAGTTTGAAATCTATGCAGTGTGTCTGCTGAATGCAATAGGCAATGAAAGGAAAAAGGCAGAAGAAATGAGCCAATCTGGATAAGGTGACACTGTGACGTAGCGTTGTCAAACTATTATTCATGGCCCTGCCCACTTGGTTGGTTCGTAACCACCCACAAGAATTCTGAAGGAGTCGTGATTGAGCTAGTGCTAAATGCTAATACGTGTATGGTAGTTGCTTAGTTCGTAGTAACAGGCTAGTTACAGAATTTTGAATGCAATGGCAGAACGACATCGAAGTACATGAACTGCGACATGCTGCCTGCCGCCGGTTGCCGCGGCGCGAGGCACCACCGCCGCGAAGCACCACCGCCCGGCAGCGGGCAGCCGGGCGGTGGTGCCTTGCGCCGGCAGCAGGCAGCAGGCAGCGCGCGGTTCTGTCTACTACAGATTGATGTGGAAGTGGAAGAACCAGAGACGTCGGAGAACCCGACGAAGTCCTTTTTGATTCATTATATCGTCTGGACGTGCACACAGCTTTTGGCCGTGATAATATGTATTATTTGATATAGATATCTATGTATTATATGATATTATTTAGATATAGAGCTCCAGGACTGTAACGCAAGTGTTGTACACTTCCTTGTTATTTGGATAACCGTTCTGCTGTTGGTGTGATGGCGCATAACACGTCGGACTCTCGTCTCTGGTATTTCTACAACGAGACTCGTAGTGGGGGTTATCTCAGCCATGGTTGAGAATGAATTGGGGGAAAGGAACATTGGCTTTGACTCCCTGAAGTAGGCATGAACCACAACATGGAGGAGAAAGGGATTGTTGACCGCGGTCGTCTCCCGCCGGAGCCTCGCTGCCGATGGACCACCGCTTCAGGTGGCGGTGATTAGCGCTGACCGCTGCCGAGGCGGCGGGAAGCAGGGCTCAAGCGGGATACATTCGCGGCCAACAATCCCCTTCTCCTCCATGTCGTGGTTCATGTACTTCAGGGAGTCAAAGCCAAAGTTCCTTTCCCCCAATTCATTCTCAACCATGGCTGAGATAACCCCCACTACGAGTCTCGTTGTAGAAATACCAGAGACGAGAGTCCGACGTGTTGTTTATATCAACAACTCCAGCAGCGTTACAGTCCTGGGGCTCTACATCTAAATAATATCATATAATACATAGATATCTATATCAAATAATACATATTATCACGGCCAAAACCTGTGTGCAGACGATATAATGAATCGCGAAGGACTTCGTCGGGTTCTCCGACGTCTCTGGTTCTTCCACTTCCACATCAATCTGAAGAAGACGCGGTCGTTTGATCGTCTGGAGGCTCACACAGCTTTTGGCCGTGATAATATATATTATGATATAGATATCTATGTATAAAATGGGTTTCTAAGAGCCATTGCGATACATCCACCGTAAACAGCGCATGGTACCGTGGCTACAAGCTGCTCAGGGCCAGGTGATAATATATATTATAGATTATATGATATAGATATGTATAATATGGGTTTATAAGAGCCATTGCGATACATCCACCGTAAACAGAGCGCATGCAGGGCCAGGTGATAATATACATCATATATTATATTATATTATATAGATATCTATGTATAATATGGGTTTCTACGAGCCATTGCGATACATCCACCGTCAACAGAGCGGCGAGCGCATGGTACTGTGGCTACAAGCTGCTCAGGGCCACACCCCCACCCCCCTCCTTGACCTGCCTTGACACGCCCACCGTAACCAGAGCGCATTGTACTGTGGCTACAAGCTGCTCAGGGCCACACCCCCACCCCCCTCCTTGACCTGCCTTGACACGCCCACCGAAACAGCGCGTTAGGGGGAAGCTCAATGTGCGACTGGTTTGGAGTGGCTGTAACTCTGCACCACGGCTGAATTTCGGGGACGTCTTTGAATACTGTGTTTGTAGCCAACTAATACCTATATTGAAGCATCCATAAATAGCATGGCATGGGATCTTTAAGTACTATGAATAAGTGCAATGTAGATTAAGTGCGTACATTAAGTGCCACGACGTACAACATACAATGGTGGCCTGACAGGAGACTAACACAACAGTACAGGGGTTAGACCAGTCTTCCCCAAAGACTTTGTTGCGACCCACATGTGGGTTTCGGGAGATTTTAAATTGGGTCACCAAATAAATGTAGATTCAAATTATTATTATTTTATTTTTTCAGAAATACTTTGGCACTATTTTGGCATCTATCGCTACAGTTTCTTGACTGTCTTACTTCTTGCTGCTGAAACACCCGAATTTCTCCCCCGGGGGATTGATAAAGTTTTGTCTTAACGAATTGATTGATTGACTGTTTGATAACAATAGCTGCCGTTAAACACACGCCTACCTGTTCGGCATTAGCATTTAAAAAAAACTTTTAACAAGAAGCATATTTCAATAGTACTGTACTATTTTTTTTATTTTGGGGGGGGGGGGGGGGGAGGTAGTTACCAGGGGTGAGGTTCAGCACGTCCACGCTGACCATGTGGGAGGGCTGGGACTCCACCAGCTCGAACATGGGGAGACTCCCCCGGTTGCACGACAACTGCAGAGGGGAAACACGGCGTTAACACGACCCTCTGTCCACGCTACGACACGGGGGGAAGGCGCCACGCAGTGCCCACCCGACGCTTACGTACCCGTCGGATGCGCATGCACCAGTCGTCAAACTCGTCCTCCGTCTTGCAGAAGAAGCCCTGGAGGAGGCGGGGACAGACGTGGTGAGAGGGACGGACGCAACGCGCTCAGAACACATTTCACTGAGGAGGGGCCCGCTCCACATGATGTTCAAACTAAACCTCCATCTTACGTTATGATGATCAACCAATGGGAACACTACCAAGGCCTTGTTTTCTATTGGACACACCAATCAAATCACATCTTCCCCATCCTGTCCCCCCCTCCCGGGAGCGTACCGCAGCGATGGAGGGGTCCAGCTCACAGATGTGCATGCGGCAGGGCGGGTGCTGGCAGTGGTAGGTGTCGTCGTGCACCTGGCCGTCGTCGCTGGGCTCCACGGACGGCTGGGTGGTGTGGGGGTCAAGGTAGATCAGCTCCTCGCCTGGGGGGGGGGGCACCGTTACCATGGAGATACGGTTCAGCTTGTCATGTTTGGCCACTCAGACACTTGTATAACATACAGGGGGTCCATTATGTATAGCTTCATCAAGACTTAGGCCCAATCCCCTTTCTACCCCTCCCCCCCT